>NW_024962264.1:12559040-12609827 GCF_019238085.1 Lagopus leucura | reverse complement strand
CCCCCCCCCCCCCCCCCCCCCCCGCAGAACTGTTTGCATTTAAAAGCAACAGATCTCTGCTGTGATAGTAATGTCATAAAATATCTTCTACCTTAATGTACTTAATGACAATTATTGTAATTAATTTTATAAGCCAAGAATAGGGGTAAGGGTAAATTTTGACAGCAACCATAGTGAATTTAGTGTTATGTTGACTTATAGCTGGGGTGGACTCAATTCTGTTAAGGAGAGTTTTGAGTCTAGAACTTGTGAACTTGATCTACTGGGGTATAAATAAACTATCAATCACACTCCAAGAAGCTAAAAATAGTGGCTTTTTAAAAGGATTAATGTTTATAATTCCGTTTTTTAAAACATAGGCATGGTGGTAGTTGTGCTGAATATTTGCAAACACTGGCATTTAATCAATAGGTATCAAAACAATTCATGACTTCCAGTCGTTTTTATAAAATGGAAGAGATGACAGTCCTCTAGGAGAAAGGATCACTTGAGTTTAAAGTTTTGTAGATGTTGATACATGTTGATTCTTTCGCTTGAAAGTAGAGCATGGTTCTGTTTTACCATATCTTTTTATGCTATTTTTTTTTGCTTTCTTCGTGCAAGTGATGGGTTGGCAGAGTGATAGGTTAAATGACAGTGCAGTAGATAACAAACCACACAATACTAAGGAGCCTTCATTACGTGTTTTATTATTAACCAGCATGTCTCTCTTTTGTTGTTAAACTGTGATGCTTTGAATAGTGTTACCATACCACCTATGCACCCATAGCTTTATTGTCTTTGGTGCCAAATTAAGGCACAGAGAAGCGATACGGTTTTTTTAAGGTCAAAGACTAAGTTAAGAATTTGCCTAGATATAGCATGCTTTTATCTGATACGTTCACCACAAGATCATCTTTCAGAGCGATGGTTAGTATTAAGTAGGTAATTTTGGCATAGTCTATCTGCTGTCTCCTCTGCAAACCACAGTACTTGTCTATGAATGTTTACATGTTGGTCATTCATAAACCTAGGTACATGAGTTCTAGATATTTTGTTTTGTAGAAGAAGGTAAAGGCATACATAATAGTTAAACTTACAGACAGTTACCAGTCAGATTTTCATCCTTTCCTTCACAAAAGCATGAGGCTTTGTTGAAGACAAATTGTTAGCTATCTCTATAGTGGGATCTCTTTAGTGGGAGCTATTGGCAATAGGTGAACGGTTGGACTGGATGATCTTTTAGGTCTTTTCCAACCTTGGTGTTTCTATGATTCTATTAATCCTTGTCCATTTTTCCTTTGTAAAATAAGTACCTGCAGCTGAATATTCATCCTCTTAGGAAAAAAAAAAAAAAAAAAGAAAAAAAAAAAGAAACAACCTCAAAATGACCCAGTCCTTATCATTTTGCCGCTTCTTCCTCCTTACTCACCTCTTAACTCAATTCAGTAATTTATCAGTGTCATCTCTGTTGAGTGCTCCCTTTCCTTGTTGTAGGTGCGTTAGTCTATCCCATCTGAAAATTTTGCATCCCTTCTTCAGCATAGTCTATGAGTTACTGCAGAACTTGCCAACTGTATATGCATCTATCTCATGCAAGTCTCATCATTTTCTGTGTAAGGCTAGACTGCTGTCTTCATATTTTTACACTATTTGAAAATGTAAATGTACTTAATTTTATACAATGTCCATTTTCATATTTTCAAGTAAATTTGACCTCATTCCAGTAAGCCTGTAAAAAGAGTTAATTCACAATAACTATAGTTGCAATTCAAATTTTGTTGTCTCAATCAAGCCCAATTTTTTTATTTTTATTAGGGCCTGTAATCTCTTTTCATACCTGTAATACCTTTTCATTCCTTCACAACTGATTTTGTCACTGTACCTGTAAGTCTCTCAGCTGTTCCATGAGCGTAGGTTAGAAATTGGCGTTTTGTGTGCTTTATTGCCTTTTTGAATAAGGCAGAGTATTTTTAGTTATGCTCAGTTGTGTATTGCCTTGGTCCTCCATTGAAATCAAGGGACTTTAAAAGCGTATGAGAAATACTCGGATTTATTTTATGAAATCTTCTTGCTATGCACCCAAGTGTTCAGACTCTTCAGAGACAAGATAACTGAATTCTCAAAGAAATAAATGATTGAGAGCTGTTTTTTGTTGTTTTTCTTTTTTTTTAATGAAGAAAGTTTATTGCAGGTCTTTGTTTACAATTCTAGTAGAAAGTATAGCTAAGAAAGAAAATGACCTATGACCAATTGAAAAGAACGAGCAAAGGAAAAGAATAAGCTGAATACATACAATATTGAACGAAGCAGTATGGTAAAGATAAAACCTCCTCTATCCGTGACTGCAGATTAAGCATGTCTGCTCCCCAGTCCATGTTTCCAGTGCCTGCACCATGTGAGTGGGGGGAATAGTGCTGACACACTGCTGCTAGCTACTGATGGCGGCTGCTTGGAGTAGCTCCTGTCAGCTCTCTCTAGAACTAAAAACTGCTCTGGCCATCCTAGCTAGGTAACATGCAGCAGGCATTCTGTTTGCAGGCCCAAAGTCATTTTATTGTATCTAACAGGTAGACTGACTGGAGAAGTGTGTGATATCTGTGATTAGGATAGAAAATGGCTAGAACAAAAAGGCTTCCTTGACTCTGGTCTTCATTACAAATAAATGACCAGCGCTTGTGTTTACATCCCAAGTCCCTTTATTAAAATTCAAATTAGCTAAACACTACCCTGCAGTCTGCAAGTCTGATAACAAACTTTATGCAAAAAAATGACCACCCTTTCCTGTATCTCCAGTGTTCGCCTCTCAGTATTTTACAGTTAGTTCCCTACTTTTTTTTATTATTTTTTTATTTTTTGTGAAAATATGCCTCTTCAAGTTTGGTAGACACTTGCCTAAAAATAGAGGCATCAGAGTAGAAGGTAAATGGAACTTGTCTTTCCTTGTCTTCCTCTCCTGCTTTTCTGAGAACCCTCATCAGAACTCAATGGGGCCCGCTTGTACAAGTGAGGCTGGGCAATCCTTCATCATCTCAGGTGCCTTTGCGGTTAGCTACACATTAAGTTAGTCTACTTAGAGCCCAAGAGTGTGTGAATGCAGGAAATTAAACTAACACAGATAACTTAAAAATCATCTAACATTACCAGAATCTTTTCTCCCTACTGCTGATGGCAAAGAGCACTCAAAAAAACCACATTTACTCACTCGCTTTTGAAGTTCAGTGTCTTGTGGCAGAGCCTGCTTTGGGCTCGCCACAGGAGGGTGCAAGAAAACTGAAAACAAACTGTCATGTGAAATGAGGAGAAACCGTGGCAAGAGCACAGGGATGTTCAGGTGGATTTGGTTTAGTCAGTCCTACACACCAGGCTGCTCCCCAGCAAACTCAGGAGACGCTGAGGTGGGGAGCGTGGGGGATCTGACTGGCTCAGAAGCAGCAGGGAGGAGGGTCTCAGACCCGGCTGCGTGTGGATCAGCAGCTGCAGCAGTAATTGCAGAAGTTTTCTCCATTCCAGCTCCACCGGAGTTCTGACAGCGCTTGCTGCAGAAAATCTGACTCTCTTTATCTAGAGCTGTGTTCTAAAAACAGACAAAAAACCCAAGGCAAAAAATACAAAAAACAGCAGTTAAATCAAAGCCCTGTGTTGAACTTGGGGTTAAAACAATCTACAAGACATTAAGTGCATGCGTTAGAGCCAGAAAAAAAGGAGAAATAACATTAGAAAACTTATGAAATTGTTTTTTGTTTTGAAGTGCTGGCATTGGAAAACTATCTTAAAGATACTTATTTGCCGTGGTGATCCAAATTGACAGTTTTTTTGCAAGTCTGATGTGGAGAGAAAAATAACAAGCGATTGTGATATTGTCTGAACTCTCTTTACATTAGCAAAATGTATGTACCTGCATTTATCGAGACACAGAGAGTTAACTAGATATCTTTTAATTTGAGCATAATATGCGCTTCTGTAAAGACCAGAACTACTGGTGTGTGAAGGTAACAGCTGGAAGCTGGGGAGTCTTTCTATCTCAAGTCGAATCCCTTACTGCTTGTTTTTAAAAAGTTAACAGAATGCAGTTACAAAAATGCATCATTTCTGAAAAGTGTTGCTAAAAAATGCAAGTGGGAGAAAGAGTAGCAGATCAGCCTGGAAAGTGAGAACTCTGTGGTGCATCAGGTAGATTGTCTTGGAAAATGTGGTATGTCTGCTAAACCATACTACTTTCATATCCTCTGAAAGCTATTGCAAATTAATATTATATTACACTGTGGGGTAATGTTTCATTTCTAGTAGAATGTCTGAAGGTGAGCAAGAGGGACGTCTGGTAGTTCCTGTGTCAGAAATTTCAGAATTGTTTTCCAGGATTTGGAAGGACAGCATAATGGGTCTTGTTTCACAGTTTGAAGGCTGATACTGATCGTTACAAATCGCTATGCTTGTTGGCTTAACCACAAGTACCAATGAGAATATAGACTTAATAGAGATTAAGTTCTTTCTAGTTTATTCGGTTATGTGGAATGGTACAAGATGCACTTCCTCTGGTCAAGTGCAAATTGATTGGGCTTTCTACAGTAATCTGCAAATCTGTGATACTTGTAGTGAGAAGACAGACACAAATACGTGCTTCACCTGCATGGAAATGTCTTCCTATTTACGTACAAGCATTATAAAACACTTATGTAGCAATTTGTTTTCAGTCAGAATGTTCTACTGTTAAAATAAATTAGGTGCTCTGTCTTTTATGTTCTTTCATTTAATTGTTCAGAAGGACTTCTGTAATGCAGTGGTTTCCAAGTGTTAGTGGAAATTGTCTAAATCTTTTGGTCTGGATACTGAAATAATTTTCTGATAGGAGTTAAATATGCCATGTGTTTTTCTGCTGTAGTTTATTGCATCAAAGATACCAAGGACAAGGCAGAACCTAAGTAGTGAGCCTCTGTTCTCCTAATTAACTGTTCATGTTAAGAAGTGAAAAATCATTTCACTGCGGGCTATCAGAATTCAGATTTCTCTTTTATCTGACTTGAGTAAAGAAAGCTTGACTGGTAGCTCCAGCTTTTCAAGTACAGGTCTTCAATAGTTTGCAGGTATATGGAAGGCAGGTTGTTCTGGAATTAGTCTCACAAATTTTATTTGTAATAGAAACAATTTCTATTTCAGTAGGTTGCGTTTTAGGTGGTTTTTTTTTTTCACCTCTCTGTGTCCTTCACTGTGGTACCTTCTTCGTACAATTCCTGTCTTTTCACTCATGATGCAGTTCAACATTTTGTTAGTCTTGGCTGTTGTCTGTGTCACATTGACAAGGAAAATTTGCCAGCTGTCAGTTTGCTCCTGGGACACAGAAGGGTATCCAATGTTATAACTTCATGGAGTGAACAGTAGCAGATATATACTTTTTCTAATTGCTTTCAGATATTTTAAGATGTGCACGTGCACAGAATTGCTCTCAGGGAAATGAACTGAGTGTCTGAGGAAGTGAGAAATAACTAGTTGTTATCAGTGCTAGCTTAGAAAATTTCAAATATGCCTCCCTTAATACACAAAACTTCTTTGCAAGTGTTTAAGATTTTTTTACTTTGGTGTTCCTGTGTGGCTTTAGCTCTTTTCCACTTCAGACTGGCTGAATTATTTCTCCTTTCTTCTTGTGACAGACAGAGCACATGTATTTTTTTTTGTGCAGCAGAACAAAGCACTGCAGTTAGTACGTACCATTGCCTTGGACCTATTCAGAGGAAAGCAATGCAGGCATGGGGAAAGGAGGAAAAAGGAAGGAAGCAAGGGACAGAAACTAGACTTACTTAAAGCAGAACTAACACAATTGCAACAAATATTGATTAACAGAACAGTTTTAAACTGACAAAAAAAAATCAATAATGAGTTAACAGCAGTATGCTTTTAAGGGGCAGAAAAAGTCTCCTATTCAAGAACATTGAAGTAAGTATGTGCAGTTTTACTTATCTGCCACATGATGGTATTATCTGCATTGTCTAAGTGGCAATATTTGAATGAAGTGATGCTAAAAGGGATTCCATTAAATATGCAGGTGGACTGATCTAGCAATAGCAATGCATTGCAGTACACAGTGGTTACAATACTGTGCTTGTCCAAATGTTTATAAGTGTTGATGTAAGTGAAGCCCAGGAACATAACTAAATTTTAATGCTGTAAATAATCCAGAGCAAGAGTAACAAAATTTAGGGCTTAATTCTCATTAAATTACACTGTTTTGAGCAGTTTATTTTCCCTTCAGCATTAACTCCAAGCTGCATTCAGAACTAAATATTTAATTGTTTCCATTTAATTGTTTTCGTTCCATAACTGTTAGGAGGAAATAGGGCAGGAAAAAGGAGAATTGAAAGATTTAATAATATTCTTGTCTGAAGGGTTGGCAGTAGTTACAGAATTGAGGGGGAAAAACCACACCAATAAGAAGCCAGAAGCTACACTGTGTCAGAGATCTGAGATAGGCTTAAGTCACATGCAAGTTGGAGAGGGGCTGAGAGTTAGAATTAAAATTGCTTTTATTACATATATTGCATTTTATACCAGTTTTCAGCTTCAGGCTTATCCATAGTCTCAACAGAATAAAGAATGAAGCTCTGAAGTCCCTCTCAAACTGTCAAGTCAAACTGTCAAATGAAATGCAGACAACAGCATGAACCTGAAATCCATTTTCTGACTTCTCTCATTTTTAGGTTTCTACTCTTGCTACTGCCTATTTAATTCATGTAAATGTATTTGCAAAAGTATAAACATACGCACACATGTTATTTAAGTTTACCTACTTTCAGATGATAAGAACAACTCTTTGGTAACGTAAGTGGGCTGTATATTCAGAATAGTTAAAGCTATCAAGGAAAAAAAATCACTGGTACTTTACTATCAGTGATAATTTTGTGTTTTTTCTAGTAATGAAAGATACTATTTGTATGCAGAGCACATCCTTAAATTAGACAGCAGTGGGCCTCAATATGGGAATGGCAGCTCAAGCTCTTGAACTGTTGCATTTTTCTATGAAAAAGTGGCCCATCAACTAGAAGCACAGTTCTGAGCGCTGATAGCAGGGAACTCAACTGTGATTTTCCTACATCTACTTAACTGAAGTAGTTTCCTTTGTACGCTTTGATTAATGTTCCCTGTAAGGAGCATACATAACATACATAGCTAGAGTTGCAGTGGGACAAAATTAATGTGGTAAATATTCAATACTATGAAAAGAATTTCTGAATGGGAATCTGGTTTTCCCCACAAACACAGTATTGAACAACAGTATGCTCAAGATGGAGCATTGCTTGGGCAGAATGGAGGAGCCTACTTCAGCAGCTAGCTGATCAGTATGATTAAAATTACAGCTTTTTTAATGAAGGATTTCGAGTTAATAAACTCCATTTCAATATTATTACTACTTAGTGTTTACATGTATCTGAAAGCTTGCTTTTGTAGCTTAGCTAGCACACCATGATAGACTTGGCTGCTCTCAAGCGACAGTAGGACAATCCATACAGTACACAACTAGAATTAGGGACTATTCCAGCTTTGCTTTTGCTGTTCTTACACCACACATGCTCACAGAGTACTGTTAGAAAAATATGCTAAGTACAATATGAATACATAAAAACTTTATTTCTCTTACCATGATGACAGAAACCCCAGCAGATGTATTATTTTGCTTGGGTAGGGTGTTGTTAAAGTGCTGCTTCAGTTTACCTGTTACTTCAGCTTGCATATTATTCTCTGGGGAAGTGTCATCCTGTATTAGAACAAACACAATACTGAAGGTAAGGAAAAAAAATAAATTAATGTAACTGAGCAAAAGAGAAATGTTCCATTAGCTAGAGGTACTACCTCAAAGTAACTGTTCAGGTAAGCAGGCCAAAAATGAATGCCCTCTATTACTTGAATGATGGTTCAACCCATTTGAGACAAACTATGTAGGAAAGGAACCTATCAAGTACTCTTTTGTGTCTGACCTTCTGTTTCTTAAAATGCCATGTGAACTGCTTAACTTCAGTCTGTGAATTTGTCCCACAGCTGTGAGCAACAACTTTTACCTTTTAACTGTACATACAGCTATGCTTGGTTAAAAGTGTATTTGTCATTTGGCTTTATTTGCGTAAGCATTTTAAATGGCCCATCACATCCCCCAGATTGAGGAAACAAAATACAGTGCCATAGGCATCTATGCATAACAGCTCCTCTCAAAGGTAAAATCATTACAGTTGTCTTCTCTTGTGTGAGAGAAATCCGTATTTTCTCTTTTAAAATGCACGTGGAAATCAGCATTGGCTACATACATGTAAACCTGGTATTTATCAGTAGAAAACTGATTTGAAATCAATAAGCAACATACTTTGGTGTTCCCCCACATGGCTGTCCAGCAGCTGTATGTTATCAGCTTAGTGCCAATGTATTTTATTTGCTAATTCTCTTGTGAAAAAACAGGCAGTTATAATTTCTTTTAAGTAGCATTGCAGCAAATGAGATGCCAATGTGCAGAATAGTCCTTCCTTCCAAGTACAGTTTTAAAAGATGATCTTTTGTGATATTTCACACTCAATCTAGATGATGCCCAAGTCACATCTGCTTGTCAGGTTATGTTTAAGAAGCAGAACAAAAACCTCCAGCACCTTCTAATCTCAATCAACAAGTGATACCCTTCACTCTGTTATGTTAGAACACGGTTGTCAACAGAGTTAGCAACAGCTGAAACTTAGTTCAGGCTCTTGCTAGTCTCTTACATGTGCAAGTGGCAATAGTGTTTGAATAAACAGAAATGAGTATAGCAGAATTGTGTTGCTGCTTCTGAGGACTACACTGTAATAGATTTATAGATGTAATGTCAAGTTAGAGATAAGTAAAATGTAATTTACTCACTGACACCCAGGGATGGCTTAAGATCTGTGCTGCTGTATATCGGGCTTCGGTATTCACATGTAGCATCAGGCTAATTAACTCCTTTGTAAAGAAAAATGAGTGATGAGAATGGGAAAGCAAACTACAGTGAAAATTTTTGCTCAAAGTTCTTTTCGGCACAACTTTCTTACTGCATGCACGTTCACTAAGTTTTCAAAAACCGAACAAAAAAACAGCTCTTCCAAACATCAGCTGTGATGGTCCAGTTTGTTCTCTGTACTCATACAAGTGACCAGAACAAAACACAACTGGGACACAGTGATTCTGTATGGGCAGTACACAGTTACAGTACATAAAGAGCACAAATTAGAACTATAAAACTCGTGAAACTGTTTGAAAACCGTATTCTCTTACGTATTCCTCCAGAGTAAAAGGACGTTTAAATCACTTCACCAGTTTACAATCACCTTGCATAGGAAAAAGCGTATTGATAGGAAAAACTGCTTAATTCTAATTGCATGGTCAGGTCCCAGACAATCTGCAGTTGTGGCTTTCATCATGGCTTAGAGGCAGACACTGGTGCAAATGTCTTCAGCTTTATCAAATAGCTTCATGGACCTTTTGTTAATGATATGACTTCAGTCCATATAGCAATAATTGTTCTTTTAAAGGAATGACAGGAGGGGAAAATTCATTTACGTTACAGTGGTAGCGCTGAATTTCCTGTGAATAGTTCATGATCAAATAAACTGAAATACATCTGATGTTTAGTGTTCTGCTGTACTTATTCACTTGGACAATACCATGATGGTTGGTCTGCAAATGTGAGCTTTCATCAAGTACCATTATGCCAACTAAAAAGGTACAGCCGCATGGAAGAATGGTTAACGTTCTGTTGTGAATGTTCTATCCCACATTTCCAATAGGGCACAGTCTTCTCAGTGATTTGTCAGAAAAGCTCTTTAGAGTTAGAAGATGTATCAGTACCTTTGCTGAATCAGTGATATTATCCCAGTAGGGTGAAGGAAATTCCAGCTTCCCCACAAGTATCTGATCAAAAAGGTCTTCCTGAAGGTTGTTTTCACTGTGGAACAGCAATAATGAAAGAGATAAGAATGAAATCTATCACGCGAGTTTTAAATTTGATTTTGGAAATGGAACAGAATTTGTTATATCAATTATTACAAGTGCCTACTTTGCAGGCTTATATAGCGATGGCACCTCTGAGTTCTTTGCCATAGTTATGCTGTCAGGAGTTACGCAAACTGAAAAATAATATTAAGTTGAAAGGACTTCCACTGGAATAGACTGCGGAGTTAACACAAAATACAATGACTGGGATGGTGATTTAAAAATAAGTCATTTGCCCAGCCAAAAGGATCTGCCACAAAAAGGCGTGTAATAGGGGAAGAATGCTAGTGAAATGAGCCCCTTCTAAGCTACTGCAACTGGATTTTGAAAGTATTCCACAGAGAGGATATGGAAAACGTGCAGTAGACTGGGTATTGGCAGGCTACTGGCTGGATAATTATGTTTGTATCAAAAACATAGGGTCATAAATATTCAGAAGTCAGGGGCAGTGCTGCTTTTTATTTAAACAAACAAAAACTTCTGTTGGTCTCACCTACTGTAAACATCCACTCAGCCTCTCACTGTTAAGAAAAATCAAACCTTTTGTGTTGGTTTTTCAACAAAAAATTGCTAATAATTTGGTAAGACCTAATTCTGATGGCGTGGTATGAATGCTTTGCCTCCGTGCCCCAAACTCTATTCAAAGCAGTTATACTTTATTTTCCTTCTTAAGCAAACTATTTGTAGAAATAATGTTAAGGGATGAATTCCTTATTAAAATATGTCAATTCCTTCTCATTCTCTGACAAAAAAAAATAACGAACAAAACACATCCATCTTATTTTTAGGCTTCATTCATACTGTGACATTGAGAATCACATTCACAAACCCTACCAACCATATGGCGCTTACCAAAAGTGATTAACAAGATTAAAAACTCATCATAAGCAAATTCTTCCCCTCACCTCTGTGTGCCATTAACTTTCCCCTTGACGCTAAACCAGTAAGTTGCTGTGTCCAAACAGAAACACTAGAGGGCAAAGCATACACATTTGTTGAATTGGGGCCCACGTAGAAGACAAAAGGAAAATAAAGTGCTCTCACAGCGCTCCATCCCTGGATACAGTGGCACAAGCCAGTTGCTCCCATAGAAAACTGAATATGTAAAGCTGATACCAAAGCCTGATAAGATAGACAACTGAAACCAACTTCAAAAAGCATTGGTCTAATGTATATTTTTTCCACAGTGCCTCTTCCAGGGAGAAAGATGGGGCTTACAAAATGATTTGGGTCTTTACTATTTTTTCTTTTGACTAATAGAGATGCTCACCTGCGAAAAGGTGGAAATCCACATAACAGTATGTATGTGATCACACCTGCGGCCCAAATATCCACCTTTAAGCCGTATCTGAGGAAACAAGATTGCATTACTTATGCTGGATTGAAAAATAACTGTTTATTGGAGTGACTTGCAAAATTACTTGAGCTGGCTGTATGTTATTTGGATACGTGGATCTTATTTAGATCCTTCAGTCTTGGAAGCCCTGGTGGCACCACTTTGATGGAAATTCCCACCTCCCCTCACCTCCATAAGCCTCAAGGCTCTCCAGGGTTTTCCAAATACACCTGCATTCAATTCAGCATCAAGGTTTCTCAATCAGGAATCCCTGATGAGAGAAGACAATGAGGTGCTTTCTTAGTCCTGCAAACTATCTCTAACGTTATCATGTGTTGCTAAGCAACAAGAAAGATACCAATTCTCCGGTCTCCTTAAACGAACAAGTAACAAAGGAATAAAGAACTGCACCTTTCTTTTTAAAGCACAGAAATTAAAATGCTAGAGGTCAGAAAGAGGTCTTTTTTTCCTATTTCTTTTCCTTCCCAGTACCTTCAATTTGTCCAAATTTAAAACGTGCCAGTGAAGTGCCCTCTGATGTTTGAGCTCATGGCAGCTCTGAAATATTTCCCAATACCACAAATACAGTGAAGGATGCTTGAATCAATCCAGCAAACCTTCTTCCATTCAGAAGACCAAATTCACAGTTAAGGCAAGAGGCAGCTAATATGGAAGGGAGATCTCTTGTCTAATAGATAGCAAGACTTACTGTAAAAATTATTTTGTGTTTGGGCAACCACTAGATAAATACAGAAAAATTCAGTTATTTAATTAAACCAAGGCAACAAACATAATGCATCACCCCGATGAGGTCCTGACCTGGACATGATCTAACTAGACCTGCTCAGAGCACAGGTTTAGACAAGCACCACAAGTGGGGGTCCTTGGGAGATGTTAAGGAGGCATACATGTACTCTGGGAGCGAATGGGGAAGCTGGTCTGTCTGAGGAACTGAATGATGCCTGTTTTCTCATAATTATTTTGTTTAAAAGAGATTGAGGACCATCCTGATAGAGCATTCCAGTTCTCATAACAGTTAGGAGCTACCTGCCAAAAATGACAGGTTACAAGACCTATGTCTTAGTTACTTATCCTCACCCTGTCTCTGCAATGATTTCTGGAGCCACATATGTGGGCGTACCACAGACGGTATATAAAGGTCCTTCAACCACAGTTGCCAGTCCAAAGTCTCCTAGCTTCAAAGATTTGGTTCCATCTGCATATTCACACACCTAGAATCAGCAAAATAGAAACAATGGTGAGGAGGATATTGGAATTTTTTAATTTTTTATTATTACATTTTTAATAATCAGCACCACATGTAGAATGTAGAAAAAAAGAGGTAACTTCCACAGCCATGTATTAAAATTGGGTTAGGTTCACAATTCTGGAATGTCTTCCAAGCTACGTATTTCCATAAAACCAAGCTTCACTTGAAAGTCCAGACGTGAGTAATCTTAATTTAAAAATGAAAATTCATGAAGATAGTTTCTTGCTATTATTTACTCAGTTTCTCAACGCTCTTGTCTTTACAAGTTCCTAAAAAGCCAAAAACTCAGCATTTCTCTCACTAATATTTAGTAATTTAGTTACATGGCCATCTCTGTGGAAGTTTTAAATTTGAAATGTTAGGTTGCTGTCTAGATGCTCGCAGAGTAACTTCTTAGTGTGTCTGCTATAAAAATGTTTTAGAAAAAATACGTGCAAGGAAATTGTATTACTTTTCAGGATGCAAATAGGCTTCAGTTAAACCATGCCTTTGCACTTCTGTGAAAACACTGCATCTCCTCTGTTTTAAACGGGTGGAATCCCAGTTTCTATAAGAGTACCTAGACTGGAACAGGAACAGGCGTGCTATGTTCACAAATAAGAGAAGACATTGGCTGAAATAGCAGTGCTGAAGTTATCCAGTGATACTTGCACTTTCTAATAAATTATATGTATGCAGATTTCTGCTGTTTCTAATGTGTTTTCCAATACTGTGTACCTTCCAGAGAGACAGACAAAATTATGATAAGGTGCTAAAGTACTTCTTGTTACTAGCTCTACAGCGATCTCAGTAAAGTAGTGTTATGTCACCTTCCCCTCCCCCATTATTATTTTGGGTTCCATTAAGTGATGTCACTTTGACCAATTAATCCTTATATATTTGCTTTTCATCATAGAATTTAGTGTAAGAATATCTGTAAGTTTAGAATATCTGTAAGGTTAGATCAGAAAACACTTGGTCAGATAGTACAGCTGGGAGCATTTGCTTTGGACAATGTCAATTACTATAGTTTTTTCCAGCTTTTTTTGCATGACTCGAAAAAATGAACACCACACACAAAATTTGAGAAAAATGCATCTGTTCTGCTACTTTTATGTACAGCGAAACATCTGAGAAAAACGTGTGTCAGATAACAGATTTTGCCATGGAAGCAAGAGTACAGATAACCTCATTTGTATCACTCTACAGCTGTAGCAGTTTGAAAAAATATGAGACAATGATATATTTGGAATCAGGCTGTCACCAGGCTGATCTTTTCTGAACCTAAGATTTCACAGCTGGCAATGGTAGAATCAATTGATTGCTTCTCGAGCCCTATATGTATTTACTCCCATTTGTTGACAGACTATGCCCAAATGAGAGCAGCAGGCTATTTGAACCAAGTCTGAAATGAAACCAACAGAATTAGAAGCGGAGTGCCAACACTGTAATGAATAATCACACTCATATCTATAAACACTCATCTGCTCTTCCCCAAATAACAACTGGAGAAAAACAATTTATCTGAACAATAACATGAAACTTTCAGCTGTGGATGGTTCATGTAATTGCCAAATTACACTTTTTTCTTCTGCCTTGAGGAATGAAGAACAAACTTGCAGTGAAATATCTGCATTCGTATCTTGTTCTGATAACAACTTAGTTCAGTGTGGTTTGTTACCTGATGGTGCTGCTCTCTCCACCTGCTTACTCTCCACCACACGGTGCACCAAATGAGTGTGAATGAATGTGTACTTGTTCACCACAACCAGAAAAGATTAATAAAAGTAACATTAGATCTCAAACATGACATTTCTACATAAGTAGCCAAGTCCACCAACTACCTATGCCTTCCAAAAAGGTACCCTGAAATAAATCAAACATCAAGCTTGAGGATAAAGACACAGGTAATAGCCCTTAAAATAACTGTATATGGCCACACAGCTTGCTCTGAATGAGGTGCAGTACTGTCAGATCAGCACAGCAGCAGTGATGCTTCTACGCACAGTTTGTTCCAGCGCACAGCAACAGATTAGTTCCTTTGTTACACCACAGCTATGCTGACTGTTAAATTATGGATTGGGGTTAAGTTTCTGGTTGCTTGCTCTAGGGAAAGAGGAGAAAAATGGCGTGGCAATTTCTTGCCACAGTGCAGCTGGAGCTAGTGTTCAACTGAGCTGTCTGGCAGCTATGTAGGTCAGCCCATTATATAGCCTTAAGCATGTTAAGCAGGGAGAAAACCAAGCCTAGAATGCTGATAAGTTTTAAATATATTTTAAAAATATAATGACGTATTTGTAATTGATGGGGACCTAGAGATTGGCAGCTACCATCAGATTGGTTTAAAATCTCTCGCTGGCCAAATATTTCTTAGGAAATATCTTTCTAAGCTTAGTCTTGCTGTTGCAGTCACACTAGGAAAGTTCAGTAATAAGAAACCTGACTGAGAAGTATTTAGATTTCTGTGCAGACCCAAATGCACCTGACTCAAAAGCCCCATAGATCATCTTGTTCTGAGTTATTTTGCTGCAGAAAGGAAGGTAGCTTATAATAGAAAGAAAAACATTATATGACAGCGATAACAAGAAAAAAACAAAAACTGGATTAACAGTAAAGGGAACTATAAGGACACATCCCATATAAATTAATATTGTTTTGTTTCCTTGAAGTTATGTTGTTATGTTGTTATCATGATTTCAGTGGAAGCTAGGACGTAGGACTCTAGCATCTCTAGAATGGTGGAAATAGTTTGGGTTTTTTTCAAATAATTGGTAGCAAGGCCTTTCTTCCTTTCTCTATATAATTCATATCATTAATGGAAACATTTTTCTCCTTGATAAACACGTACAAACTATAAGACTAATAGCATATATTTTTGAATGCATGACTGGTAAAGAGAATGTAATTCAGAGAGCTGGATGAACCTGTGCAAAAGAACCAACTACTTCCAAGAACAGGTAGCAACTGATGGGAATTATTTGCATTTGCATTCCATACCAATTAGCTGTCTTAGCATGCTGGTATTGTCAATCACTGTGAATAGGACTTGCATCTGTTGAGTAATCTCTTCAGGCTTTCTAGGCAGAAAGGACATTTGTGTCTTTTTATAATTGATTCAAATACCAATGAGAGCTTAAAATGAATTTAGATTGATTGTATTTGAGGAAGTGCTGATAATTAAGTGATAAATTTTCTCTTTTAAGTGCTGGGTTGCTATGACTATGTTTTCCAGGAGAAGCTTCCTCCCCTCTTCTTTTTGATACACAATCTAATTTATTTGTGGGTTTATGTCAGTTGCTGAAAACTGCCAGTAGAATTTGGTTGGTAAAGAATTAACTATTAGTTAGAATTCAGCTTATAATCCCATCCTTGTAATAAATCAAAATCTATTTTGTGAAAAGCCAGGATTCCTTAATAAACAGGATGGACAAGTATCACAAAAGGCTTTAAGAAATGACCATCAAATGTTAATAAAAGCTCCTTTCATTCCTGATGACAGTGATTCAGGTATTGAAGGTTATGGTCCTGCTTGTTCATTGCATCACACCTAATATCTAACAAGCAGTACATAATTCTTATGTGTCACCTCTATGTAAGCAAGGCAGCACACTGCTCCCATTCTGTGCACTGTTCTATAAGCAGTTCTCAGAACAGACTTTGTGGTCATGCTTTTCAACAGACTCAGTTACTTTATACCTCTGCTGAGAACAAAATGTCATCAGTCACCCATGACAAAATAAATGTATGTACGGAGCTCATTCATGGTTAGAATACTGGTAAGTCATTAGAAAGATGTTCATTCCTGCTATGACAGTAAAATTTAAAAAAGCTTTAGATAACCATGTGATCTCTGGAAGAAGTGGCTCTCAGCCCATCTATCCCCCACTTACAAAATGTAATAAATAATTCATCAACACAGCTTTAAAATTCATTGTTTGGTGAGACCATATTCCTACTTGTCCAAATGGCAACCAATCAAAATGTAAATAAAGATAGGTCTAAGGACATGTTTAAGTATAGCTCATTTGGGTTACAGTGATTGCTATCTCATGGTAGAAGATTTATTTCATATGTACATATTCCAAATTAACATTCCTTCTGTTCCCTGCTCAGCTTTTTGACTTTTACGTACAAGTATTTGCATTAATGAGAAGGAAGTAAGAAAGAAAATATTAGAAAATAAATGAAACGTACCAGGAGATTTTCTGGCTTGATGTCTCTGTGCACAATGTTGAGACCATGAAGGTACTTGAGCGCGCTGGCCAGATTGTAGACCATTGCACTCCCATCTCGCTCTGTGTATTTTGTAGAAGAAGTGATAGCATCAAACAGATCTCCTCCCTAGAGTAAGAAAAGGTAATAGGTCAGTCCAGGAAAAATAATAAAGATAATTTGTAACATACCATGTAAAATCTTGCACAAAAAGCATGCTCAGAAGCATGTTAAAATGTTAAAACAAATAAACAAACACAACAGATAAAAACTCCACAAACATAAAACTTCTCACCAAGATTGTAGAATGGGAACTTGGGTCATTTACTGATCATAGTCCTTTTTTGGACTTGATTTCATTTGATTGACTGCTCATATGCATGATATACAGAGATACCTCCATACAGTTTCTATTTTCTTCATCTTACCAGCTTAATTCTTTCTCTGATTTTGAGTAAAGCCTAAAGAAAATCCAGCCAACAGCAAAAAGCCTAACATACCACGTTTTGCAATTGTAATGAACTGCAAAGTAGAAATGTTGCAGATATTGTAAAAATGTCAAGTTATTACAGCTGAACAGGATGAGTTTGAAGTGCAGAACTTACAGGTGATTTCAGAGTAGGCCTGTTGTGTAGTCTGATTACGATACCCTCTTTATCTTGGGATACATAACAACATGTAAATGAGTTTCTGGTGCAGCATTTCCAATCATTGCCATGAATTTTATGTGGGTGTCTCTATGATGGTTACCCTGGTTACATCTGTAGGAGTGATTTATCTGAGCTGTGGGTGGCATTCCAAGCATTTCAATACGTGTGGAGAAGAAGCAGCAATTCAGGATTTGCGTGCCAAGCTGGTGGAATATTAAAATATTAATAAAATACTTTCTTAAAAACGGAAAAACCTCTCATGTAAAAATAACTTTTAGAATGAGAGATAAATGGGTAGGTTACAAAAATTCTGACTTGAACAACTAGGCTTTCTTCAGTTTCCCAAGCCGGCAACAGCTCTAGAGGTAGTTACAGGATCAACGTTTCAGGCAGGAAAAAAAGTGATGAGTTGCACTCCTCTGACAGGCTGATCAAGCCAATGGGCAGTGTTGCAGTGGGTGTACAGAACACAGGTAAGTGAGAGTGCAGAACACAGGTAAGTGAGAGTGCAGAAATAAAACTCCATCAAACTTGTATCTTACATTCACAAGGTGACAGTAAAATGGAATTAGAGATATTTTTTCTCTGTACGTGTACAATAGCACCATCAAGTTTTTGGACAACTGGAAATAAAGTGAAGGAATGCTTCATACGAGGAAGAGAAGTGAAAGGTTTTAATTTTGATGGAACACAATCAGTGAAGTCTGGACTAATTGTATCTATGATTTTCTAAGATAAATTGAGTTTTTCCCTTTAAAGCAAATAATTAAATATATTGGTGAAATAAATGCAAATTTTCCATTACTATATGCATATCACAGGTACCCTCTGCATGTTGTAAATAATATAAAACCACCACCCACATCTCTCTAGGCTGCGTACATAGTTAGCAAGATTACCTCAAATCTGTGGGTCTAATAGTCTAATTACAACAGAAGAGATGTAAATGCCACTAATGGAACTGATTGATAAGACTATTTGCATGATTAATAACGGAGATTGCCATTGAAATCTTATCTGATTATGTCTCCTAGACATTATATCCTTGGCCGACACAGAGAACTGTTCTTTTTTAAAAAAATCTCCTTCGTTTTACCTTGACCAGCTCCATCACCAGATAGAGTTCTGTTGGAGTGTCCATTTCCTCTATCAGCATAATGATATTTGGATGCTTCACTCGACGTAGAATAGACACTTCATTTTCAATCAGGTGTTCCTGTCAGTAAAGGGTACAGAGGTATACATGAATAGAGATAAAGTGGCCCATTCGGTTATCCTTTAGTCAGCTCTTCAGGGAGCACCCATTTTTCTATTTATTTCACTTATGTAGTAAAGCCTACTGTCAGATGCTGGATTTTAACTTGTATTTCAGCCCAGTTGTACTTCATCGGTGACCAGAAATTTTATTTAACATATTTCAAACACATAACCCACGGGTTATCTCTAAAACAGACCCCAGAATAAGACAGCAATTCAGAAAGTGCAGGTTGTATTTCTTATGTGGATATTAACAGGTTGAGAACCTCTGGACTTGGATCTTTGTAAGCTGCCACCTCCCAGCAACAGCTAACGTGTTCTTGATCCTCTCCAGCCTTCACTTCTCATTTAGTGTACAATATTCAAGGACAGATTGCCTAGGATTTATTTTTCAAGGACTTGCACTTTAAAAAAGGACATGGATTGTACATAGGAAAATGATAACTGCTTTGGTTATGGATTTCAGTTTATTTTACATGCATCTTTAGATACACAATCTGCAAAATATGTACCAGCTCAGTCAACTCGCTGTGGCTCCAAACAGCTGAACAGTGCACAGATTAATTTATCCTTCTAATTTATCCACATTTAATTTATCCTTCTATATATTTCTGAGAAAGTAATGGGTTTACAGAACAATTAATTTCAGAATGTTTGGCTTTCCAGAATATCTTAGCATCTGGTTAATGCTATTGAGTGAAGAAAATTGCATACAATTGCATGCATATTCTTCCACTGGAATAATGATTGGCATTTTCCTTTATAAATATTGGAATACAGTAGTCATATTTAAATTCCCTGTAAAATAAGTAACACTGCCTGCCTAAAACATAAGTTTCCTTTCCTCTGGCAGGTAAGACCTCATCTCACCAGAGTCTGAACTTATTCATGTTTAATGCACTGATTAGCAGCATGCAGTTCATGCATTTGTGAGCAGAGCACGAGAAGTAGATGTGATCCACTGTGCATAAGTGATTAAAGATCTTATACTACTTTAGCTTCTATTTTCAGGTTTACTTATGGATGTGTTGTGTTTTTGCAAAGCTTTAAGTGTCTGTGTAACTCAGAAACCACATGCCCTGTGTGCATCTCATTTTGTGAGTGAGGTGTGGCATATACGGGTTCAGCAGTCACACCTTTGAGATTCAATTTGAAAGAGCATCAATTGTCATTCTGAACAAACATATGTCTGCTCCAAGCAAAGGTGCTCTGGAGGAAGAAAACAAATAAACATGAAGCAATTTTGTTAAACACAATGCTCAATCTCATCAACAGACAAAAGTGAACAGCCACAGCATATTAAGCCTTATGGATGGAAGCCTGTAAATTCAAAACTAGTGTTAGTTTTCTACCCAAAGAACAAATAATGTATATTCAATTTATTATATCCAATAATTCTCACTGAGACACAATGGTTTTTATCTATGCTTTCTTTACTTAGTTTGACTAAATTGTTAAATCGTAATAATCATTAAATCCTTTCGTTTAAACAAAACCCAGGCAGAAATTATTTTTATCTAAAACTAGTGACAATAGCTAATGCTCATTTTAAAAAGGGGTTCCAAAACATTGTTGAGCTGTTGCTTTGATACTCGTTTTCAAAGCATTGGCTAGTGTATAGTCAGTTGGTTTCAGTCACTCCTCTGTTTTTTCTATATTTTGTCATTAAAAAAAAAGCTTTCCAACTTTTTTTTTTTTTTTCCAGTGTTTTCCTTTTTAGCACAATATAGATTTCAGTCTACATTCATAGGAATTATTTGAAGAGAATAATTGGTATTTAGGTTAATTGTAGAAAATGCTTTAGTCAATCCAAGAAAAACCGATAGCGAGCAGTGGGCAACATACAAATCACACATATTTGGTCCAGATAGTTGTTTTTAACACAGGACTTATCTTGGCAAGGAGAGAGGGTGAAGAACCAACTTGTAGTAAGATTTAAATATTTACTTTGTTAAGTATGGTCTTTGCTTGCACATACATCTGGACACAGATCCCTTCAAAACATACAAGTGGTAATTTTTTTTCCTCCTGTTTTTGTTCATTTGTTTTAAAGCAGCAAGAATGATAAGTAGAAAATATGTCTGAACTCTACTGTACAGAATGGTCTCTGGTCTATTCCAATTTATGGCGCTTAAGAGCTGACAACATGTAATAGAAACATCTGAAGTTGAAAGCATTAAAAAATAAAAAATACTACTTTTTCTCAGTAAAACACACTGGTTCAACTTTCCTACAGCCAAAGAAATTTCTACATTTTAATCTCAGAAAGGCAATTTTTGCACTGTTTTTCTTGAGGTTATACATTTTTAAGATTCCTTTCTAAATTCTCCGTTAAATAAACCTAGGGATATGAGATAAAGTAACGGGGAAGGAACATTCATCTCCTTACACAACTTAAAATCTGCATGAATAGACCATTTCTGACAGAGGTCCTCTACTTCAGAGCAAGTCATCACAGCAGGTAGGGTGTCAGTGCAGAGCAGTGTACAACTCCTTACTATACAAAGAACATCATGTGGACTTTCAGCATCTTCCTACAAGGCCGCTCCTATCAATTACAACTCTGAATATTACTCTGCAGAGCAGTTACTCTATGCAATTGATAAAAAGTAATTAAAACCCTAACTCAGTTGCAAAGATAACTCCAAAATCATTTAATTGTGATCATTTACTTAGAAAATTGGATATTTGCATAAAAATAAAAGACTGCCCTTTTAGTTACACTTGAAAGAATGGCATTTATTTCCTATCTCAGAGTCTTTAAAACAAAACTTGACTGCTGTTTAATACTCTGCCTTCTTTGTTGCTTTTGCAACAATGAACTGTGATCCATTTGAGTCATAAGTTCCTCAAGAGCCCTTTGTTTTTAAGGTCTTGCAAAGCAGTAAAATAGAAGTCTTATTTTTTGTTCCAACATTTAGTCTCCATTTCTGACTATGTTTTACCTATAGATTTGTTAGGTTTTTTTCCCTCGTTTTTAAAAGTCTGTGCTTGGGAGGAAGTCTGTGACACTCTAGGATACCTGCTTCTCTTACGTAACATGCTATTCTGTTGCAGGCTTTTTTTCTTTTTTTTTTTTTATGTATTAGAAATAAAGTGTATAGAACTCTCTTGTTAAGAGATCTTTGTTCTACAAGACATTTAACTACATACACAGAAAAAAGTGGTTGATGAAATTTCTTCCAAAATCCATGCTCTATATATAAAAGGGGTGTGTACAGCCATAAAAAGGGATAAGAGATAGAGAGGGAAGGGAAAACAGGAAATTTCCTCTTTTGTATTTTACAAATCAACATAACTAGGCTATGTTTGGTCTGATTTCATTTTGGACAAGCTCTGGTGTTTGTTAGTTCAATAAAAATGTTAACTGTTTTTTTACTCCACAATCTAGCAGACTAATGCTCACAACTTTTATTATTTATTTCTTGAAAGGAATATCACCCTGTAAAACAGATACTCTGAAAACAGTCAGAAACCCAAACACACCCCCCATTTATGACTAATGAGCAGCTGCTCATGCTGCTGCTGCTGTTTTTCTTAAACATGTAAATTGTCGCACACTACCTTTCCGCAGCATTTAGCCTTGTCTATAATCTTCAGTGCAAACTCCTTTCCTGTGGATCTAATGAGAAAAATATGAAAATGTTAATCAGAAATCAGTCAGCATTATGTGGCATTATCTATAAAAATATACATAGTGGAATGCCTTCACCCATGGAGGCTGCTGAGAAAAAACGCACAGAACAGACTTCATTTTGTTTTTCATTTTCTCAGCAACATTTGTGCCTGCTGTTTCCCTGACTACCACAGCCCTATTCACTTAATGTGTTATTCCTAGGCTCCAGCTGCAACTCATTCTTCTGTGACCTAGCACAACTCCCTCTCACCTCTTTACTGCAATGAGCAGAATTTGTCTTGGGCTCTCCACTTTGCTTTGTTCAACTGGTAGGCTTTAAAGATAAAATCATCCTCATTTATGATGTAAGTGAGGAGAGGAAAAAGTGTGATTGTCTCATGGAAAAAAAAATGGTAGGATTCAGTAGAGCTAAGACCCTGTGTTTCATGATATAGTAGTCCAAAATCCTGCTGAATTTATTAGGAGATAATTTTGTATTTCATTCATTCTTTTTTTCTTTTTTTTTTTTTTTTTTTCATCCCCATGAGTGTATGGAACTTTATAGCTATCATCTATAGTGCCATGGCATTTTAGAGTGTGGTTATATCCAAAGTAAAAAGGGTGACTATTTTTGTAGATATTTTCCCCAAAAGAAGGAGCTCTATTTTGCTTTTCATCCCTCTAAGCAATAATAAAAATCTTCTACCTTTATTCAGAAGGGGAAAAAATGAAAGAAAAATGCAATACAAATAAATTACCTTCTTTTTTTTTTTTTCCTTTAATCAAAGATCACATTACTAAATATAGTGAGGAGGAGTTAAAAATCAAAACAAAGTGTCATAAAATCCTATTGCTACTATCCCATTTTTGTGTTAGTACCTAGTGTTACGTGTGCCTCAGAACACCACATGTAATGGTGTTCTCCATATATAATAAAATCACTGCAGGCAATTAGAAAAGAAAAAATTAGGTACATTATTAAGTTAACAAGTTAATTCTCAGTATACTTTTGCATTATATACAGCAAATCAAAATTGCTACCTTACAAAAAAGGAACTGAGTTAACATTTCACATTCAAATGATCCATTATTTAAAAAACGCAGCAGAGAATCTCTGCTCTCAAAGTGCAGCTGTATCTGCTAGGTTGTCATAGTTACAACCTGATCCAATCTTTAGATAGAAGTGTTATCTAAACGGTATCTGTGAAATGCTATCCCCTTATGAGCAGACAGAATCTACTATGAACACAAAGCGTAATTCAAAGCACAATTTATGTTATTCTAAATTAAGTGCATTATCTGAAAGTCTGCAAATAACTGATCAGCAAAACCCACTTAGGAAACCTTCAGCATTTGTGCAGTGTTGAATGAGGAGCTAACATTTGTAAAGCCAGTTCATGAGGCAACTTCAAATCCCTCCTGCAAATGCTATAATATAGTACCTAAGAAAATACAAGGGATAGCAGACGCAGTTTGTGTGTTGATATCACTGCCTATCATATTGACCAGTATTGTCTGACAGGTTGCTGGCATTCCTCTGTCTAGCTGTCAGTATCCATCTGTTGACTCATGTCTTCATATATATATAGACATATAGGCACCCTTTGAAAAGGAGACCATTTTATTTTGTAGAACAGCTGATGTAACGGCTTCTTGGCTCCACACCCAAAGTGTTCATACATGACATGATGAGAAATTAATTATAATAATTACTAGAAATTAAATGAAAAGCATTTATAGTTGGTATTTCCTCTCTCCTTATTATCAGCAACCATTGCATTTTTTTTTTCTTTTTGTAAAATTCATTTAATAATGCTTTACTAAATATAAAGATGGAATTGAGCTTAAATTTGACTTTTTATATTTTTTTTTTTAATGTGAAGGTTGTTTTTCTAGCCCAGTCCCCTCATCCCAAAAAACACAGATGACATTTAGAAACCAAAGTGACATAGTAGCCCTTTTCCCATTTTCAGTGGAAATCATGCCGTTTCCAAAATGCATAGTAGTCATTTCTGAAAATATTAAATTATGCAATCTTATGAGTTTTACCTTCTTTCTTTTATAAACTTTATTTGCTCCACAACTTAACAAAGGATTTGTGGCCAGCTTTAGAGCATATGGGAGGACGCTGTGAAGCATAATTCATTTAGTTTCTCTCAAGCCTCTTATGTGTGGCTTCTTGCAGAACAAAATGGACTTCAAATTCTTTTTTCAGCACACCTGGCTTTATTGCCTTCTTATAATTTTTGTAATGAACCTGCAGTGTTTAAAGCGCTAGGGAAATGATTTCACTGTAATGTGGTACTGCTTGTCAGGAACACAGTTTCCTGGTGGAAACATCAAGCCCATGGAGTCTGGACGTTAACACTGATAGAAGCATTATCTAATCCCTGCACTTGCAACACGAAGTTATTCAGAGTGTACTCATCACTCAGCCATTTTTTATTTTTCCTGTATCAGTACTGTAATCAGATTGCATCTCTAGAAGCTGTCACCTAAGTCTTTATTTGTTAATTTATAAACCTGGTTGCTAGTATGTCATCAAATATTAACAATAATCATCATTATTATCTGCTATAAATCAAAAGAGAGTTCTAGATGTATTGCATATTACCTACCAATACTACTTTCAGAAAAGAAAGAACAGATACAGTATCAAGGAACCTTTCTCTTGAGGGGAAAAAAAGGGGTGCATAAAGATAGGGACTGTAATTTATACATATATGTTCAGCATGTTCGGTCTCACGGCACAACCCTTTTGGGTCATTTGCGTGACTTAGCAAGAATGCCAGTGTGTGAATATATGATCTGCTAAGATTGGAATGAGATGTTCTTGTTCAAAATGATGTTTATTTAAAGTAAACCAGCAGATGTGGATCAAATATATTGATAACTGCTATGGATTTTATAGAATTTGCTCAGTGCTTATAGTCAAGTTGGAGATTCTTCTTAATGTTTAAGCTGACATAATTCTCAGATTGATAAAGAAGGTGGTTCTAAGACATAAACTGAGAAAGTGACAGTCAAATCATCTGTTCTGTTTACAACAGCAGCAAAGCATGACACAAAGCTTGCAGAGAATGAGCAGTAATACAGCACAGGTCTGTAAAGGTGTCCTGCTTATCCTTAGGGAAATCGGGCACAAGAATATTTCAGAGTCTGGAATATTAAAAGGCTGACTTATGGTCTTTGGCTCCACACTGTGCTACCCCACTGAACAAGCAAGCAGAAAGGAGCCAATCACACAGGCTATCTGCTGCTAACTGTATGCTTTTAAAAATACTTTGTTCACAGTATACCAAAAGCTGTGAAGAATGATGTCAGCAGCAAGCAGTAGGATCCCGTAGCAGCAAAATTGCTGAGGCTTCCTGAAAGACTGTGTCTTAGGTGCCACAAAAAATCTCCTGTCATTTCCAACAGTCTCATGTGGTGTGAACGGGTTTCTTGAAGGTCTGTAGTGTTTCCTTAAGAGCCTCCATTAAGAAGTGGTATCTCTTTCAGCTTTGGGGATTAAAAAGGTACATTGCTCTGCTGTTCTCACATGCCTTTGGTGGAATAACACATAGGAAGCTCTGCGTATTTTGCTTTGTCTAGTTCTCCTAAAGTGTAAGCATTTCTTTGTAACTGCCCTTTGCTTTCATCTCATCACATTTCCTATGCAATCGTGCTAATGCACAGGGGTTCTATCCAGTAAAATAACAGTTGTCACTACTGAACGTTCTCCTTGCTCACCGTTCTATGCACTCCTTCACAACAGCAAAATTGCCATCACCAATCACCTTTCCGACTTTATACTTCTCAAGAATGGTGGATGACCCTGAACACTTGTTTCCATTCACACCTGCAGAAAAGCAAGGTCAGTAACACAAAGTGAAGAGAGGTGTCAGCAGGGTGTAATATATTCCCCATAGGTAGATACAGAATTAAAACAGTCACAGATACAAAATGGAAGTGTAAGCTGTTTTCTTCTCTGCTTATTCCCTTATTTTTATTCTCAAACGTAAGAATGAACAGCATGAGGCAGAGTTGTTTGACCTTTCTTGCATGTAAGTCAACTATTACCTTTAGGGTGGATGTATTGTAAAAGTGAGGAATGCAGTTAGAATGCTTTCTGAACTCAAAATACTTTTTCTGAAGTGTCTTCACTTTTTTTGAATATATGAAAGAAAGATTCATCAACAGTACATGTAAAATCCACAATGGCAAGTAAAAATGTATATTTTCTTTATATGATAAAAGGCAGCATCCAGTCCAATTGTTTCAAGTTTTTGTTTGTTGTTTGTTCGTTTAGCCTAAACCAGGTTATGCCACTGTCATATCTAGCCTTCTTCAAAATCTTCATCGATTACCTGGATGAAGGGATACAATTCACCCACCCAGCAAGTTTGCTGATAATACAAATCCGGGAGCAGTGACTGACAAACCAGCAGGCTAACATCTAACATTACTAAACCAATTTTTATTTACAGCAAAATTTTTGCAAGGGCGCTTAGTAATTGTTGGTGACCTACCTTCAGGACTCTGGCAATGGAGTGATTCAGGTACACCATTCACATTGGACGATGATCCACCATGAGGAGGGATCTATGAAAGCAAGTAAGATCTTATTTATCATGATAAAGAAACTGCAAGGAGGAGTCAGGAAGAAATATAGAGAAAACAACAGAAAATTTACAAAAAAAAACTCTAAATTAAACACCTCTACAGCATCAGTTTGCTTTTCCACTCTCATTTTATTTTTACTCTTGCTTTCTCACAGCTCATCTTTCTTAACATAAAACACTGTTTTTCACCAAACTTAAGACACAAGCTTGATATTCCTCTTTATAGAAGTAGTTGAACATGTTTTAGCAAAACTGCTAGCAGCAAAGAAAATTCTCTCCCACTGCACAAACATTCTCTCTTCATTCTATGGAATAAGATAGCTGCAATACACTCTGCATGCTGGGTAACGTCTGTTCATGTCAGCTAGGGATTCAAACCCAGATAGAGCCACCTCTCGACACCTATCCAGCGGTTTTCTTCTAACACATCTACTTCACAGCTGGCACTGCCAGAGGTTTCCCCAGCTAAGGTCTGTCAGTCTATGCCCTCTTTAGATTAACACTGAAGCATGCTAAGAAGGTAATGTGGAAATGCTCTCATGACTCTACTAGTTTACATTTAAACAACATAATTTTGTCTTAGGGTGCCTAGAACCTCTATGATAGCCAGATTTGCTTGGCAGTTTAAAAGTTTGTACTTTAGGTTATTATGGATGTTAAGACTGAGGATCTCCACTAACAGTACAGGTTAGATGTCTTTGCAAAAACAATCATCTAACTGGTTTTGAAGGATGATGTGTGATGAAAACAGCTTTTGCTGCACTAACATCTTAACTGGTAACTTGATCTGAACCCTCGCAGTTCCACTCGAAGTTGTCCTGTCATAATGAGCAATCAACTTTTATTTAAAAATGGGGCGGTGTTCAAACAAATGCAGTGAACAGTAAAAAGTACTGATCTGTTCTACATGCTGCTGTTTTTTATAACTTCTCCCACTACAGTTAAATGTAGTTTAATAATTCAGTAAGTAGTATTAAGTATAAAATAAAATAAACATAAAATTATTACATCATCCCATTCTATGTAGTATTTCTTGCTGTTCTGTGAATTTCCAATACCTTGTTTTCTTCGTGGGCTATTACAATAGTTCTCGCTGCTCACCACATCAAGGATTAAAATGCTTCCCTGCCTTAAGCTCAGTGTCTGTTGAAATGGCTTTGCATGACACCAGGAATCCAAATGCAGCATTTTCCATTTAGCTGACATTGTCTGGTTACACTGCAGAATATTTTAAATCATTAACACTATTGTCAACCAAAAAACTGAACTGACAGATAGGGATATTGTCTAAAGGCTCATGAAATGCTAATGAATGCTTAAGTTTCTAGTGGCAGCTGAGCTGCCAGATCAGCTAAAGGTACGGTAGCTGTACAACTGTACAGCTGTACAAGTTAATTTTGCAGAGCCTCTGTTGTTTACCAGCATTTGGCATAGCAGTAGCATCAAACAGCAACCAGGCAGCTACTACTACTACTCATTGCTAATAACCTAAAATGAGACTGTGTTAATGTAACAGTCTTTCTGAGCTATTTGTTTAACGAGGATTAGGAACAAGGACACTTAGTTTAAATGACACTGATGCAAAATCATGAGTCAGTCTCCTATCCCATCAGTCACATCTTCAGGTATGAAACAGGGGTAACAGAAGAGATCCCTGCAAAATATTAGACATGAGTCACACTAAAAGATCAGTAATCCATTTGGGCTTTTGAATGAGTGAAAATACAAATGAATACCTAGCTCGCATTTCCACCTTCCTTCATCCTTATAATCAGGTCAGAGCATGACTAGGCACGTAACTTCTTACCACTGTATTTACAAGAAGGAAACAGATAGGAGCAGGAAAAAAGCTAAGACACAAAATGCTAAGACAGTAGGAAAAGGAAAAATTCTAATGTTGCTGTTCTAGCTGAGATGATTGATCAGAACCTGAAACAGCAACTTAACCTTATATCTGCCAATAATTATTTACCTCATGGCTCTAGAGATGAGGTCTAACCCACTTTAGCTGTATTTTGGGAGCTGAGTCTACTGGTCTCGGTTCCTCATTGGCAAAACCAGTCTAGTCTTTCCCTACTGTGTCAGAGTAGACATAAAATCTCCAGCTGTCTATGATGTACTTGATTAGACAGAAAAGGTGGGAAAGCGATGTGAGTTAATAGCAAGTGACTCATGGCTAAGTAACAATTATTAATTAGATATTTTCTGATCATTAAGCTACCCAGTGATTTGTGGTATTTTGAGTATCTTGCACGATTGATATCCCTAGTTCACTAGTCATGGCTGGATTTGCACAGAGAAGAGAAAAGGATGCACACTGATACACTACTGAATACAGATGGAATCTATGATCACCGTGCAGATTAAACTTTGCAACAACTCCTCCTCCTGTATTCTAGTCTACACTGTAAGCACCTTCAGTACTGCTCCCCTTACACTGGGCACAGGACATAAATCTGCCTTCTCTCTCAGATGCAAGTCATAGAAAACTCAGACCCAAGGCAATATTATTACCTCATTGTATGACACCTGTTTCTACCATATAACAGCCCAATAATCAAAGTAGAATTTTCTTTTCTTTTTTCTTTCACTATCTGAAGTATCCAGGAAAAAAAAAAATCAATTGAAAATCACAAAAGCTTTTAAAATCATCACAGAATTCAAGAGATGAAGTAAAATGAGTATGCAAGTACAAGGTGATGGGTAAGTGGGGAGGGACTGGCCAGGGGCCCTGAAGATCTGTTTCAGAGCCTGAGTCTATGATTTGGGAGATAAAAAAAACAGCAGCTTGTCAGTCTTCATTTCAGTTAATGCTACTCACCCAGTACATAAGACTTTTATATGTCTTTTGAGTCAAAATGCTACCATACCTCAGAAAAATTGTTTATATAAAAAGATGGAAAAAGTAAGAAGGTAATCTGAGATAAGTGTACATCTGGTGGGATTTTATTTTTCATCTAACGAGAGTCTCAGGAAGGATCCACAGATTGAATTTCACATTCTACTGAAGTAGAATGGTACCTTAACTGACTAACCTTTGCACTCAGGTTAGATAAACTGTCCATGATACAAATGTTTGTAGAAATGTTTTGGTGTTGGTTTTTTTTTCCCCCACATTCAATAAGTAAAACTTCTTGGTAGCCATATGGGATAGTGCCTTCTAGAGCTTTTTTTTTTTTCTGCAGTGTTACTGCTTCCCACCTAAAGGTGTCTTTGTGTCTGTTTCACTTCTCAGAAGACTTCTGTCACCGAATTGCCTGGTCTGGTGTACATGGCTGTACGTGTACGTAAGTGCTTTATTACAATGCTCAATACTAACAAATCTCTAAGATAAAAACAACATAAATACATTTTGTTGCACTGCTCTGGTAACACTGAAGAACCATGCAAAGATTTACTGTTTCTCCTAAAGAGATTCTGAGTTTCACCATATTATGTAAAGCTTTCAGAGAACCCAAGGCAGAGATAACATAGAGTTGAATACATTGGTTTTCTTCCCATCACCGAATAGCCAAGTCTTTTTATCTTCTCTATGAACAAGAAAGAAACTTAATTGTAGATTTACCAAAAGCAACACTTAAAGAACTCCTCTCAGAACTGCTGTTGCCTAGGCTGGATAATTCCTTGCATATATCCCTAATATGCCATTGCTAACAGGCAAACATGCATACAATACTAACGATTACTGCCTTGATGGAGATAGGTACTGATCTCTCAAATCACTTAAGCACATGTTTAACTTTAAGTAAATTAACTGTCCCATTGAAGTAAAAGGGACTAATCAATAGCTTAAAATTAAGCAAGTGCTTAACTTAATTCTGGATTGGGTGTTAATGCCCTTTCTCTTCGCTCAGTAAGTCAAAAAAGTAACATAAGACAAATTCAAACACTACTACTTAGCATAATTGCAATTCTAAGAAATGCCTCAACTGCAAAGTATAATTTTATTAAGGAAAAAAAAAAAAAAAAAAAAAAAAAAGTAAGACTTCAGAGTACTTGATTCCAGTAAGAGACAACAAAACACACCCAAGTAAGGATATTACAACACTACTGTTCAAAATCTCATACATACTATAGTCTCTGATGATTTTTATGATACATGTCATGATTAGTAACACATGTACCAGGTGAGTTAGGAGTCAAAGAACCCTTTATGACATTACATATCCAGGTCTACAAACACACATTAAGAACCAACTGCAAGTAACAAGTAACCATGTAGTTCATGCCCCTATCTGTTATCTGTTATACCTAAATCCTTACCTTGAAACAAACCTCTACAATAAAGTAGTACGCAACTTTGCTTGCTTCTTTAATGTGTGCTATTATTTATTCATGCAGTTACAGTTAAAAGGCAACATTGTGGTGTATCTTTATTTTTCACTTACTAGACTAGAGGCATTTATTTAAGGTTGTAGGAGAATTGTGTAGTGTTTATTATTCTGCAGCCATAGCATAAATTCTGATGACTTCAATATCATTTGAGAGTCCAGTAAAAATTTTTAAACACTTTTACAAAATTGGAATGTTGTAGAGCACATTGGCTTAATGTATGCAGTGAACAATTAATAGCATATGGGTGCTCTATTTGGAGAGCCAAAAAGGAACAGAAGTAAAACCTTTCCCTTAGAAGATAAGCTGTTCATCAGAAGTGTTTTCTGCAAGGAGATTCTGCACTTGTACTTATAAAGCAGTGCAAACAGAAGGAATCCTTGTGGACTGAGAAGGCTTCACTTTAAAGGAAAAGGCAGCTATAATACTGCATTTCCAAAGCCAAAAAATCCTCAGAAATATTCTTTATACCTTCGCTGTCTGCCACAGTATTTATTTATATCCTCATTTTCGTTCAGCTGCAGTTCATGGTACCTTTAAATAAGCACAGAAAACCAGATTATTTGTCTGTGCAGTGATGCAGTTGTAGCAACAAGGAATTCTTCAATAATAGAGAGCACCAGTAATCTCAAAATACTGAAATTGGTCTGTGCTTTCCTGCTGCTTTTGTCATTGGATTTGCCAAGATCAATCTTAGAGTAATAGCAATGGGTTTCTTAAAATAATCTTGTTTTGCATTAAAAATGCTTCTCTGTTACTGTTTTTATGTTGATATTTGCCACTGAAACTGTCATTAATACTAGAACATAACCAGGAAATTGCACAGTGTTCTTGATCCTTTTGGAAATTATCCTGAGATTCACCCACTAATTTTTCCTATCTTTAGTCTCAGGAACACAGCTGGAGCAGATACATCTTAATGGGATAAAATAAGGCATACTCACTACTTCAGTGACACTTCAGGTCTGAGATGATTCGTTTATAGTTGCTGGGTTTTTTTGGTTATATAGGAATGACTTGACGGGAAGACTCATTAATATCTAGCATCAATTAAACTCCTAGATGAAAAGGTACAGCAGTCTACTTCATTGAAATTGACAGTGAAGGGAAAACAGGACACATCCACTTCACAGAGAAACGCTTGAAAAACTAACAGAATTCTCTCTTTCTTAATGGAGCTTTAATCTATTGAACACCGTATGGAGAGAAAAAAAAAAAAAAAAAGCCTAATTATCCAGTTTCTAAACTTGTAATTTCAGTAACGAGCATTTGTTAAGTATTGCACTGAGCAGCTGAGAGCCTCATGTCCACTAATTTTGGCATTCTTTACCATAAATTTATACAAGAGCTGTCAAGACGAATTTAAGACCACGGTTACAATTTTCAATATCTGAACTATTGCAGCTCTTGGAAGTGCTTTATAAACAAAGATCAGTCTATGTTGCTTTGGACAAAAAGCAGCTATGGGATGGTACATCTCATCAATATGAATTGTCTCAATGAGCCAAACACTAAAATATATTGAAATTTAACATGGAAATCAAAGTCTTTTCTCAAGTATCTGGAGAAAAGATTACTCTTCACAAAACAAAGACGTCGTAACAATTAGCATGTCAAAAAAACAGATCTAAATACTATTCAAATCACTTTCTTTGGCCAGACCCTTAATTCAGACAACAGTTCTCCACAGAATTTTGCAGCCTCTTCACAACTGTTGTGCTCACCAAAGGGAGCTATTACTTGATCAGAATAATCAGACAGAAAACCATGTAGTCTGCTTCCACAAAAGCTGCAATTCATGATTCCATAAGAAAATTCTCCTTGAAAGGAGAGCTGCACAAATGCAGCAGTATGATTCTCTGCTGTGTGCTCCAGACCATTCCTTTTATTTTACCAAGTAAAAGGCTCCAGGCAGCCTCTAAGAACTATAAATGTTGCCATTCTTTCATACAAGAGGCAGAGAATTCTCTTGGTGCAACACAGAGAAAAGTCTGCCAGATTTCAGGCAGCTCTCAAAGGAATCCCTCTCATGCTTTCTGGCAGGAGATTGCATTAAGTAGTGAAATTCTGTGCCACAGGTGAAGGAAGGGTGCTTCAGATGAAATTTTGAGCAATTGCTGCAGGATGATAAACTATTTTGAAGAGGATACTACATTAATATATGCTAAGGGGATATAAATTACTCCGAGAATTTATGCCATCTACAAAACAGTGCAAAAACTGAAGGATAAATTGGCGTATTCAAACCACTGTCAACATCTTCAGATTTCCTTAAGCTCAGTTCACCACCCTGCAAAGATGGTGGCAAGACACAAAGATTGCTAAATGAAATACAAAAGTCGTACATCAACTCCCTCTTGCACTCTAACCTTGACTTTAACCTCATACTAGCAAGGCTGCTCCATAGAATTATAACCTTTTTTTTTTTTAAACTGTTATTCAGTGTTACTGTAATACACCAATTAATAAGAGAATAGAGTATTTTTATGGATCTGATACTTACCTTGAGTCCACGAAAGCTGCCTGGGCTTGTTGGTGAAGAACTGGAGGACTTTGTAGATTTTGGAGTGGATAATTGACTGCTTGGTGTTCCATTAACTGCCAAAAATAATACAAGCAAACAAAAGGAAGATGATTAAAAACAAGCAAACAAACCCACCTAACTAGCTCTAAAACATAATATCTCTTTCTGACTAGATATCATTCAAATCTGTACATAAAGATCAAAACAGACTCGTCATCAATTAGGAATAAATTATGTGATCACATGCCACAAAATTATTCACCCAAAACTCATGTGGCTATATATGGGTTTAAGAGAATACACAAATATCACATTGCTCTTTCAGAATTTTAAAAAGTCAACTCTGTACTTTGCAAGTGTGAGAGCTTTTATAATAGACGTAATCTCTTTACATTCCAGAATTTACTGTGATATTGCACAACAAAATATAGGGAGAGGCTTTTTCTCCCTTTTGTATCAATACAGTACTTTTCAGGTATAACATTCTGCAGAACACAATTTTTGATGGTTTGTTGGTTGTGGGTTTTTTTGCTGTTTTTGAGTGTAATCTAAATACGTTTTTTTCAGCTTCAGCAGTCTACCTGTTAGTAGACCAGGCTGACTGCACTGCAACTTGCAGAAATTCTTGTTCTTCACAACTGTGCCTCTCATGTGTGATGTTAAGGTACAAATATTTAGACTTATTATAGAATAAGTCTGTCTCGAAATCTTTTAAATCGATTCCCAAACCACTTACAGGACTAAGAATTTATTTTTTTCTGCAAAAGATATTTAGTATTTCAACATAGTTTTGAGTTTGACTTTAGCAAGGGTTGCACACAAGCAATAGATAAGTAACTTCAGCTTAAGTGCATTTTTAAAGAAGTAAAAGGAATTTAGAAGCATATGTCCCTCGTGCAGATCTGTAAATATGCTGCTTTTCATCATTTTGTTTTACATAAACTTCTTTGAACTGAGCATGTCAGCACCTTGTTGTTTCGAAAGGAATTTGCAAGTATGAAGATGAGAAGGGCTAGTAAATGCTGTTAGAAGTAGTTCCCAGCTGTAAAGTACATGAGCAAAAAAAGACCAACTATTACTACAGAAGAAAAACAATTTTGTTTCTTCACAAATTCTTTTTTATGAAACTCATAGATAAGACAGTCTTTCCTGAACATAACCATTGAAGCCTACACCATTAGTCATCTCTATCTCTAAGTCACTATCACCCTTTTAAGCAATGGCAGAACCACTAAGCTGTACCTAAGAGTTTGGCTAGTTAACAATCTTCCCTCTTTTAAGGAAGAATGTCCCACCATACACTCACAGTATTCCAGCTCTGTGCTTGCTGGACAAGTGTGGTGGCACTCTGAGCCAGGGGTGTGATTAAATGACCTCCTGAGGTTCCTTCCAACTATTTTCCTACTGTTGTTATACGATACGTAGCACACTCTGCCAAGGATCTGAAAGGGATGTCTGTAGATCACAGAATCACAGAATTGTAGGGGTGGGAATGGACCTCTAGAGATCGAGTCCAACCCCCCTGCAGACAGCAGTACCTTTTTTTTTTTTTTTTTTTAACTTGGAAAACAGAAGCAATCTGTATTTATTTTTAGCACTTAGCTTGTTTGCTGAATTGATTTGCTGATTATTTCATGTATATGCAAAACTTGCAATCTTAAGAATTTTCTAAGTGTAAGTACTTTTGAGTTTTCTTTCTACACCGAAAAAGCAGCTTGAACATAAAGAAAAAAAATCTACTCTGTTTTTCCTTAACTAGTACATGCTAAGTGACAATTTACTGTAGTGGAATGCTGAATACTGTAAAACCTGTGAATACCTTTAAAATTGTAAAGGTAAAAGTCAACACTTTTAATATGGTCCAAAGTCACAACTTCTTTGCTAATGAAAGCATAAATTACTTGAAAGAGATTTAGTGTTTCAGAGCAATACCAGCAAAATTTTCACTTGGAACTGAAGGTTGAAAGAGGTTTCTTGTCATTCCAGCCTTGGTTCTAAAACACCAAAAGAAAAAAAGAAGAGCAAGAGGCTGCAAATAAAAAGGTGTGGTACACGTTTCTGCACCTCTCTTGTCAGCGCCTCTCTTGTTTTTTTCCACTACCTGAACATTTCTATTCTGCTTCTCAGAATGCTTTTCTACTTGTAGTAAGATTAATTTAACATTAACAATGGTAGCAGATGTCCAGCAAACAGCTATAAAGCGTCATTTAGATTATCTCAGTCAAAGACCTACTTTTCACAAGAATAATGGATGCATTATGGGTCTGGCTCAGTAAATGCAAAATGTGCATTTCAATCTTAAAAATACTCACAGATGCAGAGGAAAGTGGAAATGGAGAGGAAGGAGACACACTAGTGATATACAGCCATAACAGTAATGGCTCACCTGGGGATTTTGCTGAAGAATGAGCACTGGAGTAGTGGCCACCCTTCTTAACTGTACTCATATATTTGACACAAAGGAAAAAGACATTAAGGAGAAAAGTTATTAAACAGCTCTGAACATGCATGAAAGAAAGAAGGGGAAAAAAAAAAAGATAACATTACATGAGAAAAAAAGACAAGTAAATAGAAGGATAAACAGCAGACACTTTGGATAAATTTTCAGATTAAGCTAACCAATGGAAGTGTCCAAGGAGAAATAAATTAGGAAATGGCAGTGCTGATTTCTAAATACTTTGCCTAAAATTCACTATTGATAATGAATATATTCTATATATGTCCTGTGCAATCTGACTGCAGTTAACAGGATTGTATGAAATACAGGCCATTCCTGAAACTCACCATTTGAGGCTTTCCAGTTAAATATATCAACTTTGCAAACAGAAGATAAATATTCCACTTCTAAAGATCTCACAGACATAAAATGACTTTAACCAGCATCTATTAAGCAATAAATATTGATATGGATGTGAGAATTTGGAACGTATTGTATTTTTGAATACAGGCACAGGAGCTTACACATATATAATTACAACTGAAACAGAGCACTGTATATTTACATATTCAGTGGTTTGATTTCAGGACTACTTCTTCAGGTCTGAGAGAAAGAAATCAATTGAGTTTTATTTTATTTAAAAATTAAATGCAAAACTAGAATAGGAAAAACAAGATTCTCCTTTCTATTTATTTGTATAAAACACTCAGTGTTTGGAACAGATGGGATTCAGTCACGCTTCCGTCAAAAACACAACATGAACCTTACTTTGAAATTATACAGAGTACAAGAAAAAAAAATCTCTGTTAATGAGTAATTATATTCCAGAATAGCTCCGAAACTTGCTTCAAATAACAAAATCCTGTATTTTGACATTATTTGGTTTAAATAGGAAAAAGCTTCTGAATTCAAAACATTTAAGGCTATAGTCTATGAACATCAATTCAACCACATAGCCATCCTATGGTTTTCAAGCAAATCAACTGCTATGCTGAAAGCATATCCCATGTAAACTATTGGCACAAATTATTCCAATCTTCCCAAAATCGAACTTTTTGTGCCTGTTAATTAATAAATAGAAACAACATTTCTTCTCAGGACTCAAAAATAAATGTGTGTTTTCTTATAAACTAGTACTAAATCTATGTGAGAAACAGGTAAAACATTTTTATCAGGAAAGAAAGCATACCAGTTGTATTTCACAAAGAGCCAATAGCTTTTTCAACCCCTTAAGCAACTGCTTGAGTGTATTTTATGTGCTTATCCTAGAAGTTGTACCTGATGCGGGTGATTTGCTTCGACGTGAAGGTCCTGGACTTTTGGACCCTGAATACCTCATGCCAGATGATCGGGAGTAAGACGATTTCATAACACGGCATTCTGCAAACCAAGCAGGTGGAATTTCAAACACAATCCAGTGTACCAGCTTTCTGCAAACCCTGCAGTTGCTGTTTATTATCCAGAAAAAAACATCAGTATTTTCCCGATACGCTTGCCAAGCCGAATGAAGCAATCTCAGGACTTAACCCACACATCATAAAAAAATTTTTGAGCCAAATGCTTTATGTAACATTCCACATGTCATATTCAAAGTCTTGAACTTGGATTATGATCATTATTCAAGTTTGTACCTATGCGTGGCCAAATGATTGAAGTCAGTCAATGACAATGTTCCTCTGATAGTTCAGTAAATTCTGTGTGCTGAAATGGCAACTTCACGTAGGGTAAATGCACAGCAAGCTTATTTTACCTTCTTTTGCAAGAAACTGATGTTGTGAACAATTTTTGAAGAGGTGAAAAATGCCTATTGCTTCCAAAATGCTGAGACAACAGATTACTGTAATTTACCATCAACTATATATCATGAAATAAAGGACAACCCAAATAGGAAAGGAGTAAATAATCATACATGTATTGACATTTTTGAAAAATTTAAATCCCTACAGTTAGCATCTATTGCAAATCTCTCCCCATCTAATCATATCGTTTTCCTTCTTAATTTTGTCCCTGTTATTCATCACTGTAATGGCAATGCCATGACTATTCTATCAAGTCATCATCAAAAATGATACGTAGAGCTGTATGCCCCAGCCATGATCCACTCTGTACTGAAATTGCTTTTATCTATTTATCTATTAAGTCCTCCAAAAGTATTATACAAAGCAAGGCCCATTGATGGTGAAGGGACCAAGCGAGAAAGAAACCCTCTATTTCTAGTTTCTCAGTAAGGAAATCAGCGTGGTTAGTCTGCACATGTTAGTATGGGAAAAGCAAACTTTTAACCAAGGGTATTTGTATTTTTGTCCAGACTAGAATTTGCAGTGTGAGGTAATACGGTCATGTTCTCTTATGGCTGCACAAGAATACAACTGGACCTCAGCTAGTTTAAAACTGTATGTAAAAATTACCATTTATTTGAATCAACATACTCAGGTAGTTCTAGAAGAGCAGCATGCTGGCAATAACAGTAGAATGGGAGAGAGCTGAATTTGCCAACGCATTCAGGTGTATAAAACACTGTGGTTAGGCATATAACTATATTACTTAATATAATAGAAGATTTTGTAATCAAATTAGATTGTTTATAACAATTAGAAAAAACAGCATAAATACACAATCCAAAGTGAACCTCAAATAATCTGATGATTCTTGCCAGGGCAATTATTGTTACCCACAAAACTTTCACAGTATAAACAAGCACAACATTTGGTCTACAGCATTCAAGAATGATATATGAATTGTTTATCAGGACAATCTGAGACATGAAATTAGCAGTTATGTATAAGATTTTTCAAAACTCACATGAAGACAACAACATGGAGACCATCTTGTACTCCGCAGTTGTCAAAAGAAAATGTTTGTAACTGGCTTTAGAAACACTAGAAATGTAAGTGAACCTTTTAAAATGCAATTTTAGAAATTACACTTATATTAGAAATTTAAGTGAACTTTTTTAAAATGCTGTTTTCCAGGCAAGTTTAAGGACAGGATTTGTTTCCTAAGAAAACAGATCATGTTTGTTGGTGGATTTTAACTGATGTACAGAATATAGATGGTGGGTTGGGAAAAATGCTTTAAGTGATATGGAAATATATTCCAACACATATTTTCCTATATCATATAGCTCTTGAGGATTGACCAGAGGTTAGGAAAGACCTCAATGAATTTGTTTCTAGTGGGTTCAGGAAATGCGGTCTTACCACTGTGATCCAAAACGAAGTCATCCTGAGCATACCGGTATTTTTCAGGTCCACATGCAATGAAGACATCATCATCTCCAAAGAAGTCCTGCAAGCATGTCACCTTAATGGCAAAACGTATAGGGTAAAATAAACAAATGTAGCATTTTCAAATGGTAAATCTTCCGTTAGTCAGCAACTCTTATTAAGTTTGTGTACTCCTTTTTACTCTAATATTCTTCTATAATAACAGTCGTTGTAGTTCTCAAGTACTTTAGCTATTCCTCATGTGAAGGAACACTCACAGTCAAGAATGTAAATACTTCCTGCCCCTTACCTCCAAGACATGCTCCTCTTGTACTTCTTCTACCTGTACTTTTGCCTATATGTGCATGGTAATGGCTTTGCATCGAGAAACCCTACTGGTAAGTAGCATTAAAGCTTCTGGTACTAATGGCTTGTGAGCAAACTGTTCAAATTTTTGATTCTATAATATTTTTCTTAATGCTCTAATGTATTTAATTTTCATCTTTAAATGTTACATCAAACCAAACCACTACTTGTCCCTTTTCTTAAAAGGTATTCCAGAAAAAAACAAAATATAGAGTTCCTTCCATGCCCTTCACAGCTCATTCTGCTTTTAACTGTTACAGTACTATTGTTACAATCTATTTCAAGAAAGATGAGGCTTTAAAAAGGACAAATGCTTTAGACATTCTTTAAAGAGACAAAACTAAAGATCATGGAAAAAATAAGAACAAAAAAGCAACTAAGCCTCAAGAAATCAGTTTGTGTAGGAGTAAATATCTAATTTAGAACAAATTAAAACCAATAATTCCACAAAATAAATCTCACTGAACTGCTTTTAATTCACTCTAAGAAAAAAAAAAAAAAAAAAAAAAAAAAAAAAATAAAAAGAAGATTACAGGTAGCAAGATAATTCTTAAAACTAATCTGATCAGCATTTTCCTGTGTAATTGCTTTACATCCTCTCCCACTCCCAACCTTCCCCACCCCTTCTCTATTATTTTTAACATTCTTTTTTGACACTGCATACCCTGAATGAGATTTGGGAATAAAAAACAGGCAGAAGCTAGGAAAGGTGGAACTATTTGGTAAAACCATTTAATTAATTTATTTATAAATTTATATTTTATATTATTTATTTATTATTTATATATATTATATATTATATATATATATATATTATATATTTATTTATTATTATATATTATAATATTTATAAATTTAATTAACCAGGTAAAACAAATAATTGTTTCTAGGGAAACGCATATTTCTCCTTTCCAGCTACCTGTCAGCACCATTTGCATATTTTACCCAGGGTGATAATGGCAAATACTGGCATATCTGGAGGGAGGGCTTGCTGCTGCCTGCAGCAGGCAGCACTCAGAATACCAATGACCCTGTGTGCTCTGCAAGAAGAGACCAGGCAGCCAGAAGCAGCACAGTTGTCATGGCAGCTCACGCAGAGCAGCAGCAGGTGCCCCTCCAGTACCGTCCTCATGCTGTGCCACTTGCAGTATCGAGTATTTCTTTCACTGTATCAGGGAGACAAAGGATTCCAGCCACTAACTAAATCCTTTTATTTTTGTCCTACCGTCTTGACAACAATCTAGTCACACTGCCTGGAGACATTTTAAGCTGCACTTGAAATTGCTACCAAAGAGGCAGTAACAACTTGATTCAAAAGGCTGTACAAATTTCGGAGTCTTGCTAACATGCTAACATCCCCTCTACTTAATAACCCTCTCTATTAATAACTGAACATTGCCATTTCCAGAGATTTCAGATTTTTTTCTTTCTTTTGCCAGAAGCCTCACCACTGAAGCAAAAGCAAGCTTTAGGAAAAAAAGAGACCAAATATCCTTCCCACCTGCAAGGAGTAGGAGGGCAGAGAACTCAACAGCCAACTCAAACCCACTATTATAAGAAAAGCTATGAGAAAGCGTTCAGAACAGTCATCCAGGATGCACCACTGCAAAGAGAAAGAAGCTCTCTGTGAAGCACAAGCTCACATCCCAAGTCCCAAAGTGGGGGCCGTTCCCACAGGCTGTACACCCATCACTTGTTTGCTTGTGCCTCTAGTGCCATTGTAGTGCTGTTTTGAGCTGGTTACATTTAAATGCTGTACTAAAATGAATCTGGTTCTAATATGAAGCTTCTTCCTGACTCCTTAACACATCCAGAATAATATCCAAGCTGTAAGCTGGAGAGGACAGAATGATGTGTCTTATCTCAGATCGTGAGAAATACATGGAGATGTACATATGATATCATGCGTGGTATCATCCTTTTGCTGTTTATAGAGCAGTTCTACACACCAATGAATCTACAATGATCTGTGCACAAAAGATGACTGGAATAGCCTTGAAAGTGCACCTTAAAAAAAAAAAAAAAAAAAAAAAAAAGGTTTTTTTTTCCATAGACTTATGTATAGTTTCCTCACACAAGAATTCATAGTAGAAATTGACATAAGTACCATCTATCTTTTCCTTTCCTGGCTATTTCATAAAGAAATGATATACATCTCCATGGGAGAAATAGTGTTACACCAGTAGCATTCAAGCCATGTCGAAGCATCCAGTGTCGCAGTGTGAGCCAGGAGAACAAGTAATGGGCAGGAAGCAATGACTGGCAACCAGAGTGGAAGGCCTAGCCAACTATACTGCTCTTGACGTAGCAAAACTGGATGTAAAGCATAACAGTATTTGACCTCTTCATCCACAGACTATGACAATGCTGTTTTTACTTTATTTATGCCAAATAACAGCGCAACAGCTCACAAAGAGAAGATATCCTTAAGGTATCCAGTCGTCTCAAATGCAGTTATGTTGAATGGAAAGAAATTTACACGCTGAAGTGAATAGTATTGTGTTCCTTAATTATTACCTGGGGGTTTTAACTAGTTTCATGTTCTAGTACAAACAAATTCAAGCTTTTAGCACATACACTTGTGATGTAACTTTGAAATACAGATAATACAATTAGTGACAAATTAAAAAAACCACCACACAGCAGATCAGTATCAACACCTTCCAGCCAAGAGTTCACTGAATAAATTGTTATTTATTCCAGCTGCACAGCTATGTTTCATCCTAAACATAGAATGATGAGCTGTAAAGAGAAATGGACTGATTCAATTTAGCATGGCTGATTCAATTTAAATAACAGCAACAGGACTGTTCAGTTTAAGTCTGCAGAACCACACCCTGTGTCTGGGGAAATCTGCTCGGGATAACAAAATCCCCATATCAGACGGAAATTGAACTACAACGACCAAACTGAAAAAGATGGACAAGATTATTTTCATTTCTTTTTAAACAGTAAAGAAAAAAAAAATTATATTTACTGACTTCAGGAAAACAGGATATGGTATAAATATTTGAAAAAGGAAGTGCATAAAATACAAGGCAAAAGAAAAACTAAGAGAAACGATATGCCAAGTAAAGCTGGATTTGTGGATGTGTTTTTCAGCTCAGCAGTAGTGACAAGCATTAAAGGCTGAAGCTCTTAAAAAAATGCAATGTGTTGTTTCATTTTTTGTTTGTTTTTTTTTTTCCCGCCATGAATTGCTACCAAAAAACATAATAACATATTAAATGTCACTGTGACAGAACTAGATATAACCTCCAGGCTATTACCTTCAGTCTGACAGGTCTCCAGTTCTCTCCCAAGAAATGCTACTCATCTTTGACTGGACCAGATCACAGCTTGCTGTCCTGACAGTTTTGCCCTTTGCAACTTTTTTTTTTCTGAGTAAGCAAAAGTAAAATATTTGTCTATTTTACCAGACAGGCTAGCTTTGTAATCATCATTTTTGTTTCCCTTTTTCAAACAAAGTTAGCATTACTGAGGTTCAAGGGTTTGGCAATGTCCTAAAGAGCAAAGTACAAGGAAAGCAGTCCTGCAGAAATAGGGGAGTTGGCCATTTTCTATTTCAGATCCATCACCAGCAAGGGCAGACTTAACTTTGAAAAGGAAGAGCTTCCTCTGAGCATCCTCCGAAACTCAAAGAGGAAGGTAAAAAGGGCAGTCCCACCCCTTCCTACTGAGTACTGTGATTTTAACACAGATTTTCTTACCTTGGAACTTCCTCTGTGTCTCTGCACTGCCTCAGAACAATTTGACCAAGCCAAAAGAGATGGATGTGTTTAACCATTATTCTTAACTACTTACTAAATCATCAGTGTCCTTCACTACTCAAACTGAGACCAGAACAAAAGAGGTTCAGCACTAGCTTAAGGCAGCTATTTGCCTGTTTATACCGAAACACATTTCCTGACAGGTCTTCAGTAAACTGTGAGAGAGCAGCCAAACCAGTAGCCAGGACACATCCTGGAAGACGCATACAAAGATAAGTCATAAACCAGTGAATCCTTGATATACCCTTCTTAAAAAAAACAAAAAAACAAAAAACACTGGAATTGCCAGTATTCTTTTTAATTAACAACATGTCACTTGGCAGAAATTACAGTGTCAAGGGCAACCACGCTAAGTGAATTAGAAACAGGTGAAAAATAAATTGTGCAAGAGCCAGACAAGCATGGAAGCCCACATTAGAGTACACAGGAATAGCAACAAAAACACTGCTAGACTAAATATGTGGTAAATTTGGAATCTAAGGTAGAATAATAAAATTCTTGCTGGTATAGAGAAGAAGCACTTGCCATCTTTGAGGCTTAACTAGGTCAAGTCACACAGAAAGAATGCAAAACTAACAGCTGTTACAAAATGAAAAAGTTCATTACCTGATTTGTTACACGTCTGTGCATGTTGGTGACTTTGAAACCAGCAAATTTACTTTGCAATTCAAAGACTTTCCTTTATAATAATCTCCTATATTTCTGAACAAAATAAAGAATATTTTTAAAAATGTTTTACTTTTATCAATTATTTAGATACTCTAACACCATCCTAACAATCTCAGTTAACCAGTTAGTGAAACATCTCCTTTCTCTCTATGGATGGATGAAGTAGTATCCCCTCACTAAGCTGCTGTACATTTCCATAAAGCTATATGTTACAGTCTGATTTCTAGGCTAGAACAGGATATAGTCTGATTAACTTTTCTTTCATGAAGTTCAATAGACAGCTAGAAAATAATTAAGTTTCTTGAATATACATGTATATTTAAAAAATAATATTGTAAATATTGAAAGACAGCTTGTTACCCTATTCTGGAAAAATGGGGGAAAAAATTGAAAAAAAACTGTAAGAAAAGAAGAATAATGCTCCTAGGCCAACTTTCTAAATGACTATTTAATCATGGACTGTGACACATTTTTAGAGTCATAATCAGAAAATGAACCTTCTTTCTCAGATATCCTGTGATGAGGAACAGCAGTGAAAATGAAGGAGACAAAATCCTTCTGTCCTACAGGGAATCTGAAGAGTAAGAAAGAAAACAAATGTTAAGTATTTGCCTGCTGCCTTGTAAATGGAAAAAGTTTGGCAGTAAGCCCAGGAAACGCCTAATACAGTATGACAATGCAGAAAGACTGCATAAACAGACTGGTCAGGGCACCAGAACTCATGCAGCTATGTGGAACAGATGACAGAATACAGCACATACCACATTTTAGTTTAATTTTAAATATAAACAGGTTTTTGCATCTATTTTTCAATTTCTCTAGAGTTGAATTCAGAAAACGAATACATGTGGAAATGGGAGATTGCAGTTGGGTGCATTTCAAACAGACAGATCAACTTCTCTGCAAAGGAAATGACTGCCAGAAAAATAAGCTCTAGAAATATGCACAATATGTGTGCTCCTATCACGTATCTTTCAGTACTGTAGAACTTTTTGGCAAGGCCCACTCACTGGTTGTCCAAACAGAAGGCCTGACCTCTTTCTGCAAAACAGTATTTCAAATGTTGCACTAATTATGTGCAGCTATTTAGATATAGGAACAATTACAGTAGAGAGGGACTAAAATTCTGTACATTTTGAATAGTTTTCACTCACACCATACAAAACATGTCATCATTCTCTGTAACAAAAAATATCCTGGAGCAACCTTTCTCTTAGTATTATCCAGTACTTGAAAAAGGAGTTGATTGTTTCTGTGTATTATGTGATGGTGAAGTTCAAAACCCCACTTCTCAATTCAAAGAGTAACACAAACAAAACCATACTAAACTTGGAAATAATTGGAAACTGGAAGCAGAATTAACTAATGTTAAACTCATGACTGTAATCCAGTCTGTCTGAAGAAGAAAACACAGCATTTTCAGTCGACAGAATTATATCTTTGCCCACAGAGGCATTAATCACAGCAGTTCAAATAAGTCAGCATAACAGATTCTTTCCTTTAGTGGCCCAACTGGGAAGACTAATGCGGAACCAAAAATAGCACCTGACTTCATACAGCTAGCCTTCCATCTTAGTTCCGAGTAGCTAGTCTAAAAATAAAAGCCACTTGTATTAAGAAAGAATTTTAAAAGAAAAAGCAGACCTAAGACCAGACAGCTGGCTTAGTTTAGTAAAATATGGATTCAATGAAACAAATGCAGTTAAATTATAAGCTATGTTGTTTTTTCCACAGTACCAGCTCCTCTGCACTACTGAAGAAGCCAGTAGTGCCCTTAGCGAGTAGTGCCTAAGCGAGAACCTTACTTGACAAACATGGAATTCACGTACTACGTATTACAGAGGATTTGGAAGAATGAAATTCACTTCCGCTCCTTTGACTTTTTAGATGAGAAGAGCTGCTGGGACACACAGCTATGATCTGCTACAATCCTAAACTTCCACTGTTTGTGAGCAGATCTTGTCTTCAGGTCCTAAAATCAACCAAAGTGAAACTCCACATTTTACTTTGCGTGGAACTGAGTGGGAGCTGCTCTGGCTGCAACACCTCTCTGGCATTTCTCAAGATGTTCCTATTACAGCTGCCAACATGTGGAATTAATCAAGGTTCAGCTCAGTCTGCCTGAATCTGAGCCATAGTTCTATATGATTTTGCTCTTTGCTCTGTTCTGCTTTAAAGAGGCTGATGTCAAGTTGCTCAGTTTGGCTCAAAAAGCACCTGTAGCACCTGTTGCTGCAAATGGTGGAAACACCTAAGTGTAACACATAAGATTTGGATATCCTCAGATTGCAGTTTTTTTTCATTACTTTTACAAAGATTCATTTGCGCAACAAAAAAAACCTTCAAACTTCCCTCCTTTTCCTTTCTCCATGAAAACAAAACAACGTCCTAACCAAGACTAAGCAGACATAAGATGATTTCATAAAGAGCTGAAAAGTATATTTGCAATAGCTTTTCAATTTATTCCATAACTAGATAAAAATTGTACTGAGGTTGGAGATGGTGGTATTTTGTTATATTTCTGGGAAATTATACCAGTCTAAAGTATAAGGCTGAAACATGCTTGGTGTTTGAAAAGGAATTCAAAGACATAAATAATATCCATATAAGCATACTTTATGTTTCTGAAAAATAATGTCTTTAAATAATCTAAAACAAAAGCAAGGTTACTAAATAAAAGACAAACTTATTTCACAAATAGGATTGATGATCAGATGTTTTTTTCTCTCTCAGATTTCGCCTTAGAGAAAGAATTAACAGGATTTTATACAGCATTACCATGGTATCCCCGTACACACTTAAAATAATCCATAAACTAGTTAAACAAATACTAAGATACAGGTGCACTAATTTATCCATACAGACAGAGGTGTACACAACATTGATAAACGTTCCATTCCAATGATGACTCAGAAGAAAGCATCACTCACAGCTTTCCCTTCCCTCTTTCTGCTTCCTTAAACATCTTAAACATCAGAAGTAATGGAAATGTGCAGTGTGAGCAGTTATCAGTCTGAGGAAAGAAATGCAAAAATTTCAAAAAGCTCTATCTGTGTGCCTATAAAGATCTATTCGTTTCACTGGTATTTCACCCGAAACAAACATTTGCTTTCCAGAAATACAAATCTACACGCAATTTCTAGATGTGATTCTGCTCAAATCCAAGGTAGCAGTGCTCTAGCATAAAGCTTTGCATAAGCCAAAATATAAGCATTCTGGGTCCCACCACCAGCAACGGAGACCGAGCTGCTGCCAGTTCACTGCTGTTCATATTTCAGCCAACTTAAAGTCATCCTGCAATTGCACCTCTTCTCTATAAAATGATCCTTCTGGGACTGAAACGTAGTGTAAGTTCACGCCTGCTCCACGCAGAAGGGAGGTATGTAGTACAAGACCAGTGCACAGCTTGCATTTGAGTATGCAACTGCACAGAAATGCACACCATACAGTAGAGCCACCTTGCAGTACCTTGGTATAAAAGGAGCATAGGCTGTCTCAAAATCACAAACACACTTTGCAACTAGCAGCAGTGCCAGGAAGTGCTACTTAGCAGCCCATCAGGAGCAGACACTGCGTAAGTAACACTGTGGCAAGGCTGTCATTACCGCCTATTTCCTATTGCACATACACATGGCACTAATACCATTCCTACAGTTTTCTGTAGTCAGGTCAAGATTTTTTTCCTTTTATCTCCAAAAGATAAGCAGGGTCCTAATTTAAGAAGCATATAATATGATTAATCTATTTGCTTTCTGCTAACTTTCATTGCATGCATGGTTCAACTTATCAGTTGTCTGATCCTGAAAAAAGTATTAAAAAAATGAATTTTCTCTTTTGACTAATATTTAGCAAAAAAAAATTGTCATTCTCTTCTTCCTCTGGCCATGAGCATCCGATGCTCTGCAAAAGCAGAAATGCTTCTTCAGTGATGATTTCTGACATTCCCTTCAAATGCTGAAATAGCACCACAGTCCTGAAATAATACAGACTGTAAAAGCGGCAAGCAGGAATTTCACGAAGACGTGTCAGAATACTATCCCTGAATCTCACATATATATGTGTGATACATATTACTGTAGATTCACTTTATACTCATTCTCCTCCTGCAGTTTCTCCCATTGAGAGAATTTCTGTATGCACTGGAGTTTCGGTCTGAATTTCAACCACTCCTACACTCGTTTAAGAAGTATTAGCCTTAACCCATTTAGTTGCTATTGCAGGAGTATAGTTCTGCCACTGCTCCTTCACTATGAGGTTACTGCTGTCCTTGTTTCTACTCTCAAGGTCTAAAGCTTTCATAGATATTCACCAGTGCTTAAAGAGCTTCCTAAGCAGCTTCTGGGAACATATGTTGTTTTTACTAGCTCTGGGTAGAGTTTCACTGTGTGTGCCAATCAGGTCTCTGTGGGGCCCTGTCAGTGATCGACTGATTTAGTATTCAGAATTAGAACGCAAGCCCAGCTACTTTTGGCAAACTGCAGGAGTCCTAATTCTTATCTACATGAACATATCTGATCATAGTTAATTGATTTTACTTACCCTGACATTTTCTGTACTGGTACATTAAAATGGGCTGGCAGATACCTGTCTGGCTTGCAAAGCCTTCCCAAAGAAGCAACTTTCATAGAAGCTGCCTTAAGGAGGATAGCTACCAACATGGTTTGTATTGATACAAGCAGTCTTATTTGCCATTAACAAGTCCTTTTAAATTTAATTGCAAGAGGAAGATCTCAAGAACAAGAGGCAACCTGTCTCATTTATTCCCAAAATAAAGGCACAATCCTAAAAGTTTTCTAGAAAGCAAATAAGAATCAGTGAAGTGATCTTTTTTCTTTCTTTTATTTCCCTGAGACTCCAGAACTATTTCTGGTGGAGATGCAGACACCTGATGAGTGATTTTAAAGTGATCACATATTATTTTACTATTCCTAGTTAGTTTTGTACAGACCATCTGCTTTCCACGAACACCATGCTGAAACTGCTGATTCAGGTACTACATGGAAAAGCCAACTGCAGCTTTCCAGAAATTCATGGTTCACACTGCATCTGCTAAGTATTCCATGCATGCTTTCCTGCCAGGCTTTTTTTTTTTTTTTTTTTTTTTGGTTGTTGAAAGGGGACTGTAGCAGTATTTTTTTGTTCTAAAACTCTCTTCTTACTAGCCTAAACAATCCTTTGAAATTCAAACAATTTTCAATTCGAAACAACTCTTTGTGTAATTATTATACAAATATTTACATTCCATACATGACGGTTACATAATGGTGCCTTCAAAGGGGTGAGAACTATTCACAATAACTCAGTCATCCTGAAATCTGGTTACATGCTAGTAGTGAAAGGAGCTTTCTCCAAAGATCTGTACTGAAGTCTAAAACTAATTTTTATTATTTTATTTTTTCTATTTAAGATCCAAATTAAACAAAACGTGACAGCTCAAAGTCTGCAAGTGTGCAGTTTTCAGGCTTTCTGGACTTGTGCTGAATTTTCCCAATTCAGTATCTATCAGTATAGATATTCCTGAAGGTCTAGCTGGAGGATAGTCTGAAAGACATAGTACAAAGTGCCTGCAGTACAGAAATCGAGTTCAGGAAAATTTCTCAGTCTCCTGGAAAGACTCTTTTCTCTCCTTTGGATCAATTATTTGTAATTATTTGAAGTACTCTAAAAACATTAGGCTAAGAAAAAAATAATAATTAAAAAAAAAACCAACACCTTAAAATTCACAGCTGAAATGCAGTCTCCCCCTCATTTCATATACTATGCTTTACTTTCCTTAGGTAGTGTTACCTGAAGCTTAAGTTTACAGAAATACTCCAGAAAACTTCGAGTATTTCCCTGTGCATCAGTAACTTAGTACTGCAAGAAGTACACAAAGGGAAGTGCATGGTTTGATAATTTTTTTTGTTATCGGTACTCCACATCATAACATCATGAAGCACACTGGGAGTTAAAGAGTTCTGGGTACCTGTCCCAGAAGAGAAGAACTACATACTCCAGAGGACTTTGCGTTCAGAGAGGAGATAAAACCCCTGGCAAGGTCATGAAACCTCTGCTTTTCCCTTGACAGCATGAGAGCTCCACAGATTGTCTCGCCTCAGCAAGGCCTTTGGCTTTCAGATACTCTTCAGCTTCAATTCTAATTATATTGTATTATATTGTATTATAGTAGGCTATCTTGCATTCCAATATCTTATTTGGTAAATTAGTTTGTTTCTCCTCAGATCGTTATCGTTGCCGCTGTTTTGCTTTTAGGCCCATCTCTCTACCCTTTTTCCCCTTTTTTCCCCTGTTTCTCTTTTCCAGGGTGCAGATCCGTGGTTCCCTCCACCCTGCTAGTCACGGAACTGGGCTGAACCAGCCCATAAACCACTGACAGGAAGTAACATGGCAATAATAAAAAGGAAGCAATATTTAAGAATAACATAATTAAAATTACACAACTGAAAATACATACATGTTTCAACCATCTGCAAGTTTGTGTTAGAGATGGGAGTGAAAGTTTAAAACATCTTTATAAAGAGATGAGGTACTTTACTTTTTTACCTTCCCTTGCATACATTGACACTAGTGTACTAAGTGTACTAAGTGATGCTTAAAGA
>NW_024962264.1:12461724-12558940 GCF_019238085.1 Lagopus leucura | reverse complement strand
GGGGGAGAATGCCTTTAGACCAAAATCATTTGAGCTATTTCCAAGATACCACAATAGTAGAAAAAATAAAAATAAAAATTAAAAATAAACATAAACCAGAACCAAATCCCATCTTTAAGGTGATGGAGAAGGGTCACAGTGAATAAGAGGAAGGTAGACAGCCCATTTATGCTAAGAAGTGAGGTAGCATTAGCAATCTGCAACCAGAGCTTTTAAAAAAGCTGTTTCAAAAATGTTCAAAAATGACTGGTTTATCTAGCGCTGCCTAACCTTCTGCTTATTCCCAGTAACAATGCAGCTGGAGATGGCCCAGATGCTACCAAGAACTTCAAGCTTATCTAGGCATAAGTGCTGGTATTTTTGGAAATGAATGTTCTCAGAGATGAAATTTTGATGTGAGAATTCAGTCTTTAAAATAGCTGGATATGTACGTCCATGAATGTTGAGATTTTAAGTACAGCTTAATATATAAGAACTAGCAGCCAGATTTAACCATCAAAGAATCTACTGCAGTTGGATGTTAGAAGTTAACAATCTGCTTAATTTATACTTCCTGTTAAAGAATGCATTATATTTTAGTTGCTTTGAGGGTACAGATTCATAGAAGATTTTTAAATGTGTTTTACAAAATAGACAAACTCAAGTATATGTATATGATAAAGAACATAATTGATAAAGGTCACTTTTATCACTAAATCCTAAATATTCAATTTCACATAAAACCAACACTTTCTATTACAGTAAATGATGATTAAAACTGAGCTTTTATAGAATAAGACAAAATTATAACTTGTTTCCTGACATCTGAGGATAGTTTATAGATGAGGATCTGTCTCAAATATTTACGAATCATAAATTCATTATCTAGCTCTTTGTTAAAAATATTTTTATGTAGGCTAGCTAGGCTAAAAATGATTCATAGTATGAGAATGGATTAATCATTTAAAACATTTTGAGATTAATTATATATGGATAAATAAAACATAAGGAAAAAAAGGTCATGACGAGCATCTGAGTTCAGATTCACTCCTAGCAAAGTCAATTTACACAGGAGAAATTAATATCTCACTGCACACCTGCTTTGGCTTTTTTAGTTCAATTCTAAGTCATTTTGAACTCCACAGAGCACCTTTTTCCTTTAAGCAAACAAGGAAATGTTTCAGTTCTTACCAAGTGTACCACTGCCCTTACAAGGATCCTTTGTAGAGATTGAATGTGAAAATATTGGACTCCAGCTTCCCGTCCCTGCTTTCCTGATATTTACAGCATCAAAGACTGTAAGCTCAATAGCTGCTGTTACCAGGAAACATGCCAACAGCTAGTGGCTTTTGAGACAAAATGGAAACATAGTGACTAATACTTTGGAAAAGCTTTGGGAAAAGACTCCAGTTGAGAGGAAGATCCACTTTCAAACTCTATTGTGAAATCAAGTCTGAGGCATATTTTTCCTGTAATGTAGATGTGATTTCAAGATATTCTCATCAATACACTCTGCTATAGATGAAGGGGAATAAAAGAATGCTATAAACAAAGGAGAAAAAAAATACTAAAAGATTTTGAAGTTATTAAAAATACGTACTCCACGCTTGAGAGCCATAGAGAAACAAAAAATCACGTCTAATAGAGATATCCAAAGCTCATTCTCAAGAGTTTGTTCTTTGTCCTGTAAATATAACTCACTGTTCCTTGAGTACTTGTATCCAAACGCTTGAGAGAAAACAAAGTGTGTATGCTTCTTGTTTTCCTTTGCTTACCAGTTGACAATTTTAATTATAATTTTATCTTTTGTAACTACGAGAGTTGGTAGAAAATATGTGACAGCATCATCCTACATACAATGATAATATGGATTTCTCTTTCCTTCTCTGAAAAGAGATGATTTTGAAAAACAAAATGCTATGCAAACATCTCAGGAAATCCCTGGTGACAGAACTAACTTAATGAAAGCTGGTTTTAGTACTGATGTTACTGGTAGTTTTTATCATTTTTTATTATTATTAGTCAGGAATCCTTATTTGAAGCAGATGGATAAACTGAAATCTTCCATTTCAGACATATGTTTAAGCACTACTGGGCTTGCTCTCACCTCCTAAGAGATGAAGAAGGGTCATCTAGGATATTACACAGGAATTTTCCCCTCAGTGTAAGCAGGAAATAAGAATCTCAGAGGCTGGATTACTAGTAGCTTTGGAGCCCTACTCTTCATTCTTGAAGCCTACTGTGTTTTAAGTTGATAAAAATTACTGCAGGGTTTTTTCTACCATTAATGCCTCAGCAGTGTAGTTTTCCATAGCTCAACATTATTTAATGTAAGGATTGTATTAAATTAAAGTGGACTAGGAGAACTAGAACAAATTGAGTGTGTTTGGACAACACTGTGCTCTGGCTGTTCTCTCTGCAATCAGAGGTAGCTCTGTAAAATTACTGAAGGCTATGAGTCCATTTTTTATTTCAGTAATGAGTACAGGAGTAAAAAATGAAAAAAAAACCTAATAGTTCAAATGTTCAATTTCAAAATACACAGGGATAAAACTGAATGATAAATTCATAAAGTAGATCACTGTTCTACTTGTACTCATTAGAAAACTATATTCAATAAATTAGGTCACCACTGAAAGGTTTAAGTGTCTGTGATCTGGCCTTATTGATTCTGTTTGGCTAATCATATCTTCATAGCTTTATGACAAGAGGTGCTTTATTTCTTTTTTTTGTTTTGTTTTGTTGTTTTTTTTTTTTTTACTAAGGACTTAGAAAAAGACTTCTTGAAAGTTCCAGATAAGATTAAAAAAAGGTGCTATAGTAATCAGTTTTAGAAGTACAGAATGCATCAGTGCTTCTGATAATTTTGTTTCTGTCTTTTGATTTGCATTGTCACAAATTGGCTTTAGGTAGGTCTTTTAATTTCCATTAGTAGATGTGTAGTGTCGATCATTCTCATCACTCAAGTCATGAAATTTACTTTGGAAATTGCAGCTAAGCACCTACAGTTCACAAGAAACAGTACTAAGCACCCTTATTCACTCATTTATAATGATGCCATTCTAAATTTTGTATATTCAGTAACAAGCAGATGGAAAAAGAAAAGTTGCTTGGATATTGTAGCAGGAATACTAAATCACAGCCTGAAACAGTGATCAAGTACCTGGTAGGAAGGCAGGGCCAACCTATGGGTGCTCAGGTGGATGCAATGTACCTGAGTGAGTAGAAGGGGTGGAGCCAGGATGCACCCCTTCCCAGACCTTATTTAAAGGTTGGCAGTAGAGGTAGGGGTCTTTTGGTGCTGATCCCTGTGCAACTGAGACCTTCTAAAGGTAAGCAGGTTTTTTTCCTTTGTTTTTGTGTCCTTGGCTGCTGCATTTGGTCTCGTGCTGATTTGTAATAATCCAAGACTTTACCACCCTGCTATTATTGCTGTACTTTCCATCACATTATAGCATTACAGAAATAAATACTGAAGTATTTTTTAAATATTTCAGAAGATAAACATAAGAAAAAATATGTGGAAAAGGCACATATTCTGTAATAACTAAAATAAACATATTCATGCATTTTATAAAAAGCACCAACAAATCTCTAGCAAAGCCATCTGGTTAAAATAGGAAATGAAACCCTCTCAGATCCAAAAAACTTCCCAACACCACCTTTGTATCTTAGACTGCACCATTTCCCTGGGTGATTTTTTTTTTTTTCTAATAGTGCATGACAGGAGACTGCGATGAGGCTCTCATTTTTCAAATAATTAAGAGCAACTCCTTTTAGTAGTCTTCAGGGGCTAAAATAAACAAGCTGTCTGTTTATTCCAGCAGTGTTTTTGATGTTGAAACTGCATGGATTTTTCTTTTGTTTCCATGTGTATGGGAACTGCTGAGTCACGGCCTGAACCTCTGATTAATCACCTGAGGTGAGCCTTGAGTCAGCCAGAGGAGCACAGGTGAAGGCAATTCACCTGTGCTGCCGGAAGGGGTGGAGCCAGGCTCCACCCCTCCTGGACCTATTTAAGAGCTGGCTACCACAGGGGAAGGATCTCTTCTGGAGATCCTCCTCTTTTGGTATCTTCTAGTGAGCTCAACCCAAGGGTAAGCTCTTCTACTTATTCTCTTTTGCGATCCTTGTTTGCTTTTGCCTTACTCTTTTGATTATATTGCAATTATAACATCTTGGTTATACACCATGTGAAAGCAAAGGGAAATAATACTGAACTGTAGTGATACCTCATGAATCAGATTTCATCAACTGTTCATTATCTTACTGTTAGAATTCCCCTGCTTACAGTACTGATTTTACTGCATTATGCTGTAAGGAATACAAAGTATAATTAAGTTTTCAAGTATCCATTTACACAAATATTACAAATATGCTTCTGTATTTACACAATGTATCAGAGCTTTCATGGGCGTCAGCCAGGGACAGATACATTTGCCTGCATAAGCCCTAGAGCTTCAGGGACACTTGATTGTAGCAAGAAGCTTCTTAGCACTATGCTTCTTCCTACACTCATCAAGTACCAAGCCAAATGTGGTATGAGGATATTATTTTGTTACTCCTGAGGCATGTCAGGTACAGCGTTCTCTTTGTTCAGAAAGCTAGAGCCTCAACCAGTTTCTAGGATTGTTTTGGAGAAGTCTATCTGTAGCAGAAATGCTGAGTCAAGGCCTGAAGCAGTGATTGAGCACCTGCTGGAAGAAGGGGCCAACCCAGGGGTTCTGTGATTCTGTGTCCTAGGCTATTGTTTGGGCTTATCCTCACTTGCTGCAACTTAGGGCTTGGCTACCCTGCTGTTACTGGTGTGCTTTCCATTGTGTTACAGTGTTATACCATCTAAAGTTATGTGCCAATGTAGGGGGCAAGAATTTCTTCAATGCTCTTGAACACTCTTTTTCTGTAATACACAAAATCACAAAATGATTGGTAAGCAGTCTTCAGTCTGTTACATGTGCTGAGGGTGGATTTGTGGCAAGGAGTATAAATGATAAAGACATAGTGGGCATTCTATGGAAACATTCTGGACGTGAAGCGTATTAGATAACCAATTCCAACTGAAAATTCTCAGCCAGGATGTCCCTTCTGGTTCTAGAGCTGAACTGGTTGTACATTTATTACAGTTATTACCAGGTGTAACATGAGAGCATGTAACATGAAAACTGCCCCAGATTCTGGGAAGCTCTAGTAGCCAAACATTCAGAATACTTATTTATAACACAGTTTGTTGGAGGCGTAATATAGAGATGAAAAATAAAAATATAAAAAATAGAATATTAGAAAATTAATTTAATAGTACAGCTAATGCAAAAAAGAAAGCTATATGGTCATAATATGTCAATTTCATGAAGGGAGATACCCAACCACTTAATCACATATCCTTCATTAAAGTTAGTCTTCATTACCACAGGAAAATGAGTTAGTCTTCATTACCACAGAAAAAAAATTTTGAAATGTAGTAGTGAAGCAAATATGTCAGAAGGAAAAACTCTAACTTAATACAAGCTTTCTCATACTAATACACAGTTTCGAGCACTCATAAAAAGAGAGACTGAAGAGGAAATTAAGAAAAAATAGATTGTTTCTCTACTAACCTCACAGAAATCTGATAGGTATCACCAAATATACATGGTATATTTGGATTCTCTTCACAACAGAAGCTTAATACTTCCTGCCTCAAATAGCATTATATACTTGCATGAATAAGTATGTCTTTACATAGCTAATAGAAAGTAGTTGCGTTATCAGGAAGTCTGCAACAAGACATGGACCACCTCCAGGTTTGCAAGCTATACAGGCAAAAGCTAGATGTCATCGGATGTCTCTCCATACAAGCATGTAGGCATATTTGAAGTGTCTGCAATAATCCCTTGCAAAATATGGGGAGAACAGAAGTTCTTAAGTAAGGCCCCACTTCATATTTATCTTTTTAAATTTTGTTCAGATGAATTCTTATTTAAATCAACCAGATCCTTGACTTATTTAAAAGAGAAACTGCAAGTTCTCAGATGGCACCTTCATAAATAAATTCCAAGGAGGATTCTGGCTCTCTGTTTTTTTGTTGTTTATTTATCCTGCCTGTATTTCAACTTCATTGGGAACTAAATTCCTTTACTGAAAATAGTAGATGAGTTGGAGGTTAGAGATCAGACAGACAAAACTAAGAAATGCCAATCCTGACTACAGTCCTAACTAGTCCTATAGATCGCAAGTTGTTTATATTCTTTGTTTTCATCTGAAAAAATTTAGTATAAAAGTTTACCATAATTGCAGAGTCCCTGTACCATATATCAGTAACTAAAACATCAATATGGACCAAATAAGCATTTAAGAATGCAACATAAATGTCATGCTTCCATAACAGAAGATGACTGTGGTTGACTTTGTGTCAGAGGTGCTATGAGAATGCTAAACTTGACTGTCAGAGAAAGATGCTGTCATCCTTTACGAAGCTTAAAAATTCCAATCTGCACATAGGGGCATTAATGGAAAGCTCTTTAATTGAAAAAGTTGGCCAGTACTGCATCAACAGTATGTTTCCTCCCATCTTCAGATTACTGCACTTAAAGTTTCACTGCAAATCAATAGGGAACTAATATTTCAAACATTCAAGATAACTATTCCCTTTCCTTTCTGACTGATTTTTCCATGTTTCTTACTGTTAGTTTTGTATGGGTGAGAATGGAATTTTTCTTAATGACTGGTATAAATCTAGAAGAAAAGTCCTTATTTTAACATTCTGGTATTACTGCTTTGGAAGACTTAAGAGACTGACAATCTGATTCCAGCCAACCAACCAGCAGCTAGTATAACAGATCCATCAATGTGACAACCTGAAAGACGCATCTCAAAACTAGGAAGTCTGTTCACAGGGTACTAAGAAGAGGAACAGAGAAAATTCAGTCTTAAATCTCTTTCAAATGCAGTTGTAGTGTAAGGTGTAGCAGGCTTCTTTAAACAAATCTGCATATTTAGGTTTGGTAATTCAAGAACTCTTTTCTGAAGTGTAAAAAAAAAAAAAAAAAAAAAAAAAAAAAAAAAAAGGATAATTTAGCTAAAGGGAAAAAAATTAAAGATCTCCAAGTAAGAATGGACCTGTGAAACAAGTTCTAATCTAGCATATGACAGCTGCAGAATGAATTCTAAGGATTTTTTTTAAAACCAGACTAATTATCTGTTAATGGCCAGGCTCAGCGGGACACAACAAATTCCCAAGGTTTAGTTTCCAAGTCATGTGATTTCTTCTTAGTGTGGCAGATGGCAGACAATGACTGCATACCCTTCATTTATTCTAACATCCACACTGTAAACCAGTATTGAAATTATTGTAATCATACATCAGCAAAGATTCAGCGTTTCTGTTGGTGACAGCACTGTTTTTTGCAGTGATTGTTCCCCACACTGTGAAGCCTGTCATTTGTGTTACGTGCTGTCAGCTCTTGAAGTGCACAGACAAACAGAAAACCCAGCAGGATTTATCCTCTCTGTGGATCCAGAAAGACACTGGCAAGTTGGATGCCAGTTTTAGCAGTACACATATGCTTGCTTTTTGTTAAAATACCAGCTTTTTTTTGTTACCATTCTCTAATTTAGAAGTGGTGACTTTATATCTGGGTCTGATTTTGTTTTCTTTTTGACAAATATACCCTGTTAATTTAAGATCTCTTCACTAATCTGCCAGTTTGATGACAGTGGGTACTACTGATTATTTATCTAAGCCTTACCTTGCTGGAAAAGATTAAATCTGCACTCAGTGGACCCCAGCCATGACATTCTGAGTAGTCTTAGATCATATCCCCAAAGCTAGCATTATGTATCCCTGGGGGAGGAAGGAAAGGAAGGAGGTATATGTTATTCATTTATCTGCACTCTACTTTAGGGTTTTTATTTCCAGGAAGTAGGGATGCACAGATTCCTTCTCAGATATCTCCTTCCTCCAAGTAAATACCAAACACTTTTTTTTTTTTTCAGAAGGGAAGTTGTTTTTCAGCATCTGACTGTGGCTGTTTCATGTGGCATGACCTTAATATTTTGTGGATGCAACGAATCTAATGAGCCTTCTCAGCATGATTGTTTACTGCCAGATTAAGATGCTCATCTTAGATGACCTGTTAGATGGTCATTTTTTCCACCTCTTAATACTTTCAGCACTGTAATTTTGATACTTCTACCTACATACTACCTACCTGTGGCCTTTGTGTGACTACATTAAATGAAGTTAATTCCCTGACAAGATCTATAGGTGGAAAAATGGTGTAGGTGCATTTTCAAATTTAGTTTATTTTTCAGATCTCTGCTTCTGTGTCAGGGCTCAGTTAATTTTGAGATAGTTTCAGATAACACTGCCTTCCATAAATAACCACAGATGGGAAAACTTCTATATCCATGGATGGAGGCCAAAATTAGCTCCTCTGAGTACTCTATTTCCTCCCTCCCTCTAGCAATAAACAACCACTGATTCCAGTTCTGAGCCTACCAACTGAAAGTGTGGAAAAAAAATCCACAAGAAAAAAAAAAAACTGCATTGCAGTATCCATGGATGAACTCTTTTCCTGTCACAGGATTTCCTCAACGACTGGGCCACTTCAATTATTCTGTTTTTCATACACTCACATGAGTTTTATCCCACACTCAGACATCTCTCCATGGTTATTTACTGAAACAATTCTAGTCTAACTTTCGTATAAGATCATCTTCCCCTAAGTCACATATTATTTCAAATGGTGAATAAGGTTTGTTAGCACTGGGTTTACTCTGAACAGTAAATCTTGCTCTATGGATTCTACTCTGGCATGCAGGTGTATATACTTGAATATTTTAATGTTTACTGGCATTCAAATTTTGGTTTTTTTCTCTAGCTCAACAGTTCTTCCAAAGCTATAGACAGCCTTTGTTAATTGAAAACAAAAATGCCCTCTTCATTCATCTGGATTTTAGATGTAAATATTTACCCTCTAGATTGGATACCCTCTGATGGGTACCTTAACAGCTGCAGTTGATCTCTTAGAAATACCTCTACAAACCAAATAGAAAATGAACTTTACATATGCTAGCATTTGCCTTCAGAGAGTTTTCAGAACAGTCACTAGACAATTAAAAAAAATAGTGAGAAAAGAGCATGATAAGTCTGATGAATACTTATAAATATAATATGCTATTTTTAATTCCCCATTTACAAACAAGGTGTTATCAGAAAATTACAGAGCTTTTGGTTTCAAAGAGATCCACCAGTATCTTTGGCCCATCAAAAAGAGGCCTTTGAAATAAAGTATGTTTCATCTGTGGTATATTCTCAATATTTTGGGAATGGAGTATAGTTTAGATGGCTCGTCCACCCTTTCAATCTTGTTACAGACTTTCATCCATTAAACTGCAATAAAATGCAATCTTGAAAAGTTACTGACTTCCTGGAGTGAAGATTTCCATTTTCTTTTTGGTGGCAAATAATATACGCTTCCAAGTCCTATATGTTATGTTGCTACCTTCTACTTTGCAAGAATTGTTACATGAAGCTTCAGAAGCAAGATAGAAATGCTCCATTGTCTTTGGAGATATCGAAGGGTTAACTGCTCAACTGCGGGAGCTTCAGAGTGACTGTCCTTGCTTCACTGTAGGGAAGTGACAGATTCCAGAAAAGAACAGAGAAAGGAAAATCCATCCAAGCAAGGAAAGCACTCTGCTCAGACAAATATATTAGGGAAACCTCAATGTCAGGACAAAAACTGGAATGGCAGAAGCCAGCACAGCAAAGTAAAAGCCTGGTTACTTTCATGAAACTATTTTTCCTTAGAACCAATCACAAAAGTTTCGGAAATCAATTTTTTTTTAAATGTTAGGTGCTTAACAAAAGTGAAATGGCAAGTTTTGCCATTAGTTAGATGAGATTCTGTATTTCAGACTATCCAGTGCTAATCCTCCAAATCACATTACCCTTCTAATACTCATCTGTTGACAAAAGGAATCCTTCCAAATGTTAAAATCTTGCTATTTAAAGCTAAATAATTGTCTGCCTTCAAAGTAATCAAGGAAAATAAAGTGAGATGAATGTTGCTGTCAGTGTTGCTATTATCAGGCCTTGCTATAGTAAAAATAAATGAAGTCAGATGAGTACACAAAACTTAGATTGTAGACATAATTTCCATCATACTCTTTACAATTAAAAACAAGGTATCTTCATAGATCACTGGTTGTTTTTTTTTCATTTCTTATTATATACATCAACAAAATTGTCCCATAGTTAATGAGGACCATACAGTCCCTAATAGAAGGATACGAATTCTACATGTGTTTAAACTCTTGAATTTCAGCCTCAATTCCACATACAACTTAAACATACTGCCTCTGAAAAAAAGAAGAAAAGAAAATAATTGGTATTTCCTCAGAGTTAAAATAAGTGGGGGGTGGAGAGAACCTTGAGAATCACAAGAGCAACATTTATAAGAACATAGCCATTTACAGAGTGTGGTTTTTTTGTTTTTGTTTTTGTTTTTTTTTTTTTGTAAATGGTTGCCTTTCAAGCTGTGTCAACAATAGGACGGACATAAAAGATTTGCCTCCCTTGCAGATTTAGAAGAATAAGCAATTACCACATGAGAGAAAATAGGCTCAGAAATTTCCACCAATTGGTAATTGGCAGCAGAGCAACTCCTTATTTGCCCAAACCCACAAAGTCCTTGGGCACCAACCTCTAACATATACCAGCAGTAAACAAAGAAAGAAATTCTCTTTGCCTCAAATTGGGGTCAGCCCTTTGCTTTGTGATAGTTGTTTGCCCCCAAACAGCTCTCAGATGTCTCTATCTCTGTAGAGAAACAGAAGGCAGTTTTTATTATCCTGGTGTCTAAAGTCATAGGTCTTCCTCCTGGGGCACTGTATCACATGATCCCTTAAGTCATAATTGTGCTGTGGTTGTGCAAGAAAAGGCTCCTTCCCAAGGCCTAATTGGAAGAGCAGAAGTTCTTTCTTCCAAAAGCACAGTTTATGTGGAGATGAAGTAGTAACGAATGTACAGTGAGGATATGTGCAGGCTGCTTTCTTCAAGATGTAGGAATTTCTCTGTTCTGCTTGAAAATACCGATGTTTGCAATCTAAGTCTTGTTACCAGACAAAGGAAGGAAGAGAGATTGTGTAGCAATGAGAAAACACCCTTATTTTGAAGCATTACTTATGACTACTTGTCCTGACTGTAGACTGAAGACAGTCATTGTCCACCATGAGTAACATTAATATGCAAGCAACATAAGTGAAATTTAATGTATGACTGCCGATTGGTTAATTTTATTGCTCCCTGATGCACCACTGCAACTACCACATAAATGCAGACTAATGAGCTTCTACTGTGTCAGTAATTCATATAAGTAAATCTGAACCAAGTCTCCAAATTGTAGCAGTTGTCTTTCTGACTCTTCTTCCCAAATCTTTTTAAACTATTTGGCTAAGAAAATAAAATAACTTTTATGGGACATCAACAGAAGACTTCATGGGCAGGAGAAAATAATTATTGTAGAATAAATATCCTCTAAGCTATTTTGAAGTGAATTAAATTAAACATGATTGAATCACATTTCTGGACTTTTAAAAAGCAAAGCACATTCTTATAAAGGATTCTCCAGGTAAAAAATGCTGTTAACAAATCTCATTTAAAAACACAAGAAAAGAAAACCAACAACCCTACAATATAAAACAATTAGAAGAATTAAAGAGCATATGACAGTGCCTACAGATATCATGAATGAGGATTCTCATTTACATATTTCTTTCACTACTTAATACCTAAGAACAAAAGTACTTCTTTCCTAACTTTTAAGTATATAGCAAGTGTGTCTGCAGTACACGGAACTAACTAGAGGGAAAGGCTTCATATCCAGATTATTTGAATCAGTGCACTTTTTCTGCAATACGTTATCTAGCAATTTTCAACACGAAAAAGGTGCTTCTTCAGTGGTCCACAGGATCACAAATATTATAAAAAGCTTGTGGAAAACAAGTTCCCAGTTCTCCTTAAACAAGATCAAAACCTTTAGGAGTAGCACATGCAAACACACAGGTATGTAGATATGCAAAAATACCTTTTAAATGAGCAAGGATCCCAATATTAAGTCAATGATACCACAGTCCAGGTATCAGGTATCAAACATGACCTAGTTGGCAGCCTATGTTGCTCTGCGTTACTAGACTCACAAAGCTGTCGGAGTTCCATATCAGTGTCAGATAAAGGCATTAGGTGTCAAAGCCTTGCTACACAAAAGGCTGACTCACCAGCCAGATAGATCAACAGCTAATGTATTACTTTCACCTGGTGCAGCACTGTATTTGTTGGGTTGCTTCTTTGTATTTATGGGTTAGAATAAAAGACCTACTGTGTCATTAATCTCAACAGTGTGTATTTGCCATTTTAAAACTAAAAGTAAAGCTAAAACATCACCTGTGAAATACTATTTCAGATAAAATTCTTGGCCTTAGCAATCTTAATTACTGTATCCAGGATGACTTTCCAGTATTTTTGTTTATAAAATAGTAAACTATAGAAGTGAAATGGAAGAGGACACCAATCTTTTTCATATACCACATGACACAACGCAATAGCTTAAAAATACAACTCTGCTTCTGAAAATGTGTATTTTAAACATTTTACTTTCAAAAATTTCAAGTGAAACTCAGTTACTGAAAAGAATCAATAAGCACTAAGTTTAGCAACACAACACCGTATATGAAGAAGTGTTTTTTCTTTTACTTAAAGTAGTCCATTTCTTTTGTAGTGGAGAGAATTTTAGTATTTTTTCTAGGTATTTTGAACAGAAATGAAAAAATGTGTGGTTTATTTAATTATCCATATTCAGAAGCAAATTAAAGCCTGTGTAGTAACGAGAATTTAAGTTATAAAAACAAGGTTAATTAGAGTAACTCACAATTGTTAGATTTTCACAACAATTCAATCTCTTACCTGCTTTCCATCCAGTGTACAAAGCCTCTTGACTACACCCGAATCTAACTTAATGGCTTCTGTGATGTCAGTCAAGACCTGTTCAAAGGAGTGAGCAGTCTTCTTATTCAGCAGAATTCTTACAGCTTTTCGTGGCTTTACTCCACTCCTAATAACAGTCACCAGTTTGGGTTTAATGAAATCTTTATTCTCCTTCACTTCACTCTTTGTGGATGTCAAAGATGTCAGGGATCGAGTGGACCCGGTCCTTATGTTCACACACCAGTTTGGATTGACATTCTTGGTATAATCAACTTTCCGATATGGTTCATTGGATGCACAAACATAACTTTCACCTGAAAAAAAAAAAAAAAAGATGACATTTTCTTAATTTAGGAATTAATTTTGCAGCTACATTTATCAATTTAAAAAGTAACAGATATGCCAGAAGCAGTGGTTTTTCTGTATTCCAACTGCAGATCATTTTAAATGAAGGTTGGTAAATTAGCCAAACTATATCCAAGCGCTGCTATCAGAGTAGTTTCAAAAGGCCTATGGTTAAGCAGTGAAACACAATAAAGAATAACAAGGAGGTTGAAAATATTTCTCATTTCTTTTGAAAGAGAGCAGAACGTCAGCATCCTAAGATACCTGACCATGAGAAGGCGGTATACATTGACTTTGTACCAAGGATACATTGTTGAAATGCAGTCAACGTTTTTTAGAGCAACAGCTTTCACTGAGGCTAAAGAGACTGAGACTACGGGAATAAGAAAAGGGCAACTTTGTTTTCTTTCTTAGTTTAAAGCATGCGTTTCTGATACCTCCTTGCGAGAAGGAAGGTGAGAATACAAACCAACAAACAGGCAAGCAAAAAACTATAAAACACTTCATTAGCAGTTAGTAATTCAAACCATTACATCAAAGTACTTGAAACCATGATGCAGAACTAAGGAGTCTTAATTTTCTCATGCATGTTGGATGTTTCCATAAATAGCAACATGATCGTGAAAAATCACAGAATTGTAGGGGTTGGAAGAGAACTCTGGAGGCCATCTAGTCCAGTTTGCTAAAGCAGGTTCCCGACAGTAGGTTACGCAGGAAAGCATCCAGGTGGGTTTTGAATATCTCCAGAGAAGGAGATTCCATGGCCTCTCTGGACAGCCTGTTTCAATGCTCTATTTCTCAAAATGAATAAGTGATTTTCTTTCTCATGTTCTTATTGAAATTCCTATGTTCCAGTTCGTACCCATTGCTCCTCGTTCTGTTGTTGGTCATCATTGGAAAGAGCCTGGCCCCAGCCACTTGCTCCCACCCATTAGATTTTTATGAGCATTAATAAGATTCCCCTCAGTCTTCTCCAAGCTGAACAGACCCAGATATCTCAGCTTTTCCTCCAGGCCCTCGTACATCTCTGTGGCCCTCTGCTGAATACTCTTGAAGTTTCCTGTCTTTCTCTATCTGTAAAGCCCTGAACTGGACACAGTATTCCGGATGCGGAGGCCTGATTTTGTTTAAAAAATTGCAAAGTCAATTCTATGAGCAAAACAGTAAACTTCCTTCAGCCCTCTTAAGAATTACTCTGTTCTGGAGGATGCTTTTGAGCTTCTTTTCTCCTCTGTACTAATTACTGCTTTCTAATTTAGCATACCTTTAGCCCTTTCTGAAAGATTGCTTGCTGTATTTGAAAGAAAACGGGATGAATTTAAATTAATAAACTATTTTGTTCAGGAAGGTTTGGTAGCCAGTTCTGTATCCGGAAACATCATATGTACAATGTTCCAATGAGGTACAAAGAAATAATTAGGTACAAGTTTTCATGCCACTGCTTTGGCATTCATGCCCATTGTTTCTCCTTATATTCATAGATCAAAAGGTGCACAACACAGCAACCAATACAGACAGAAAGATCTCTTCTTCCAAAAAGTAAACAAAGGAAAATAAGCTGTTGTCAGCCCACAAGCTCCTGGAATAGAATATCCATGCAGCTGCATGTACATTGGTGGTGGTGGTAAACACAAATTAAAAAAAAAAAAAAAAAAAAAAAAAAAAAAAAAACAAGCAAATGAAACCAATCTACAGATGCTCAGCTTAGAAAGAACTGTGGTGGCTGAGAAGGCTGCAGTACCACAGAACCACATGCTAAGTTGCAACAAGGTTTAGGTAATCTGATTTAATCAAACCAGTTTTGAGCAACATGATGGATTTGATGATCTTTAAGAGGTCCCTTCCAAACTGAATTAACTTACAATTCTACATGGGTCAACAGCATTTTTTCAATAGCCAGAGCCTCCAGAGACATTTCATTAATGTGTCCTGTTAGGCTGAAATAGCCCTACATCCGCTAGTACTTGATTTGGAATGTCTATTGTTATTTTCTGAACAATTTCTAATGAGCTCTCTAGTTCTAAACACAGAGCTGCCACATAAAAGTATCTCAAAGAAGCTGGTACTTCTCATTCATGCAAATACTGTTATTAACATCAAAAATGCTAGGGAGCTGCACAGACAACAGCAGTATGCTTTTGATTTCATTTAAGTTAGAAGTTTTCATTTTTACAGACATCTATTTTTTACTTTACAGGGAGTTAACAGGAATAAACTTCTTCGTATTGCTGATGCAGAATCTAGATGTAAGATGAGAACAGGATATTAGATTCTGACTGACAGTATGTATTGTGTGAGAGAAGAAAACCTCAAATCATTTTGTTATTCTCCTCTCTGCAGTTAGCTTATTGTGTGACATAGAACCCTTGGGATGACGTTTTTCCGTTATTACATGCTGAAATTTCTGTCAGTGCACCTAGGAAGTAGCTCTGGGTTGGGGGTTGGTGTGTTTTTTTTTTCTTTGATTGTTTTCCAAATGTGTATATGCATAGTCACAGGTTTTTAAGACATTTAAGAATGCTAACTATTATTTCCTCTAAAAACAACAAATAAAAAGAATGTAGTCATTATTCTGGGTCCCCAATACCAGGGATTCAACTTTGGACAGTCCCTGACCTCCTCATTAAGAGTTGATTTGTATAAGACTTTGGTGAAGTTTAATCAACATCTGGTGATAATCTTTATGTATAAATAAAACTGACAACACCCCATGCACAAGGATAATTTTCTAAGTGCACGAAGTGCCCCTAGCATCTCAAAGTTTCTAAATAAACTTCAGTACACAAAGACACTACCTCAGAGTAACCACTGAAGTACAGCCTGTGCAGCTGTATTTAGAAGTTAAATGAATTCTCACAATAATTACTATAAGACAGCTCAAAACTGAACACCACTAAGCATGTTAAGAATTATCCCTTCAAACTGTTAACATTAAAGCAAAAAAAGTGCTTCCCCCTCTCCTCAGAAAACAAACAGAAAAAGCTGCAAGAAAAGAAAAGAAAATCCTTAACATTCAACAAATAAGCAGCTGTCATTACAATGGGAAAGCAGGAAAAGACTTTTCCTGTAACACCCTGTCTTAAAATAACATCACATTTTTATCTCCACAGTTACTATGTATTGAAGGTTTAAAAAAAAACAAAAAAAAAAAAACACAATAAAATGCTTACAAGATAAGTCTGATTAAGTCTGATTTAAATTTAATTAAGAAATCTGGAAAAGAAAATATAGAAGCAGGTTCTCCTATTTGAAATAAAGTTACAAAAGGAAGCAGAAGTAGAGAACACGGGTCCTTTTGCTAGATTTACCATAGAGAAGTCTCATTAGTATATTCTAACTTTCAGATCCCTTAACAGATTATCTTCCTCACACTGTCACAGAACATGTCCTATACTACCTGTCTAGTCAAATTGCAATACCCTCAGAAGAGGGGAATTCATCCTGTTACAAGACTTTCATTCAGGATAGAGAAAGAAAGGATCTTTATCCACTTATAACAGCAGTGTAAAACCTGTTGGTTCATACCAGTTTGCTCCCTAATGATCTGAGCTGGCTTCAATACTCATTTATTAAAGATTTCTTATTATTGATCCTTACATGTTAGTTTTCCTCTTTAGATGAAAATAATAGAAAGTGTTTTTAACAACAAAACAATTCATCTCTTATAAGAATGAATTTCAAATAACTTGTTTCAGCTTCATTCAACCAAGCCTTAATGTGAAGCACAAACCGTTCTAGCTTTCTAAAAAGTGTATCTGGCAAAACTAATTGCAGAATTTCCTATAACTGGCAGAGAGAGGAATAGACTAATTACTCGAGGATTGTAGCATATGGCAGATTGTTCATTAAGTGTTTTAAACTATGTGCTGTTTTATTCTTTCAGTCATACAAACTAAATTTGGTCATTGAGGTCTTTATGTGAAAAACAAGTTTTACTACATTGCAAGGCAGGCATGTATGGCACAATAACACGAAAGAGAAAAATGCATGCACTGACTTCCTTTGGTCATATTTTAAAAGATGAAGAAGGTTTTTATTTTACTAAGTTAGCAATTAAGCTTCTAATATTTTACCACAGTCAGGACTTCATACACAGTTTCTAAGTTCTACGTGCAAATAAATCACTTGTTACATTCTGCATAAAGACTGATTTTCTATATATTGGCCATTCTAATAATCAACTGTAGATTTGGTGGGCTTAACAGGGCATCCAATTGATTATACAACTGTATGAAATATTTAACTAAGAAAAAAAATAGTAGGGGTAAATTAAATCACAGCTATGAAGTTCACTACAGGCAACCTTCCTAGAGAATAGTATTCTCAGGAGTAAGCCTAAGAAAATCACCATTAGTTTTTGAACACTCTTATATTGTTTGAATTGTTGTTTTAGCCACCCTTCTAAGTAGACAATGCAACAACACAAATCTATTTGCAAGAATTTACAAGCCATTTGTAAAAATACTACCTCATTTTATTTTGTAGATAGTTAAATGTAGAAACGCAACATTGTATATAATATTTGTCTGCAGCTTTAACACGTGGACCGATTTTAACTCTGTTTGGGATTAATTCATGTGATTATCACACACACACAGAAATCCAATTTTTTTCTTTTAAATGGGGGTTGTTTTTAATTTATACTGCTGTTGTTTAAATCAGTCAAACTGAGTCCAACATTTTTAACAGTACAACAGATAACTTTACAAATCAAATCACAAGTATAGATAAGTTTGGCTCTATCTCTAAATACCTTTTATGAGATTTTCATGTGTCTAACCTTAACATATAACCTCACTGTAGCTGAAATGCTAAGTCACTCCTTCAAACAGTGATTGAGCAACTACTGGGAAGGCAGGGCCTACTCAGGGGAGCTCAGGTGCATGCAATGTTCATTAGTGACCAGAAGGACTGTAGCCAGACCTCATTTAAGGGCAGGCAGTGGAGGAAAAGGTATCTTTTACTGGAGATCCTTGTGTACCTGAGGCCTTTTGAAGGTAAGCAAATTATTTCTTTTGTTTCTGTACCCTCACATGTTGTATTTGAGTGAGTCTTGGACTTTGCTGTTTTGCTGTCATTGCTGCACTTGCTATCAAGTTATAGCATTTTAGATTCCTGTATACAATTTTGGCTGCTAGTTGAGTAAACCTAGTACTGATTAACTGTAGTTGATTGTAGTTCTGTGCCTGTTCTATCTTTGGTACCTTTATCCAGACATTACAAAGCAGTTACAAAGCAATTAGTGCAAGGAGAGGTGTCCTCATTGGGTTGTGAGTATTTGCAGAAAGAGGTATCGTAACATCTATAGCAGGCAACTTGTTCCCACCATACTTATTTTTCCTGTTAATTTTGTCATTTGAATGAACTTCAGGAACAAAAGAAGGGCAAGCTTCTCCTTGGAAGGTCAGAAATGTAGCTCTGAAGAACAGTTTAAAACAAGAAAGGTCTCAGATGGTGAAGTCTTACAAACGTGAGCTTAGCTTTGCAGACTGTTACTCCTTGGGTTAATTTTTCTCTGATAGAAAGCTGAAAGTAAATACTACAAAAATGCACAGTGTGTCAGTTGTTCCTCTCGAACAGCAGCATTTAGGCAATAGCACAAGGTAGCTGCTTCTGCAAAGATGGAAGAAGCATGTTGTGTGAGAAAGATCTGTGCCTTGTTTCCCTTCCCAATGCATCCCGATGTATCTTCCAGAGCATTTGTATCAGTTCTACCTCTGTCAACTTAAGCTTCTACTTTCTCAAGTCTCTGGAGAAAGTTACCTCCCCTGTTGGCTTCCTAGCTTCCTCTGCTCTGTCTGGAAGGTACTAGCTGAGCTATTGTCTTTGCTGGTGAATTTATCAACAGCAGCAGGCTCTAAACTGTGACACTTGAATGGTACTGGGGATTTTCTTGTCTGGATTGCTATGGGGCGGGAATATGTTACAGAAAGGAAATGGTAGGTGATGGTAACTGCTTAGTCAAATGCACTCTGGTTTGCAAGATCATAGGTAAAAGGCATGATAACCTACAATTCATTTTCAGCTCTAAATGGGGAATTACTCCACAGATTTTAAACTTCTTTCTAATTTTATCAGGAGGGGGTTTTGTGGTGAAGCAACTTTTAGAACCCCTAGGAGAAAATAGAAGGAAAGAAGCAAGGACTACTAAAATAGCAGTGCCTGGAAAATAACTAGGTCACATCCTAGTTGAACCAGTCACATCCACTTGAACCAGTGATTGAGCACCTGGTGGGGAGGCAGGGTGCACCCCTTCCCAGGCCTCACTGAAGTATTGGCAGTGGATATGAGTGTCTTGTCCAGAGATCTCTGCCTACCCAAGTACCACACTGGCATTTCTAAGGCAGGCAGATACTTTTCATTCTTTTTTTGCAGCTATTGTTATTACTTCCAAGCTTGCTTTGCTGCTCCTCCATCTTGTAATGATGACGTTAAGAAAGCCAAGACCCAAAAAAATTTGAGAAGCAAGTATCTGGTTCCTAGGAAATGTATTATGGTGAGCAGCTAGAAATGACAGCTTACATTAAGTTTTATAAAGTGTCTTTGGATGACGGTAGGGCACCTGAAGTAATAATAATAATTAAAAATCTACAATTGCAAGGATTTAAGTATCTCTTGCCAATAAGTAAGCATGATCAGCAAAATCCCTGACATTTTTTGACTTTTCAGATATGTTGTCCTTGCTACAATGCAAATGAGATAAAATTATGGAAACACAGTTAAATTAAAAAGAGAAGGAAAGTTCAAGACTTGTTTGGTAACTGGTTGAGGCTTAGGGAAAAAAATCATGATTTTACAGCTGGAAAGAAAAAAAAATGTTCTATCATAAAGACACTAGTATCTGCCATCTGGTGTAATGATTTGTGAAGTTTTTGTTGAATTACGTGACAGTTCTTGAATTTTTATGTTATTGCTGGTTGCTTATGAAGGTACTCCAATCTTTCAGTCAAGATACCTTGTACAAGGTCATTTGTCTCTTAACTTTAAAATAGATCCTTTCCATCCTGCATCTGCATCGTAAAATTTTCTGTGCTTTCAAGTTGTTTTCTCAGAGGAAGGAAAACAAACCTCTTTGCCTGGATGCTGGCTGACATCCAAACAAAATTGCAGCATGGGTAGACCCTGTGTACCTGAGGCCTTCCAAGACTAAGAAGACTTTTCTTCTTTGTTTTATGGCTGCTGCATTTGGGCTTGGTCTTTCTTGTGGCAGCGTAGGTCTTTGCTACCCTGCTATTAGTGCTGTGCTTTCCATTGTGTAATAGTCTTACACTCACTAAGAAATCCTTTTCTGAGACTTTAGTAGGCTTTTTGATCATGCTGTGGCTTTTAAAGGAACTTGCAAATCTACCAGATACAGGAAGTTAGCAAGACTCCAAATGCATGCATAAACAATACTTCATATGTTTACATTATTGACTTAAATAATGGCAGTTTTAAGGTTTGAAGGCTCGCTTTACTCTTGAAACCATCTTGATACATTTTGAAGTTAATAGGTGCTAGTCTTAACAGCAGTTAAACTACTGTTAATGAGTGTCACTGACATAAAACATTAACAAGAGTCAGACAGCTCCCTACTTCTTCCACCAGATTGTAAAGTTACCAGTACTACACAGGAATTTACAGGTAAAGACGTGAAGTATAGACTAATGAAGTAAAAACACTATTAACACTAAAACACTATTATCTATGTGTAAAAAAAGAAAAAGCAAGCATCACCAACACAGGTTAAATCTGGGGCCCTAAACCCAGCCAAACTCTTCAGCAGGAAACCTAGCCAGCCTGCAAGAGCAGTTTTGGCAGAAATATGAAATTTCTTTATAGGTTGGCATCATAATTTCAACAGAACATATGTGCCATCCATCCAGCACTTCACAACAGTACCCAGAGCAGTCTAAAAGTGACACTTCAAGGAAGAAATCCTGCTACCACCAGAAATTCCTCAAATGGGCCATATGCTAGCATAAAATGAATAACATCTGTTGACATTCTGAGTCACAATATAATCAACAAATGGAGTAAGTTTACTGATTCTCTACGTCTTATTAAAACTGAAAAAAAAAAAAACCCACAAGTACAAGACATGAAATACTGCCTATTAGTGAAGGAACACTAACTGCCTCTTAGTAATTTACCTGTTCTGCATTAGTAGTCAGGTACACTAGTCATGAAGACCCACATGTTGGCAGCGTGTTCAAGCACGCTGCAGGATTTCAGTTACTGAGAGCACTAACTGAACTAAACATTCACCACTCTCCCACCATGGTGAAAACAAGATCATATTGATCAATCTGACTAACAAATAGCCATAGATAATTAGTAGTTGAAATACTGTTTAGTCTACTCAAAAACTGATCTAAGGAAACAGTTCTTTAACTATCTGCTTATTTGATAATATTATTATTGGGAAGGTATTTGGCTTCTCTCACAACAAAATTACATGAGTGAAGAATTGGAGTATAAACAAATTCTCCAAAATTCAGCCATACAACTTTAGGTATGCATAGCAAAAGAGATGTATCTTGGTATTTAGTACCGCAAGCATACATCACTTCCAAAAATGTAGTTTTTGAGGAAATACAGCTGCCTTACGGCTCAAGGTTCTTCATGGCACAAGTTTTAAGAGCTGAAGCCAACTTCAAGGCATTTATAAAAACAGCAGAGAAACATTCAGACATATTGTCCTTAAAAACAGTCTGTTAATAAAAGACATGCAGATGTTTCATTTCCCTTAGCATTAGGATAAAACCTCCACGTTAAGTGAAGGTGGATATACCATGTAGCAGGGTATGTAAGGAAGAAATGAAATATGTAACACCAGAAAATCCTGTTAGGGTATGTGAAACCAAAGTTCCTGAACAAGCTTTTCTGTTTAGATTTTGCGAAATGTTAACAAGCGCTATTATTCTGAACTTCACTTAGAGCATGGTGTTTTAAATGACACACTGCATGAGAAAGAATGATAGAGCTGACAGAAGAAATAGCATATCTACAGAGAGGAAAAAAAAAAAAGAATGCCAAAACCACATTGTTCTCAACATTTTTAAAGCATGTTCCACTTTGAAGCACGTAGGACAAATCAGGGTTTTAGGTGCACTTCATAGCCATTTCATATCCCTCTTCTTTTGGTGGAACTTATTAACTTCAAGAGTATCAAAAGCTGCTCTTTATTTTAGTGTGGCAGTTGTTAAAACAACTAACCTTCCAACTTAAGGACCATGACAAAGCATCCTTCTTGTACTCTGACATAAAGTTGAGTGTATTTGCAGCATGTATGAAAAGACCGAATCTAAAAATAAAACCAACCCTTTTATGGAGGATTGCATTTCATTTAGATCTTTTTTGCTCCCTTTCTTTCACAGAATTTCCTCATAAATTTCTTACAGTATTTTCATGTCACCTCCACTAGCCCTGTATACATTACCAGCATTTGTTGTATAAAGCATTTATGTTCCCCTTGCACTGTTTAAAACCTGGTATGATGAGAAGAATTTTAATAGATGACTGCTTCTAATTCTCTTCTAACTTCATTTAGCCAGAAGGTGCAGGTAACAGCTTCCCACAAGGTTTCTTAGTATTGCAGAGCTGCTCAAGTTGAAAGGGACCTCTGAACATCTTCTGGCCTCAACTCCCTGATCAAGCTTTCTGAAAAGCTTCAGGAAAAGAGTTGAGGGATCTTGGTATAATCCCTACCTAATACCACTTGCTTCCTCCGCAGTAAGTAAACACATAGGTAGATTACGCTTTTCTTGTGGAAACTAGTTGATTTACAATGGTGGAACTATCTTATTTTGCTTGGAAATAGCAATTATATCAGTATTTTGCATCGATAACCCATTGCCTCAGGACTGTGGAACCACTGCAATTTGAACATAAACTCAAGAATAAGTGCTTTTTAATTTTAAAATTCTTGTTCTTCCATTTTATTTTTTCTTTGTTACTCTTGTTAGAGATTTCCTGGCTCTTTTGACTCTAGTGTGGGAAGGTAATTATACCTTCTGAAACAGGTTACAAATAATTGCTTAATTGTTGTTACCATGTACTTGCCCAGACAAGACAGTATTTTCTTGACCTAATCTAGCAGCGCGCTGAGTAATTACAGAAAATTAGTCAGAATTTGGGCTGCTAAATGGTGGAAAGGTGTTGCTGCCTGGATAAAGAATATAGCTGTAAAGATGTGCCATGCAGATGCTCATGTGCCCAAGATTTGGGCTACTGAAGAACAACAGAATACCATCAGGTAGATTGAGCTGCCAAAATTTATGTGGCTCAAATAGATTGGTAGAACAAGGGCAAATTATTTGACCTCAGTGGGTCCATTAAACCTTGGGCCATCAAGGAAGAGATGAAACATAAATGGGCTGGAGAAACCCCTCAGGGGGAGATGGGTGATGGTAAAAAATATAAATACGGGGAGGCAAGACAAGTTGATTATATCACCTTGCCCCAAGCTCATGGCGTGAAGTGTTATGTGCTTATCATGGTGGAGGCAACAGCTGGGTGGCTTGAAACATAAGCAGTAGTCCATGCTGCTGCTGGAAACACTATGTTAGGTCTTCAGAAATGAGTCCTATGGTGACATGGTGCTTCAGAATTAATTGAGTCAGATAATGGGACTTGCTTCAAGAACTCTCTTGTAATTATTTGGCATTGAGAGGCTTTATCATATCACCTTCATGCACCAGCTTCTGGTATAATCAAAGGATGCAATGGACTGTTAAAAGCAACGGGTGGCAGAAATCACCTGGTTGGTCAGTACTCAAGTGTTTATCAATTGGGATGGTTCTACCCAGTCCAGGTCCCTACATACTGTAGAGGGGGGAAAAGATTCCTGCAGTACATGTAGAGAGCGTTCTGTGGAAAGCGTCTTGGGTTCTTCCAGCTTCTGGAAAGGGCAAACCTTTCTGCAGAGATGTTTTTGCCCAGGGGCCTGGGTCTACTTAGTGGCTGACATAGGGAAAAATGGGCACGTTCAGTGTGCGCCACAAGGGAATTTGATGTTGGGGAAGTGCAGTCAGTAATTCCGTGTGTGTATGTGTGTTAATTATTTTTTGTATGTATATATATATATTAACCATGATGTAGAATAAGAGGTGGAATGTCATGGCTTTATGATTTTTTTTTTTTTAAATGATTTTCCATATCATAATGTCATGTAGTGCACTGGGCGTTAAAGAGTTAATGCTCCAGTTCTATGGACTGCTGATAGTTTCAGGTACCTGGTTCTGAGAAGGAAAGAACACCTAAATACCCCAGGGGACTTAGCATTTACATTTTCTCTTCAGAGGGAAAGATAAAACTTCAAGTTACAAGACATTCCCTTTTCCCTTTCTGCTCATTTCTGCATGTGTGCTCTCTAACTGTCCTGCCTTCAGCACTAGAGTAAAGCCTTTGGTTTTGGACACTCCTATTTTATCTATTAGCCTCAATTCTGATTATATTGTATTATATTGTTATCTTGCATTCAGATATTATTTCTATTAAATTAACTTTCCTCCTCAGATTGCTGCCGCTGTTTTGTTTTTAGGCCTGACTCCTTATTCTTTTCCCATATCCCCTACCCCCACTCCCAGGGTGTGGGTCTGTAGGCATCAGCCTGTAAACAGTTAACAACTTTTTACAATTTAGGTTACTATGTTACTTTTTATGTAATATGCAATGACAATGATAATATAAAGCAGAAAGCACTTGGAGCAATGTCTGGTTTTGAAACATCTCTGATTCTCCACCTCTCTCCACAGACTTTTTTACAGGCGTATGCTGATTTCAAGTGTGTGGACAAAACAACTGACACTTCAAAAGGACTGTATCAATTAAGCATTGTAATTTAAAAAAAAAAAAAAAAAAAAAAAGTAACTCTTAACTATGGTTCCTACCTAAGAATCTAGAAAGAGTCCCTGTCACCTAACAAATCAGTACGACTTTCCTTGCCAGAATTGAAATCTGTTGCATTCTTCTCCCAGCTTTACAGCAGATTTTAACAATCAAGATTCTCAATGGTTTTTCACCACCAAGACATCAAAGCACAGGATAGCAAAGACAGGGCATAACCAGCATCAATGTCAAACAGAAGCTTCAGTGCTGAGGAATTGCATGGTTCTTTCTACTACTGTTGTGTTATGCTTTAAGGAAGTAACAGTTCTAAAGACAACAAAGGATTAAGATGAATGTTTAACTGCTAACTTTAGTAGATAACAAACTTAACTATTACTTCATTGTTGTTAATTTAATGCAATTTTAAAATTCCACATGGAATCTACTACTCAAAAGTAAAGCAGAGTAGCATCAGATAGTGAAAGTGCTTGCAAAACCAGAAGAAATTCATAGCAGTTGCTAAATCCATTCTCTCTGTGGATTTCTATGCTCAAACAATATCAGAAGCAGACACTGAAGTTTTTCACTCCTCCCCGCTTAAGAAAGCAACGAAAACTGTCAAACTCATGATATGTAATGTTCCCTAATCTACAGGGACTAGAAATATAAATGAAATTTGCCTAGGATTGGTCCTGCAAACAATGGATTCTTCTTTTTGCCTGTCAGATTCAAGTAAGAAAAGCAACATGCTTAAAATGGAGCTTGTCAGGTTTCAATAAAATTGTGACCAGATCACATTTATTAAGGTGACTCAACCTGTGACAGTAATATTTGAAGTTGACAGTATGTCTGTGCCTTTAGCTGTTTTCCCTTTACAGCAGATGACTAAATGAAAAACATGTATTGGTGACTCAATTCAACCAGTTTGGAGTATTGCAGCACAAAATTTGATGCTGCCAGCTTTTAAACAAATTAGATACTAGGATCAGTGTCCAAGAGCTGGAGTCTAAGGAAGCTTAACACACACCTTTCTGGGTTGGTAAGCATGACCAAGGTCTCAAGTTCTACCTAATTTAGAGAGCTGACATTAGTTAACTTCACCTGTTGTGATTCCATGCACCATTTCAGTGACACTGATGTGCAAACAAGCTAGTCAAATAATTAGGCATTACATAAAGTAGCTATGTTTGGGCTGATGTTTGGCCTGTAGCTGGCAAGCGTGATTTTTTAACTTTCCAAAAATTAAAAAAGCAATTCTACCAAACACCATACAAAACTATTTGTTGTGCTACTGCAGTTCAAGATTCAGCACATTACCAATCTTTACTCATTCAAAAAACTCAAGCTTGCTCTGCTGGAAAAAGAGAACCACAAGAAAAAGAAAAAAATATATCTCCCAAGCCTACTAAGAAAAAAAAAAAAAAAAAAACACAGCTGGCAAAGGGTTCAGGAATGATGGATTCACTACTAGTTTGATTTCTTCCCATCAATGTATGTCATTTCCTGTTTCTTTATGGTGATTGGACTTGTAAAGATTTTTGCATGCTTACTGGAGCATTTACTATTTCAATTATGATGTTACAGGATTTTCTTAAGATTCCTTAGAGTTGCATTGGTCATGGATAGATGACTAAGTAATCAGGAATCTCTTTTCCCTTTCATTTTAAAGAGAAAGCAAGGAAGTGGCATTTTCATTGTGACATTTGCTTTGCTTTATTCTTCCAGTGAAGCACACAGACAAAGGTCACTCTTTCAGTGACTATTTGAAGAGACAGGAAGTCAGTTTTTGCTTACATTTAAGTTAATAACTGAAGTTGAGACTATAAGCTGCATTTACATGATTACACAGCAAGTCTTTTTTAAAGCATGGATGCTTAAGACTTGAAGTTTTTCCAACTTACCAAAAGTCACTCCAACTTACCATTAGTTTATCTGAGATTTCATTTATCTGCTTTCCCCACCATCCACACTCCAGCTTTTATTTATATTTTTTTTAGCATTTCCAAACTGACCATTAGGAACCCTTCCAAGACCTCATTAAAGGGCTGGCAGAGGTGGCAAGAATATCTTGCTGGGGGTCCCTGTGTACCTGATGACTTCCAAGTGTAAGCAGCTGGTTTTTTTCCCCTGTTTGTTTCTGTTGTTTATGGCTGCTGCATCTGTTTACCCTTGCTTGCTGCAGCCTAGAACTGTGTTACCTCAGTGTCATTGTTGCACTTACCATCACATTACATTGTTACAAGTGCTGAAGTTGAATACTGTAAGACATCTCAAGAAAGCATGAGAGAAGTAGTCTTAACTGGAATGTACATGCATTTACTGAAAATACAGCTTCTGCAGGTACGTGTACTCTGCAAGCAAAGCATAGGACAGGAGGCATTGGCCTCATGTTGCCACATAGAAGATTGAGGTAGAATATTAGGAAAAATTCTCTCTCAGAGTGGTGAGGCATCTACCCAGAGATATGGTACAGTCACCCTCTGTGGAGGCAGTCAAGAAATGTGAAGCTGTGGCATTTAAGGGCATGGTTTATTGGACAGGGTGGTGATGGCTTAACAACTGGACTAGACTATATTAGAGGTTTCTTCAAACCTTAATGATTCCATAAAATTCTTTGTAGGGGTGGAGGATTCCCTTTCAGGAGAGTCACCAACTCAAATGTGTGAGAATTGCCTTTTAGTATACTATAGTAATAAAAATCCTTTTTCCCCCATCCCACCTCCATCTACAGAGTAAAGAAGTCAGAGCATGTCCTGCACACAACACGCAGCACCAGCCAACAAAACAACCTGAAACCTATACAGTGTCTATCGTGATCAAGGAATTCTTCAGTGTAAATTGAGTAGCCATTAATATATTAAATTCATGCCTATATTTCACTTACTACTCCATATAAATCCTCTATGCACACTTGAACATTGTACCACACAAATTATTTCACCACCTGAGCCAACACACCAACCACAATTATCAGCTGGGAAGACAGAGGGCTGTAAGGGGGGAAAGTCAAATAACCCTGATCTTTGTATCTTCTTCAGAGCATACTGAAAAAAGTTGGTACAAGTAACACCCAGCTGAGGTTTAAGCTGAGTAATCTGATTGGTTCTGCAAAGACAAAACATGCCCATGCAATCTGGTGACATTAAACCACATTTGGAAAGCTGCAGCCTCACAGCTGACAGCAATCTACTTTGCAGCAAAGTAGCACAGGTGAGTTTGAACTCTGTAATGATCCTATGAAAGTGTATCTGTATACTTAAATTGAGGTATCTTTTCACATACTCAGATTTGGGCTTATGACATAGTTCACATGACAATACTTTCAAACTTGCAAAGATGCTGCAGGCTAAAATGGAAGCCACAGAACAAGCTTACATGACAGTAAGTTAAGCTGTAGAAAGCGCTTAAAGGCTTATCTGTTCCTTGCTCAGGCAATTATCATTTTATACAAAGAAGAAGTGTATGTTTCATTCATTGTAAGTACTTCTGGCCCCTTCCAATTTGGGGTATTGTGAGAAGTAGTGAAGCACTGCTCAGATTCTTAAGGTCTACACAACCTCTGCAGCAACTCCCATTATCAAAGGCAGCTAAGAGACAATTCTGAAAAGCATTCAATTCCTTAAATGTCTTTGCATTTAGGTAACTATCTTTCCTTAAAGAGTATGGATACCAGCAGGACTTTACGCTGGTTCGTTTTATTAAGTGGGAAGCTATACATCCCTTTTCACAGCACCCGGGAAAGCTTAAGCTGCTGCGAGGCACCAGTGGCAGCATCGTAACAGTTAGGGAACCGAATTGAAACATTCCTCTTTCCTACAAATGGTAATGACTACAGGGCAGCCAAGAACTTCCCTGTGGTTCTTGAAGTGGAGAAGCACCTTCTGCTTACCCACCGTTCTGCCAGCCCACCTGCTGGTAGAAGCAGACGAGCTCAGCTGCCAAAGCAAGGCCTTAGCAGCAGGCAGCTGCAGCCCACTCATGCTCGTGGTCTCCCTCAGCTTCTTGGTGCGCCAGCACACCCCCTGCACAGCCCCTCACCTTCCAGCAGCTCGTCCAGGCTGGAGAGCTTCTTGCTGCCGTCGATGGTGTAGATGGTGCGGACGCCCTGGGGCAGGTTCACGTTGTCCGACAGGGAGCGGGTGAGCTCGGCAAGGAGAGCGTCGAAGGAGCGGAAGCGGTCGCTGGAGATGGCATACACCAAGCCCTTGAAGTACTTGTCCCCGTTGCGGTAGAAGCGAGCTTTGCGCGCTTTCTTCTCCGAGCTGAGCGCCTGCAGCGTCCGCGTGCGGTAAAGGCTGCAGTGGGCGCTGTGCGCGGGGCTGGGGATCAGCCCGTTGCCCCGCGGCCCCACGCCGCCGCTCGAGCCCGATGCGCCGCGCCGCGGCCCGGCGCGCTGCTGCCTCTTGTCCCGCTCCTCGAAGTGCTCCAGCTCGATGCTCCGGCTGCTCGCCATGGGGACCGTTGCCCGCCCTCGGGCCGCGCGCGCCTAATTCAGCATCGCGCCCAGCTGCTCTCGCTGACAGGGCTGCGCCCGCTCGCCCCGCGATGGCACCCGCCGGCTTCGCCGCTGCCCGCCGTTGCACACAAAAACATCCCTCGCTCCTCGGCGGCTCGCGGCTAACGGCGGCGCCGGGGCGGGAGGCTCCGGGGGGCCCCGCGGCCGCACCTCCGCGCCGTGCCCGCGCAGCTCGCACAATGCGGAGGATGCCGCGCGCCGCTCCCCCCTCGGCCCGTTCCCAGCTGCGCGGAGAAGGGGGTGGGGACCAGAGCGCCTATTCGGCTGCCGGTCAGCGCGAGGAGCTGCGCAGCTTCCCGACTCCTCCGCGGGCGAGCAAGGGCGCCGCCGGCTCGCGCATAGGAGAGACAACAACCAGCAGCGGCCCGGCGGGAGGAGCGAGCTGTAGGGCGGCGGCTGCAGGGCCCTAGCGCCGGGTGCGCGCCGCCGCTGAGAGCGTTGGGGCGGGCGCCGCGGCTGCGGGTCCGCATTGGCGGCGAGAACGGGGGTGGAGGGGGAATCAGGAGGTGAAACCGAGAGGGAGAGGGATTCTTCGAGGAAACGGAGTGGTCGTAGGGAGGTAGGTTGCCCCTTGGGTGCAGTTATGCCTTCCACGCTCCCCCCAAGGCTCGAGCTGGCTCTGTGGCTCAGGTGCAGCAGCGAGGCTATTGCCTAACCCTAGCCCTGCTATGACACTTATTCGGCTAAAACCTTCAGGTTCTGCGATCTTTTCTATAGGGGTTTCTCCAAAGCGTTTCTCGGGACATAAATCTACCACTACCTCCTGCCCCCCCCCCCCCAAATTCCCTTTTTCCATTGGTGGATCACATACTTGTAGGATTCGGAAGAGACCTAAAGCAGGATCCCTATGGTAGACTATACAAGATACTACCCCAACACCACTCACTAACCTAGCAGGTTTCCTACTGTCTCAGAGGAACCACATGAGCAGTAGCCCAACTCTCATCTCCTACACTGGCTGTAGCCCATACGTTCCCCAGGTGACTTTTATGCACTCCCTGGATTGCTCAAGTTTTCTGCAGGCAGACATGGCCTGCAGGTGCATTGAAGTGGCTTCAGTTTCACCTTTTTGTAAACATTCAGTTTCACCTTTTTATAAACATTTTCAAGTAACACAGAACATTCTTTCTTAACACAATATTTAAAAACAAACAAACAAAAAGCATTTACACCTGAGCACAAGTTTTTGTGTCTTTTTTTCAGGTCTTTCTCTTGCTTTGAGAAATTCTAGTTTTGAGAGATTATTACAGCTGATCACGGTTTCCATTCTTTTGTCTAAGACCCATACAACCATTTGTATGTTCATTTCCACACTGCTTACTCAGTACGTGTCAGAAGGAGACAATCAGTTAGATTCTCTGTTGCACACGGAGATGTTCTATGCAAAAATTAGATTGGGAACATAAAAGATAGGTTTAAGAAAGTTCTTTTAATGCTTAAGACAGAACTGCGTTTAGTAGGAAGACATTCTGTAGAGGTTAAGAAATGTTTTTTGGTTCCTGCATAGAGGAAAACAGACTGCTTCTGGTGTGTACCTTCTAGACCTCTTAATCAAATCCCACTTGTGCAACTTTGCTCCAAAGTGGATTGGTGTCAGCTGTGAGGTTGCAGCTTTCCAAATATGGTCTAATGGCATCAGATTACATGGGCATGTTTCATCTTTGCAGAACCAATCAAATTACTCAGCTTAAACCTCAGCTGGGTGTTACTTGCACCAACTTTTTCCAGTATGCCCTGAAGCAGGCAACAAAGGGCAGGATCATTTGACTTGCTCACTTTACAGACCTTTGCCCTCCCAGCTGCTAGCTATTGTTGGTGCATTGGTGAGGCTCAGGTGATGAACTAATTTCTGTGGCACAATGTTCAAGTGTGCATAGAGGATTCATGTGGAGTAAGTGCAATGTAGGTGTGAACTTAATATATTAGCTATGACTGAATTCGTATTGAAGAATTTCTTAATCAGATTAGACATTATATAGGTTTTGGGTTGTTTTGTTGGCTGGTGATGTATGTTATGTTCAGGACTTGCTCTGACTTCTTCACTTTGTAGATGGAGGTGGGTTAGGGGAAAAGGATTTTTATTTCTTTAGTCAATTAAAGCTAAAAGAGAGGTTGATTTCTAGCTTGTGAGACTCAACTACTCTTGTGTAAAAAAGCTCTCTACACAGAGGTAAATTATTCTCAAGTGTATAACTGCTAAAGAAACTCTTGGTGACACCCAAGGCATGTTCCTTCACTTGTTTTCTTCAGTTTTGGTTCTCTGCAGATGTCATTTGGATTTTTAATAAGCTCTGTCATCTCCATGTGGGAATGGTGCTTCTATTCATAAGTATGCTTTTGCCTTTTCCTTGCTACTTTGCTTCCATTAAAGAGTCATCTGTACTTAAGTAGATGTTTGGAAAGGCTTTCAGAGGTGAGGGACAGAACTCCAAAACAATACAGTTTGGAGTTGAGTTATATTGACTATCTCAGTAAATTATGAGTAAATTACCGTGTGTGATACACAGCCCTATGTAGAACTGAGCTATACAGTTATGCAATCCAGTTGTCGTATTTTTACAAATTGTGTTCATAAATTAGCAGTTCACTTAACAGCAAAAATGTAACGTGAATAATTTGGCTTTTGTTTTTAATTAAAGGAAATCTTCTGACATGATAACTAACGAGCTTATCATTCATTCTTGAGGTATTGTTATTCTTGGAATAACTGTACATTTCTTATAAATCATTATTCTTATAGAAGAGTAGAGCTTTAGTCTCTTCAGATTATATTCCTGAGAATGTTAATTTCTTTAGAAATATCAAAATAGTAATTATATTGAAGGTACAAATTCACCAATTCAAAAAAATGTTAAATTCAGTTTCCATAGGAGAGTCAAGAAGACTGTTTGGTATGGTTCATGTGAGTTAAATGTGTCATAGGTTCCAAGATAAGGGCCTGAATGTAATTTTCCTCTTTTTTTTTTTTTTTTTAACCATTGAAATAGTTAATTTCAAGAGAAAATAACACATGACTTACAGGCAAAGGAACATATATTATACTTTGCCTTATTTATTTGTTTAGACCATTTGTAAGAAGTTATTGGGAGTCCAAAAACTATCACTGTATTGCTTTTAACACTATCATCTTTTTTTGTAGAATTGCTAATAATTGTAATACCATCTGTTGTTGTTTAATGTAAGACATCTAAATTTTGTGTCTTTAAGAGAAATGTCAGTGTGGCTAGTTTGGAAGATATGTGTTATTTCAGAGAACAAATAATGAATAACAAGGATTCGGATAAGTTTTTCAAAGATATTAACACTTATTTGTTGTAATGAATGATCAGTATACTTAAAAATGAAAAATTAATTGAGCTGGGGTAGCTACTTCAGTGAAGAAGTCTGAAGCTTGTTACTCACCTTTTTCTGATCTGTTGTGAAAACTAGAGGAGGAAACCAACATGGAAAAATATCTATTTTGCAACAGTTGCCAAATCTGTTACATTAAGCACACAACCTCTTTCATGTTCAGAAGAGAAGCAATTAGTGCCATTTGGAAAAAATAAAAAAATAAATAAAAATAAAAAAACCATCAAGCTGAAGTTAATTATTTTGATCAAATTTAAGATCAGAGTGGCAGGAAAAAGGGCTGTAAGCTTTTTTGCCTTGTGGTACAATGAGTAAAAATATCTTTCTTTCTTGTAGGAGACAGAGGCATAATGAGGAACTGACATCAAGAACGACAGAGTGAGTAAAAAAACAGCCTTTATTGAATCTATGTGTTTTAATAACTAATAGAATTAGGAATTATACTTCTCAGGTTCATTCTCCAGAGTATTTTTTTTTTTTAACTCTTGAGGGTTTTCAAAGACATAATCAATGCAAATAACGATGATGCCTTGAGTACCTTGAAGGATGGAGAAGTGGGACAAAATGTAGAATTATGAAGTCATATATTTAGTGATTATATTTTACTTCAAGATGTGAATGCATCACTTGAAAGTAACAAAAATGAAGAAAGTGGAATAAACTGTTGATTAGGAGTATTTTCTGAGCTGCTAACAAGATACAGCTGTGAGAAAGGCAAATGTAGTTGGGAGTAGCAGGTGGGGTACTTCGTTTAGGGGGAAAAAAAAAAAGATGAAGGATCGTCCTTCCAAGCACACAATGGTTGAGTGTAAAATAAATTATTATGATGAATGAAGCTGCAGTTATTGATTGAGAGGAGGCAAATCACTTGCTAGTATGTGTTCTTATGTGTAGGGTTAGCATGATTGCATATGTGCGCTTCTCAGTTTGGAAGTCTCTGTATGGGCCTTAGCTTTCTTGCTTAGTTGCAGAAGTTCTGCGTCACAGTGCCATAACTGGTTAAGCTTGACTTCCACTCTAATAATACAGTAATGGAAACAAGCAAGAAGGGTTGAGAAAATCATTGACAATAACCTTCTAGCATTATTTTTATCACCTTGATGGTTATGGAGGGAGACTGAGTGAGTGGTATCTTCATAGAATAGTTGATCTCACACTTTTCATCTTAACATATGCTTGTGTGTACCTTACTGGAGACTGGTTTCAGCTTAGAGCCCTTTTGCAGCCTTTGTTAGAGAATTCCTGCATCTAAAGGGAAGTGTTACTTTGGAGCTGAGAGGCCAAACCCACTCCTGAATGTCGAAGTTCATGCGACTGCTCTGGTAGTTATGGTGTAGGTGTTATTGTGTGTGCTGTCAGATATATGGGAGAATGTCATGTTGCTATTTTGTTTTGAATTGCAAGAAGTAGTACAGAAGTTTTAGTTAAATGTACTATGTCTGTTCTGAAGTCTGGACGGTGACAGCAGTTCCTGTACAGAAAATAAGATAGTCAGTTGGCTTTCATTTTATAAGAATCTTGCCTTAATTTCTAGAAGGAAACCCGATATCGTTCTGTGAAATATGCCTACAATTTTTACATGGTTTTTCTGTACCTGTGATACTTCAGCTTGTACACCTTCGCATTCTTTGCATCATTGACAACAAATTAATGTATCTAACTGTATGCTACCAGCAAAGCCATTTACAGTGGAGCAGAATCACATCTTGCAAATGTTGAAGCCAGCATAAACAAAGCTTACCACCTGTGTTATGCCAAACTGAACTTTTGGCCTTAGTGATACAATAGTATCCTTTAGGGTTAGTAACCCTAAAGGGGGTAATAGTAATAATAGTAAAAACATAATAGTAACCCTTTAGGGTTTAAATGTTGACAGTTTACCATTGTCTTTAGTTTCACTCATTCTGACACAGATGAGAAGAGTTTGGTTTAGCAATTAAATCAAGAAATCATGAGAGATAACTGAGGAAAATCTGGTAGGTTTAACTTTTTAATTCTTTTTTTTCTTTTTTTAAGTTCTTGTAGTGTAAATGGGCAGTGAAAAATTTTGTGAAAAAGACAGTGAAAAATTTGCTGCAAAGATAATGACATTTCTTCTGGAAGTGGTAATGATCTACGCTGCTTTAGAAGGAGTAAGAAATAAAATGAACTATTAGTTTTGAGAAGCCAAAGTCTTGAACTAAATGATTTCAAGGTCAGCTGTGAATCGATCAGGAATAATTCTATTACATTCCTAGTTGAAGGGCAGGAGAAGCAAGCTGCTGACATAAGAGCAAGCTTGACTACAGGCATGAAGTAACCTTGAGCTGTTGTAGTCTTCAGTGTATTTACTGAGGTCTGAGTTTGGGAAAAAAAGTAACAATTCTGAGCTTTTTTTTTTTTTTTTTTTTTTTTTTTTTATAAAGATCAGATGCCAGGGTTGGTTTTTTATAATGTGTGGAGAAATTCTAGGAAGGATAATTCTTAAAGAAAAAAATAAAAAGAGATACTGTTTCAGCATGCTTACTACCTTATAGAACAGAAAATAGTAACACCTGGAAACAAGTAGTTAGCCAGAGCAGATAACAGAAGATTAAGCTATTAAACTGCTTAGCAAGGACATATGCCAAAGTAGTTTAAATTGTGCTGGTTGTAATTCTGCTCTTACATAAGAGGAATTCTAATTTACCAAGACATATAGGGGTGAAAAGAGTATAAGCATACAAGTTCATTCAAAGTCCAAATGCAAATCAGTAACTGCTCTATTTCATTGTTTTAGCCTTTCATATGCAGATTTATGGATTAATGTGAGCTAGGTTTGTACTAGCTACGATATGGCATATATTCAATTGGTGTAAAAATCTACATATGTTGAAGGATATTCCATCTGTTTTTCTGTTCTGTTGTCTGGTCTCTTACTAACAAATTAATCATGAGAATCTGCTGTTACCATATTATGAAAATATTTCTAGTTTGAATTTATCATATATATTTAAAATTGAACAATTATATAGCATGCTGACTTGCTTGTGTTGTTTTGAATAGCAGGAAAAGAATTGTGCTATGGACACGATACAGGTTTTATTTCTGTGATACTCATCTACTGTAGAACAGGAAATTCTCAGAGACTTAGTAACCTCCTAAATTGTAGGTAATGTTGTTTGGCCTTTAAATGTCTATTTTAAGAATATGGTGTGGATAAAGCCAGGATAATGAGATAGTGCTGTGTGGTTGTAGGATATATCTTACGTGAAAACTTTTGCAGATAAAAGGTGATGTTCTGGTTCTTGCTTGATTGATACATTTTTTTTAAAGGGAGATCTTTGAAAAGTTAGGGCTGAAAATGGTAGCATTAGATTTTATTTTCTGTTACTTACCTATCTATCTACAGAGTAGTGATAGTTTCACAATAGCAGAAATATTCTTCGTGTTTTGCTCTCATATCTGTACCAATGATAGTTCCTTGCTTTTTCGTAAAACATAAAGCATAATTTAATGAATACTGAAAATCTGTGCAGCTAAATGCAAATACAACTGTAGGCTGTGCAGGAGTTCTGTATACGTTTAATATTAACATGAGTGACAGGAGCAAGATGAATAGAATCTAAAGATGTGTAAGGAGTTTGTACGTAAGTTGAAAGCATGTGCTATTTTGTATTCATTACTGCTGTTCACTGTAATAGCTATATAAAACTAGTACATGCATTGCAGCGCCTGCACAACTGTGACTTTATTTTGCTACATAGGCATATACAGGGTGATAACTTTATTATTACGGTTCATCCCCATTTAGGCTGAGATGTTGGGTGGTTCTTGGACACCTGGCCAGCTGTCTGGAGGAGATAAACAAACCCATTTAGCAGCCCTTGCATTACTTTTTGCACAGAGCTGAAGTCTGTAATTCTTTAAGTGTTTTGTAGTCAGATTCAGGGGCTGGTACACTCACAGAGGAGTCAAAACTGCAATAGTTTCTCCAAGCTTGCTGTCACCTGACTATTAGTCCATAAAATGCAGTATTACAGCATGTTAAATAATGCTGAGCCAGTTGAATAATGGCGAGGATTTTGCCTGGATATGAGGAACGTACCATCTGAGAGCTGCATACAGAGTCGGGAAAAGATAGGCTGTACCGACAGTCATTTAGGTCAGACTACTTCGTATGATGCAAGCACTGCCATCTTGTGGATAATATGAGAATGTGGAGAGTTCTGAGTTAGTTATTTAATAAACGTAAAACTTTATAAAATGATGTGAGAATTTCTAAGTGTATTTATTTAATAAATGTAAAAATTTCCAAAATAATACTTGCAGGAACTAAATTTTAGTATTGTTACATTCAAGGAACACGTGAACAGAACTTAATTTCTGAGACTAGTGGATGCAATGTGCGTTAGTTTTTTAGTTGATTATGTGTTTTTTGTCATGTTAGGAAGCATGATTTCTTCTTCCTCTTGTTGCTTATTTTAAGCAAAGGAACATGTTTTCTGCCTAGAATGTATCTTCCAGAGCATTTGTATCAGTTCTACCTCTGTCAACTTAAGCTTCTACTTCCCCATGTCTCTGGAGACAATTACCTCCCCTGTTGGCTTCCTAGTTTCCTCTGCTCTGTCTGGAAGGTACTACCTGAGCTATTGTCTTTGCTGGTGAATTTATCAACAGCAGCAGGCTCTAAACTGTGACACTTGAATGGTACTGGGGATTTTCTTGTCTGGATTGCTATGGGGCGGGAATATGGTACAGAAAGGAAATGGTAGGTGATGGTAACTGCTTAGTCAAATGCACTCTGGTTTGCAAGATCATAGGTAAAAGGCATGATAACCTACAATTCATTTTCAGCTGTAAATGGGGAATTACTCCACAGATTTTAAACTTCTTTCTAATTTTACTAGGAGGGGGTTTTGTGCTGGGGTTTTGTGGTGAAGCAACTTTTAGAACCCCTAGGAGAAAATAGAAGGAAAGAAGCAAGGACTACTAAAATAGCAGTGCCTGGAAAATAACTAGGTCACATCTTGAACCAGTGATTGAGCACCTGGTGGGGAGGCAGGGCCAACCCAGGGGAGCTCAGGTGCATGCAATGTACCTGAGTGAGCTGAAAGGGTGGAGCCAGGGTGCACCCCTTGCCAGACCTCACTGAAGCGTTGGCAGTGAATATGAGTGTCTTGTCTGGAGACCTCTGCCTACCCAAGTACCACACTGGCATTTCTAAGGTAGGCAGATACTTTTCCTTCCTTTTTTTTTTCCTGCTGCTATTACATCCAAGTAGGCTATATTTTGCTTTGCTGCTCCTCCATCTTGTAATGATTGGGTAAAAGAAAGCCAAGACCCCAAAGATTTTGAGAAGCAAGTATCTGGTTCCTAGGAAATGTATTGTGGTGAGCAGCTAGAAATGACAGTTTACGTTAAGTTCTATAAAGTGTCTGGAAGTGGATGAAGGTAGGGCAACTGAAACAATAAAAATCTACAGTTGCAGGGATTTGAGTACCTCTTGCAAATGTTGCAGAGAAAGCAGCAGTAAAACAATGTTGATGCTAAGCATAATTAGCAAAACCCCAGAAAGTTTTAGAGTCTTCAGATATGTTGTCCTTGTGAAAAGGAAAATGAGATAATTATAAAAACACAGCTGAATTAAAATATATATATATATATATATATATATATATATATATATATATATATAAAAAATACTTTTTAGGTAACTGGTTGAGGCTGGCTTTGAAAAAAAAATCGTGAATTTGCAGCTGGAACAAAAACCACTTAATGTGATGTTCTATCATAAAGTCACTAGTATCAGCCACCCTGTGTACTGTTTTGTTAAGTTTTAGTTGAATTACATGTCAATTCATTCTTGAATTTTCATGTCATTGCTGGTTGCCTATAAACGTATTCAAATCATTCAATCAAGACAAGTGGTATAACGTCATTTGTCTTTTTAAAATAGATCCATTCTGTCCTGCTTCTCAACTAAAATTTTCTGTGCTTTCAAGTTGTTTTCTCAGAGGAGTGTAAACAAACCTCTTTGCCTGGATGCTGGCTGACATCCAAACAAAACTGCAGCTTGGGTAGATCTCCCCCTTTCAGAGCTTGTGGAGAAGTTTAGAATTTTTCTGGGAAAGCTAGGATTTAAACTTAGGTATTTTATCCTTATTGTTGAAGAACTCCCTTTTCTGCTAATAGGGTTCCCTTATTTACATGTAGTGAAGTCAGTGGGTTCTTCTAATTGAGAAAAATTTCATGTTGTGCGCTGTGGAGGATGGCAATATGTTAATGCCTTCTTTAAAAACTGCAGTAGTTTTTAGTGGTTGTTCCATGGATGATGTTTTCCTTAAATGCGTGGGGCTAGATTTTGCTATTTAAAATCCTATGTCCTATGAAATTCACTTTTTAGCTGCTGACTTTGTGCAGAGCCTAGCAATACAGTGTGTCTGGGGTTAGAAATGTGTGTGATGATTTGTGTGCTCAGGTTAGAAAGCTGAGAGAGATGAAGCATATCACAACCACAGAAGGTTGGAAGAAACATTTGGAAGGTATTTGCTCCAGTCTTTTGCTCAAAGAAAAACCTGCTTTGGAGTTAGACCCTGCTTGGTTAAGATCACACAGTAAAGAATTACACAGCCATGTATTAGTCCTGATGTTCCTCTAATGTAAAGCTGCTAAACAAGTCACGGGAGGTTTATTTCACACGCTCTCTCTGTAAAGCAGAGGGAAATTTTGCATAAATACCTGCAAAATATTTTGATTTCTCAGTAAAATAAAAGCATCATTCAGGAGTGGTTTACTTTGATTCTGAGGTAAAAATGTTGTTTTTCCTCATATTATTGGAGCTGTGGAGGAAGAGAGGTCTTTGACTTTTTTTGTCAGTATTAATGGGGATTATGAGTGAAGTAATATAATTTTCATGGAGTAAATAGGTCATGTTCACCTTTGCTTGTGTTCCTGCTGTTCTGAAGTTGAAATGCACTTTTTTTTTTTTTTTTTTTTTTTTTTTTTCTGTGTTGCTGCTCAGGGGAGGTGCTGTGTTTGTGATTGCAGAAGGTCTGAAAGCTACTATTTTTTGTTTGGTTCCTGAAACAAATCACATTAGGGAGAGAAGAAATAGAATCTTACGGTGTAATTTGTATGAGCTAAAACAAAAGGGTAATATTTGAACTGTGTCGATTTCCATATTTTCCCTGAACACTGGTGAATAAATGAAGAGACTTGAGTAGTGTACTAGTGACAATAGTTAAACAGGCAGCTAAGTCCAAACAAGAATCCCCATACTGGAAGCAGAGTTTGTGTTACAGGCTGGGCAAATGGTTACAGGTCTTCAGGTCTATATAGTACTGTTAAGACAGTGTTCAAAAAGTCTTCTACACGTACCAATTCTCAAACAATCTCTGAAAGCCTTTCTTGTATTACTATACCTCTGTCTCATTGCACATGTGAGGAAATTCACAGAATGTAATTTGACTCAGATAATAATGTGTACGTGAATCAGTGACAAGATCTAGTTACACTTGCTGCTGCTGCCTTACCTGCATTTCACTCTTTGCTCTGCCAGTCTACTGTAGAAACCTCGGGCAGGCTTACCAACTGACAGACACTATCATTACTAGGTCTAGAACACCTGGATCAGATCTGAGGGATTTTTAAATAGTGAAGTCAAGTTAAAGGATACTAGAAGTGTTGATAGGAACACTTTTAGTGTCTTCTACTCACCTTTAAGTTATGCTCAGCAACAGTTCATCTGTGACAAATCAGACTTATGGAAGACACTTGAAATTTCTGATCTGGATTTTTTTTCTCTCTTGCCTTTGTGCTGTTTGTCTTCTGCCTTGCTATTCTTGTTCTTTCTGTTATTACCAACACTTCCTAATTAATATTCTTCTGGTAGTTTCAATTGTTGGTTTTTTGTTTTTTTTTTTTTTTTTACTTGGCAACTCATAAAATGCAAGGTGGGCAGAATAAGTCATGATTGTCACGAATGTCAGGTTAATGCTTCCTATAGTAAAGCAAGCATTTAAGTGTAGATTTAATACTTGCTTTTCCTGATAGATGTTCTCAGCTCAATAAGCAGAAATTTTTATCAATATTCTTTTCTTGCTTTTCGTTGATTGACTTTTGAAAGGTGAAACAGTCTGGCAAATCCCTTACGAACATTGCTATTAATCTTTTGATTTCTCTTGTCTAGACTGCTGATTTACAGCAGCTTCACACAATATTATAATGCACAAACAAGCTGAGAGCCCGAAGTATTTCATTCCGTAACTTTCAGAAGTTCCTCTTCCTGATTTACCTTCACTTTTTTAAAAGCTATGTTCAGAGTGATTATAAGCTATATCCAGTCATCTATATCTGTGATGTTTCTAGTCGACAGCTTACTTTACCTCCTACATAGGGGATGATTCAGTTCCATTGTTAGTAACTGGAGCTGGCTTTACTGATAATAATCACCATTTTGACAAAACAAATTAACTTCTGGTATTATTTACTTTTTATTTCTCCTATAGTTTTAGTTTTATAGTTTTAATTACATAAGGTTGCTTTTAGAAGTCCTCTCACCTACAGTCAGTACAATGCATTACATTTCTCTAGCACTTGATGACTTGCCTTACAGAAGAGATTTCTATAAAGCAATGTGGTATCTCAGCCATTAGATGCACCTCATTTATTTCAGTGGTCTCCTCATTTATTAAAAGTCCTGCATTGTCTTCAGTTTCATTCTTTTCATGATTTGTTAAAACCCTTTCAATTTCTTCTGATTTGATGGCTCTAATTTATTCTGTGTTGGCAGCCTTTCTCTTTGCTGCTGTAATGCACTCTGTGTATTTGTGTTTTATTGCTTCCAGTACTCCATTTTCTTTTACTCCTAGAGGCACAATTAGTCCCTGATTGTTTCTAATTCCTTTCATTCTTTTCCAGAAATGTATCTATACAGCTGATTATATCTCTGCTTGAAAAAGGAATATTCAGAAAACATTTCGTTTCATTCATTTGTGTAACTTAAATGAGAAGTTAAGGAAATCATAATTTTTGACAAGTCAATAGGAGTCAATAATTCCAAATGGCGAACTCTCTGAGGAGAAGTTACTTTAATAAGGCTGAATAGAGGTTAATAAAAATCAGTGTTCTGTGTTTAAAACTCAAGTGAAATGGGGAGATGCTAATTCTTGACTAGACACACTACAATTAGTCTATTAATCACGACTTTGTTTTTCCTTGGAATGCATCCCAATGTGTTTACCATTTGTAATAATATCTTGCTGCTTTTTGCAGCAAGTGTTAAACTAGGTAAGCTTTACATTGCCTGATACAAAGCCTGATACAGCTTTAGCATCCTTGTATGCAATTGAAACATAGGTAGTATTAACATGGCAAATGGACAGTTACTCTGCAGTGAGTGTTCACCTTCATAAAGGTGAACCTACCATGCTTCTCTTCACGTATTTTATCACATATAAGAGCAGTTTATGCTTTGTCTGAGGTATAATAGGTGCTCTTCAGATCAAGACTCCCAGTCTGTGATGAGAATTAGTTTTTCCTTCAGATGAACTGTCTATGCTGTGATAAATAATGGAGTTGGGAACAGTTAGTCCCCAGCTAATCCTAAAACCTAACAGGAGTTATGAGTTGACCTTCATTGAATTAACAGAGCAACTGTTAATCTTCTTCGTGTGAATCTGCCTCTCATATTCTAATTCTTACATATTTTCTTCCATCCCTCCTTTGTCCTGCTTTTCTACTTCCTCTCCTGCTCTTTTTTCTCTTATCTGATGGTTCCAGATAGAGCAATGGTCAGATCACCAAGAATTAACTTCCTTCTAGCCACAGGAAAAACACAGTGACTGGCTGGAAGATCTGAGATTGCTCACGAGGGTTGTTTCCAAACGGTTCAGATCTTAGAATTCCACAGGGATATTCTCTGTCCAGACTGCTGTATCAGTCAGCATCAAGGTGTAAGGTGAGTCAGGCCTGTGTGATGATAGGTGAGGTGTGGTTGGTTTTGCCTAGGAAAGCTTTGAATTTGTCATATCAGTTTAATGGACATGTTCATATGAGATGTAGAATAGAGGGACTAAGGCAATGCAAATCTGAAAGGCAATGGGCTATCTGGAGCATGTGAGTCAACAATTTGGTAAGTCTCTCTTGGAAGCTGGTATGCTTGAAGGCAACATAAGGAGCAGCATTAGTAGTGTGGCTTATTGCAAAACAGAGAATAGTAAGAGTCTCAAGATCAATTTAGCATTTATGTTTGCATTGGAGAGGCTCTCATACTGCATTCGAACCTCTTTACTGGATTTTTCTTAACATCTAACTGCCTTTTTGCTGTCTGAGAGGATTTTGTGCTCTTGGATTGAGAAGGTTTAAGTTCTAGAGTTTAGGAAACTCGAAGATAACAAATGGCAACTTGGAAGGTTTGTTTTTTATGTGTGAAGAGTGATATAACTTGCATATAAATTAGCAGAATAGATGAAAAGCGACCCCTGTAAATTCTATTCAAATGATCATGCTTGAGCTTAGGCTTCTTTGAGTTTCGTTTCACAAAACTTGTAATTAAATAGGATACTGTTGGTATGAATTTACTGTTTTAAAGGAAAGTACTGTAGCATCTCTGCCCTGTAAAATGTCAGGATACATCTGCTTTGTATCTGGCAGTTCACAGGCAAAAGGAGGTAGTTAGATGTATGCCAGGATAGGGTATTTGACTATATGTTAAGTAGCTACTGAAGGGCCACAAGCCTGCTTTCAGCTGTTGTCGGCGGACAAAGGACATGAGAGATGGGCCTATGGGAGACTTTACCATAAGGAGACCTTTATATAGAGGTTCTGTTTATGTTCCTAACATTCCTACACAAAGGAACATGACCTCAAAAACTGATAAATAAATAAAGAAAAGGCTTGTGCTGCTGTTGTCTTAGGCCATGAAATACTGATGAGCAGAAGGCTGGAAAGAGATGGCTGGAGTATAGAACAGATTGGCATCATTCAATGGTGGACGTTCAAGTTAAGGGAGATATCTCTCAGATCCTGCACTTTGAAGTTGCATGCTGAATCTGGAAAAAGTGAATAATTTGTGGAGTGTCCTAGGATAATCTTTGTCCATTCTCACTTGTGAATCATAAAAAATAATTTTAATATTTGCCTTAAAGAAAAAATACTTTTGAATGAGTATGAAAAAATGTGGCTCTACAACTGTTTCAGTTCTCATATATTTATAGAAACAGATTTTATATAGCGATCATTTAAGACTAGGATATAACTTTCCATTATACTTATTGATTAAAATCTCTCTACAGGAAATTCTTTACATAATGAAGTTATATTAATAGACTGGGTTAATAAAATTTGTTATCATTTAAAGTGTCCTTGTGCAGTATTTATACTTTAGTAAACGTATTAAATTAGTTTGATAACTGATACATTCTTTAGAAGGTAGTTTTGAAGTAGGGTGCTTTACTATAAAGAAGGAAACAGCTTTCTTAGGCCTGTTAAATATGAATTTTCCTGTCTTTGCAATGCAGCGTAGTTATCTTTTCCTTTCTTCAGGATTCTATTGCTGGTTTTGTACTGGCAGCAAGTTATATCTTGGACAAATAGACTCCCTGGAAGATGCCTGGGGAGAGGAAATCTGAAAACACTTAGCTAGAAAAGCTGTGTGGGTCAAACTGCTACAATAAGGCACTCTAGAGACAGGTTAGTTGGTAAAGATTACATAAGGGAGTAAAACATACAAGAAGTTCATGAGCTACGCAGATATCAACATCTGCATGTACTCATACCAAATGTGGATCACAGCCATTTGCTGTGGTGCAGGCTGTGATCGATGTGTTCCACTGTGCATGTGTCCCAAGAACAAGTTCTTGCTGGAACTGCTCTGGATTATTAGCAGAAGATAGTTATTTAACTTAACATTTGGCTGGGATACATAACAGCTTACATATCTAAATTCTTTTGAGCTGCTGTATTGTCTTTAAGAACACTGAAGAACAGATTTCTGGCACATTTCCACTGCACTGGGTCCTAAATCTGCTGCAAAAGAACTGTGGAACTTTAATAGGAAGTATTTCTTGCACTGATTTCTTGGAGATAGCCTAGTGAAATGAATTGGGCCACTTTAAATATAGCATTAACTTAATAATTATTGTTTTCTATTGTACTTCAAAGTTTGACTTCAAAATATTAATCATATTTCAAATAAAGCTATGCTACGGAATAATCTAAAAGGTGGTTACGACTGATTCTTGACTGTGTTCTGTAAGGTCTTGAAAATTCCTGTTTCTAAATTGTTTTTTTTTTTTTTTTTTTTGGCATTGAGGTAATTGAGTTACTCAATAGGTATTACTTCATGATACCACACAAGAGCCAAATCATTTAACCTAGTGTAACAGTGATCTGGTTGCTACTTATGTTGCATAACAGTAAATCTGTTGGTTCTGTGTGCTGTTTTGTAATAGGTGTATGTGTGTGAACAAATCTTTTTTCATTTTTGTTTATATTATACGCAGAGCTGAGAATTAGTGAAAGGAGAGGATCCTTCAAGTGCACAGGATCAGAGTTTAATGCCTCAGCACGAGTAGGAGTTACACCAGTGAAAACTTTCCCTTCTTCCTCTGTCGAATTTTCTTAACCAAACCTAAACTACAATTAAAATCAGTAGAGACCTGCAATTTATAGTTGATCATGTCTGATTATTCCTAGTGGTTTTTCCTTTGTAATCCACTACTTTGCACAGGACAAACTTGTGTTACCAAATACTTCATGTTGGAGATCTTACTCCAAACCAAATAAAAACAAACCCAGAAACAAATTGGATGCTCTTAAAATGAAATTGTTGGCAATAGAAATTTGGTCTATTCCTTAGAGAGATGCAAAGCGAAGGTTACTGTGACATTTTGAAAAAGGTGATGTGAGATAGAGAGATGAATGAACAGTTGAAGTTGTATTTAGATATTGTCGAGCCATTGCTTGTGTTATACAAGCTATCACTTAAGAATGCCTCGGTACCGTAGAGGGTAGCAAATATGTCACCAGTTTTTGAAAGGACTTTGGACAAGATGTGGAAAATTCCTGACTGGTCAATCTAATGTCTCCATAGGGAAGCAAAGCTGTAGATAAATGTGGTCAGGAAGAGACAGTGCAGCTTCTGCAAGGGAGTTATGTCTCCCTATTTTGCTGTAGTTCCCTGAAGGAATGACTCTTGTGTGCTTGATAAAGGTGATGTAATTCATTCTGACTTTAAAAGGCCCTCAAATCCCCTTCTTTCCTCCCTCCTCCCCCCTGCTCAAAGAAGCCAAAATATCCTAACTGCAGCTGAAAAGACAGAAATCAGAAAGTAGGAACAAATACTCAGTTATCTCAACTGTGGGATTTTCACCAGGCAAATTCCACTGAAATCTTCTGTAAGGACCCTACTATTCAGTGTAAGCAATCTGGGGAAGAGAGTAAGATTAGGAAGGTGGCAAAATATGCTAGTGGCTGTGCGGAGTAGTAAAACGAGCTTACTACAAGGACCTGAAGAAGGATCTCATGGCTTTGGGTGATTGTATATAAAATGAAATAGAATGCTATTATGGGTGGAAACAGCGCAGAAGAGAAAAATGCTTCTTCGTGTATATATGTGATGGAAAGTTCTGAGATACCTATTACCAGGAAAGTAATGCTGTAAGAAAGATACACTGTAGTTAGGAGCATTTCTATGGAAATGTCAGATCTGTGGTGATAGAAAAAGCAGATGGGTGTTAGGAAAGATGGAACAGAGAATAAAATAAATACTTCAACATTTGTGTTATAAGAAATTGAGAGCAGAAACAGTAGCAAGGAAGATTGAAGTTGCAGAATGACTTCCGTGTGAGAAGTGGCTACAGATATAATGATTCTTCAGTCTGTGAGAGTTGGCAGATTGGAGGGATGTAATTGGATCTATAAAATGGTAAATATTTAGAATATAGGTGTGGTCCAATTCATCTTTCTCTTTCCCAGTCTGTAAAGGCCATAAAAACAAATCATGAATTTCAAAACAAGAAAAAGGAGAGAAGTTTTTGCATGGCATTCATCAACTCTTAAGTTCAGTGCCAAAGGTTACAGATGCTAAATGCTGCATAGGTTCAAAGTCACGTGAGGAACTTAGATAAGATAATTCCCCAAGCTACAGGCTGATGGAAGCTGGAGGAATATTGGGTTCTTATAACTCTGTTTGTTCTTATAGTCTTCCCTAAGTATATACTATTATACAAGAGACAATAACCTGACAGTTTTTATATTCTCAGATGTTGGAGCCTGCAAAATAAAATCTGTAAGCTGTTAATTTGTGTTTGTACAGGACATAGCTAACTAGAACCTCAGTAATCCCTTCTGTGTAAACTAGCATTTGGTGACATTAAGGTAGAGAAACACACAGATGCTATACAGCGGGACATGGACTAACAAGAACACGACACAGTATAGAACAGAACACATGTCAGAGTGGTGAAGCTGTGATTTAAGGTTGAATTCCTGCAATTCTGAGGTTTTGCTCTAGTTAAACTATTTTACTGAAGCCCAGAAGTAAAGTAGGAAAGGAAGGGGAGATTTCTCTCCTATTCTGGTAAATCTACATAATTGTTTTGTCATTACAATTTTCTGATTCAGTTGTCAGCATCTTTAAGCACTGTGGTTGCTGAATGGGACAAATGTGCAAATGTAGGGGTTGGTTCCTAATAAGAGATGGAGAGTTGATAACTAAGATGCATGCTCCTCCAAGAGTCACTCTATGTAGAGGACAAATCAAAATTTTGGTAGGATTTGCTTGGAAAGCTGTTTTTCTTCTGTCTTTTTTCCCACCTGGTGTCGCTATTTATCGCTGCTAGGCCTCCTCAGGCTCCATGTTTGGCTGAATGGCACAGTTCTGCTCTGCACTTCTTGGCAACCACTTTGTGTATAGCCTGTGCTGCCAGTCTGTGCTGCCTCACATACTTGTCTCCCTCCTACATCAGAGAATTGCAGTGACAGCCTGTGTAAGGCTGCTACCAGAGATCTATATTAGTGCAGTGTTAGGAAAGATAGCTTGCCAGTAATTTCTAAGTGGTGGTTATGTCTTAAAATGGGGATGAAAATTGTGTATACTTATTTTCTTTAAAAAGACTGACGCTGCTAGTAAGTATGAAATTTCTCAGAAAGCTAATGTGAGTGCCTTTTGAGGTTTTCAAAGAATGCTGTTCTTTATTTTAGTTCAGAAAAGTTTGGATGCTGGCTGAAATTTTTTCCTTTCCCTTTTGTCTTGGTATTTCTTGGAGTGTAGGGGGTGGGAGAAGGTAACGGTTTGTGTAGTACTGATGGACAAAATATTCTTCTCATTTCCCTGAGAATCCATTTATTTTGAGCTGTCTGATGGCTTGGATCCTGAAACTTACTTCTGAACACACCTCCAATCTTCCTTTTTCGTGCAACTGCTGTGTAGTCTGATATGCAACATCAAAACTTGTAAAGCTGCGACGAGGAGAGTATGTTTGTTTCACCTGTTCTGATCAGGCTCTTCTTGTGATGACTTATATAAACTGTCCTAACCAGAACACTTGATTATTTGCAGTTAGTTTACTAGTTCTCATTCAGTACAGTGAAAGCTGGACTTGTGTTCCAGATCTTTGCTCTGTGTGCTACAAAGGCACCTGTGCTTGCCGCCATGTTCGTAGAAGCTTGCTTTTTTTTAGTAGACAGGAGATAAAACGTTGATAAGGGCATTGCTAGGAGGGGTGTGGTGTGTGGACAGCTCTTTAATAACCAGTGTGACCAACTCTCGTGGGTGGCACAGGCTCTATAGTTAACAAGGGAATGGGGAGGCTTCTTCTGCTTTCTTGAAGTTTAAATATCAGACATCTTCCTGCTGTTTGTTTGCAGTAACCTTCATTTTTGTGCTTTCTGTCAGAACAGCTTAACACAACTGCGAAAACTCAACTGCCAAAGAAAATAAGCTCCTGATATTCAATGTTCACTTTTAGATTTTTTTTTTGTTGTTGTTGCAGGGTTTTGTTTGTTTTTTTTTTTTCCTAAATAATGTAAGAAAAATAATGAATGAGTTAATACAGTCAAGGTGATTGTTTTGGGTGCTTCTCTGTTTGTTGTGAAAGTATTAGAGAATGCCAGTCAGGGTGACGTTTTTTTGTTTTTTTTTTTTTAATCCAAGAATGACCTAGGGTTATAGGGAAAAGAAGTAGACCAGACTGGCTAGCGGATTACCCAGGGAATACTCTGGTATTTTTAACTACGCAAATAGCTAGTCATCTGTTTTGAAATAAAGAGGATTACTTTTGCTTGATAGCTCTGTGTTGTGTTCTTTGTGTCCGGAGAATGACCTCTGCACTTGCTAAAGAAGGAAAAAAAGCAGTAGATCACATCATAGCTTTAGCTCCAGGGAAAAAATGGTATGGTCATTTACAATGTCTAATCTAGATTTGACAATTGTGTACTTGCTATGTCACTGGTGACTGTGTAAGCCAAAAATGCAACGTGGATATGGGTGTTACTTATATGGCAACTTTCATTTTCAGAGGAAAAAAAAAGAAAGCAAAAAGCAAATCACTTTTATTTCCACAGGCAGACTTTCCTTTTATTTCACCAATAACTAAATCAAACAGCCATCTGCATCTCCTGCAGAGTTCAACTCAGCTAGTTTCTGCAGTAACTGCCAAGAATACATATATACAAGAAAAAGTACAGAAGCAGAATCGGTAGCACCATTTCATGACAAAAGGATTTTTTTTCCTTGTTGCTAAGCTATGTTTCTTGTTACAGCTCCTCTGATAATGCTGTTTTGGGAGACTCGTTGATTTGTCAAAGTAATGATCCTAACAGTATGGCACAGAGCAAATTCTGACTGTGCTTGAACAAGCTGGAAGGCCTCTAGGTGCAAGCAAGCTATGTGCAATCAGGCTGGGTTCTTTCTGCATGTGAAAAGTACCAGCCAACCTGTTCTTGGTATCGACAGAAATTTCGACAGAAATTTCAGTGTGAGGAGGTAGTCAGCTTATCAACTAGAGGGGCTAGATGGAAGAATTTTTTTTCAGGAATTCACATCACACTTAAACTCTGTTTTGGATATACTTCAAGATAAATCCTAGTAACATAGAGCAGAGGATACAGGGTTAAACCTTTCCAATTGCAAATAGATTCATCTATTGCAAGCACTCTGTCATCTGTGTGGAATATGAGTCAAAATCTTGGTGTATGCTTCTTCTAATAGTCACTGGCCACAGTTTGTCTTTTTCTCCTTTCTCTGCCTTAGTGGTTAATTCTCTCCTTCATCTGAATGTGCATGTCTTCAAATTGCAAATCTTGTGTGTATGTTGGTATTTCACTGAAAGTTTTTTTTTTTCTAATTGTGTGTTACAAAGCAACATAGATGGAAAGTATATTTAAAAACTGTTTTGTTGATTGCCCTTAATTAGTGAAAATATCTGGCCAATTTATCTCTTCAGCATTTTTTTTTTTTTTTTTTTTGGCTCTGGTTGATTTGTGAATTTTAAGGTGTTCTGAGAAAAGCAGGAAAAAGGAAAATATTTATGTATTGGCTCTGGATGCAGGAAGGGGTATGAAGATAAGTAATGTCTCCCATAAACATCTCCAGGAATTAACTAATTACAGATAATATCATCTGTCATTAGTTTTCAAGTATGTAGTGAAATAATGGTTTCTTAAGAGAATTTGGAACAATGTACTGTAAAAGATGAGTAACAAGAAACAAGTCCCAACTCTGTCCGTTTCAGCAGAGCATTATTTTTGTTTAGTCCTTCTTCCATGAAGTCGTCCTTTCTACTTTAAAGGGATGTGGTTTATGACTATTTCTGAAAACTTGAGATTTCAGTTATTGAAGGGAAAGGAATTGCAGTATGTGTGGAGCAGCAGGTATGTCCCCATGCTTCCTTACTTAATTGGAACCTTGTATTTCGTTGAATTTGGCAAACACTTGCCTGATCGAAGTTCAATGACTTAAAGGAGGCAGGTCAGTGTGAGAGAGACTGCTTCTGCTCTTGGATATGCATAGTGGACCAGAGTCTGGTGTGAGACCTGTTAAGTCCCATGTGGCTCTTCATCCTGCTCTTTGGACCCACATAAAACATACTTCCATTGGAGTGTTACTCAACAATAGACAGGTTTGTCTGGCTGACTAGCAAGAGAGGAAGTTGCATGATGTACTTGTCTCATGTGTCAGATCACTGTAAAGATAGATAGCAGGCTTCTGTTGCCTCTGCTTCTAATGTACCACCAGCTCAGAAAAAGGAAATTATACTCCAGTGTAGTGTGGATGGTGGATTCAAAAATTTGAAATCTCTCTCTCGAGAGACCAAAAGTCATGATTCTTGTTGAGGGTTAGGCTTTCAAAAGTTTGTTCAGTGGCAAATCTATAGGTAAAGATGTCCTGTATTGTACTTGACTGAATGGGATGGGTGAGAGCAGGCTGTTAGCCCAGTTTTTGAGGTGGTTCTTTTGGAATACCAACTGAACAGAGTGAATCCAGCTGCAGGAGTATGTTAGGAATCTTGCAAACAAAAGCCTATCTAAAAGGCTTCTCGCAGACCTAAAGAGAACCAAGTAAGTAAGAGCTTATAAAATGCTAGGCATGATTCTAAATAAATCTCAGCAATACTAGGATTTTTGCATTACATTAATCAGTTCTTGCTACCAGCTCTCAATTTTTAGCTCTTAGGATAAGGTTAGAATTTCCTGAATTCCTTCTCATTATCTCTTATCTGCAGGAAAAAAAAGACCCCAAGAAAACTACCATTCCATCAGGCTTCTAAAGCCTGCTGCAATGTGCTTTTTTCTTGCACAGATAGAAATGTTAGATGAAGAAGCCTTCCGTTTGCTGTATTCAGCAGCTGGCTTGATAATATTACTCACTCTCTTGATAGCTTTGTCTCCTTCCAAACCAGATCATCTCCTTGCAATAATGCCGCAATCTATCAACATTTTATGAACTTTAATATTCTCTGTGAATGGTAATGGCGAAACAAAGAGAGAAAGGAAAAAAGAATGAGTAAATGGTTAAACAATTTCACAAATATTGGTCAGTTACTGTTTACGTATTATAAGGTGGAAGAAGGAAACATTTCAGATTTAAAAATGAAAAGCTTTATTGTTGATTAAATTTTAATTCACAAGTTCCTTCTGAGCCAGGACCATGGCTAGGTGTTTGCTGCAGCATCTTTAGCCCTTCCAAGCTGCCCTGGCAGATAACTGTTGGAGGTCCTCCATGTCTCTTAATCCTTATTTGTTTATCCCACTTGCGTGTAACTGGAAATTAGAGTTCAATTCCAATGTGGTTAATAAAGAAATTATCAATGAGGAGTCATGTCTTCCATGCAAGTCTAAATGATGATAATTACTTTGCTTGTGATCCATCTTTCAAAGATTCTATTGATAAATCTTTTAAATGAATGATCAAATTGCTGGGGAAAGTGACTGTACTGAATTATTGCTGAATTAATGATGATGATATTAAGCACTGGTCTGTGCCCAGAGATCTAGTGGTCCAGGCGGAAGATTTGGCTGCAGTGTACCAAAGCTTTCTTCCACCCTTCACGTCTATTTTTCTTCCTAAGGGAAATAAGGAGTGGGAATAAGTGTGGAGGGAGCCAGGAAAGTTTGTGAAAACCTGTCTCGACAGAGAGTCAGAATACAGTCAGAGCCTGCAGCTAGAGCAATGAGCTGAGAAGGGCTCCTAGATTCCACAGGTTAGGTATAAGAAATGTTCTATGTGAGAAAATATGTAGGTTGCTCTGAAAGTAATGCCTTCTAATTATTTTCATGGAAACCACAGCAGATACAAAGTGAGAAATAAATTGCGTTAGAGTAAATTCTCTGCTGCAAAACACTGTTCTTCAACGTAGCTACCACCAATAGCTGACTTTGTGAATGTGCTGATCAAGAAGAATTTCATTTCATGGTGTGGCAGTTGTGTATGGCTGGCTAGAATATTGCTCGTCTTTTGGATTGCTGTTGCCACTGCTGTAACTGGCCACATCCTGCCTCACTGTTCTCCCATCCAATGTTTGGTTTCCATATTCATTTAGCAAGCATCAATGAAAGTCAGTGGGCATCAGTTTTTCTGCATGGAGGAATTCAGTGACACGCCTTTGTTTTATATGCACTTCCATGTCAGACATTCTCTTGGGTTGCCTCACTGCTGCCATCTGTTAAATGGCAACAAAATGTAACAAAATGTTGGTGTTATGGCTGAAGAGCTTGGACCTTCCCATCAACATCTGCCTCTGATGTAATGGGCCAACACAAGTTAATAAAATAGGAGGCATGATGATGTTGCTGCTAGAAGCGTGTACAGGGAATATGACAACAGTGTTCTTAAGCCAATTTAAAAGTTTATTTCAGCAGAAATACTAGGAATCTTAGTTTTAGTTTGTCTGAAGCACTGTTAAATTACCTCAGTAATTTGATATCTAGGCAAAATGTACGGGGTTCCTTCCTCAGGTCCTCTCACTCTAGCACAGAAAATAAATAATGAATTGCTTATGGAAATCAGGATTTGACAGAAAATGGGAGTTATTTAATATAAGAAAGTCTGACAGTGAGCTATACTAATTCTTGGAACTAGCCAAGGAAAAGTAGCAAAGCTAGAAAACTTTTCTCTTTATTTTTTAGGTACTCCAAATTTAAGAGATTATAACATAAGCTGAATGCATTTCCAAGCTAGTTATTGACACAACATTCATATAGCCACTGCAACACTGAATGTTTCATTTCATTAAACATGAGCATTTCCCAAATATAGGGAAGCATGGAGCAGTATGAGATTCTTTGTTGATCGCTTATATTCTGTTTCACCTTGTGTTCCACCGTGATAACAATAATGAATGAGCCTTTAGCCACAGATCTGCCTTTCCTGTTAGGTATATTAAACTTTTCTGTGGTAACCAAGTATGGAATTTAGAGGTAAATCTATAGTGATTCCAAAGCTTTACTTGGAAAATGTGTTTAGTGTTGAATTCTGTTCCAGCGTGTTTTGCTCATTTGTAGGCTTGTGTGACTTTTCAGTGAGAATAATCAGACATTTCAAAATAAATTACTGCGCTTGGAAGCTATAAAGAATTAACTTCTGCCCTTCTGCCTTGTTTCTCTCCCTCTCTTTGTTTCACATTATTCTTCTTCCTTATGCTTGACCACAGTTAATTCCCGAGTGTCTCATGTTTATTCACCAGGCTGCTGATGGTAATCACAATGAAATCTCAGTAGCTTTCAGCTAAGGCAAGTGTTATTTTTTCTGGAGGCATATAATATCTTAGGCCTTGATCTTATGAGCATTATACTTGATGCCAGAAGGAGTCAGCCTGGTGAAGCCAAGCACATACAGAAATGTTGGCAGGATTTGCTCTTTCTTAAACATAACACTGTAATAATTTAATGAAGTATGTCACACATGTAATGAGTATTTATTGGGCCCACACTGTGCAGTTGGTGCATTAGAACTGTTACATGTAAAATCTATCTGTGCTAATATATCATATAAGTGTGGCTGTAAGCAACAGGTAAAGGGTTTTGGAAGCACCCAGCCTGTGTTGTATTGTCAAGTGAGTTAGAATACCCTGCTTGTGTGTTCATGTGTAAATTAGTTTGAGCACTGCATCTTGCCTCAGTTACAGAAAAATTCTTCCAGAACCGTGAAAATAAAGTGCTCCTGGCTGCCACCTTGTGTAATAATGTCTGAAATACAGGATTAGGTGTTTAGAGGAAAACCAGTAGCAGTGGTTATCTGTTTTTATAAGTAAGTGCTAATAACAATGTTAATACAGTGAAAGGGCAGATACTCTTGGAAAAACACTCAACAGAATGCTAGGGAACTTAGGAAGAGAAGGGTGTGGAACACAATGTAACTATAATGTTTAAGAAAACCAAGCTGAAATATTTCCAGTATTTCTGTATAATGAAGCACTAAATTCAATACAGGTACCTATAGTGCTAATGGATCCTGGTCTTAAATGAGGGGGACTGAAAGTCTGTCATTGCTTTCAAAATGAATGAGAACATCCTATCCCTTTTCTCTGAACTCACTGGTGACCTTAGTTTGTTGTTCTCTAAACGCTGTGAATATACCTGTGTCTAGGCTATTACACTTCAGCCTATTGTGCATAGGCTTAAAAAAAAAAAAAAAAAAAAAAAATTCTCCCTGTTTTTTTTTTCTGTGTACTGCAGGCTTAATTTCGTAGTTTTTTACTTTGAAGTTACACAGTGAGATCCTGCTAATCACTTTGTGTGTTAATTCTGCATGTTAGCTGAGATGCATTTTCCTGATCCTCAGGAACATTTCTTTGTTCAACTGCTACAGTCTGAGTGGACTCTCCCCCTTTCATGTAGCTGTGCTCCCGGTAATGGGTCCTTAAAGCCACCATCAGCTTTTAAATGGAATTCAGCATCCAGAGTGAGATGTGAGATGATGAGCTACATGTAATGAGTGAAAAAGCAGGCTCAGTACTCCAAGGCTCGGGTCCATGAAGATTATTTAATTGTCCAGACTTAAACCTCTGATTTCCCTACAGATTTCACTGGTGAGTTAGCCATCTAATTAAGAATCTTTCAGGCAACTTCTGCTCATTTTACTTGAGTAATGTAGTAAAGTACTTAAATGTAGTAAAGGCAGTGGTGCTGCTTGACTAAAAAAGATGAAGTCTTTGGGTGCAGGATGATAGCATTCAATTATACCAAGTTGTCAGTTGGCTGAACTAACCTTATTCAGTATTTAAAACCCTACCAATACTTAAAAAATTGCAATTAAATGAATGTACAATTAAAACCAAGGCATGCAAACCTAACATTAGAAAGCTAATTAGTCTGTATTTCCCACTTTTAAAGGGGAAAAACTTGCCACCAGCTTGAAAAAAGTGAAAACATTTGTCTCAATTTATAAACTATTCAAATATAGTACTGAAAAATAGTGTACTTAAGTTTACATTTAAAGATTTGATACTTTATAATGGTAATAGGAAATTATATAGGCATTCCTAATGTAATGTTATGAGGATACTTGTATATTAATGTACTGAGGTGTGCAAGACAATCTTTTAGGGTAGACTTGCCACATTCCAACTTGAAATGCTTAACTCTAAAGTTCCACATTTCTACTGACTAATGAGGCAATCAGCAATTCCAAGATGTTTTTTTCCATCATATGAAAGATGGAATTAACCAAAATTTGAAAATTCACTTCCTTCTATTGTTTGTGGAGGGAAGCCTAGCCAGCTTGGTTGCTCTCCTGGGTTCTTAACTCTTCAGTAACTAATGGCTGAAGGAAGAACTCTTTTCTGTAACACTGTCATTATTTTCCCAGACACAAAATTCACACTGTGAGATTGAAACCACAGGTTATCAAAATCTGTAAGAAATACCCACCGTCACTTCAACATGAGAGTTTAGGAAGTTCTAAAGAAGACTTGTGGAGTACATATAGGTTTTTTTCTTCTTGTTTTGTTAAATGAAGGACTTGAAAATATGTTTGTCCCTCTGACTGTGAAAGGTAGAATTTCTGCCTGGATCTGGAATCCTCAGTCTGACTTTTGAGAAATGACAAGAAAGCAAGGAAAAGCATTCTACTTGCTTAGAAATGTTTTTGTGCCTTTAAGATGAACAAAACCTTGCAGAATCGATCCTGCTAACAACCACCACCTTAATGAGCGTTACCGCTGAACTGATCTATTCGTTACTGCTGATTGAAATCATGTACTTATGGTTTGTGTGCTGCCAGACATTCTACTCCCCCAGAGTCGCCCTGTGCAATCATCCTACACTGAAAGTTTACACTTCCTCGGTCTGCTCTAGTTTATGTAAAATGTAGATTATTAAGTTATACACAGGGGAACAGGTGGGTGGAGCAGCTGGCATGAGAAGTGAGCAGCCTGACAACAGAAAAAATATCAGGGTAGATTGCAGTACAAAATTTTTCCTAGGAAATTGCAAATTTCACAATCTGTTCATGAGAACTGATGATACAGCTCATGTGCCAGGTAACAAGTCTGGGAGACTCTAGACTTTACTGGAAGCAGACTATTCAAGACCTTCATAGATCTTGTTCGTTTTGGCTTCAGACTGCTACAGTATATCATGCAATCCTACTCGTTCCAGAGAGCATTTCTTTGTGAAATTCATAAGTATATTGAAAATGTCACAGTAGTTTTTCAGTCTTGACTGACTGACTAATTTACTGTATTTCTGATTACAGATATTAAGTTTTAAAGATGTTTTCATGAAATTTTAAGCAATGTAGGATTTTGGGGTGTTTGTCTTAGGGTTCCATTCAGTGACATGAATTGATAAAATTGCACTGATTCTAATATACAAGGCAAAGGAAAACACTCGACTAAAAATGCTCTCGTTAATTTAGGTGCAGTGTAGATTGTGACCTGGTAGAAAGAAATGTTCTGGATTAAAAGAACATCAGTTTTAGTATAACACATGCAGGCATAGGCAAGGAAAATATAGTAACAGGACAATCTGATAAGCCGAAGTGGCAAGATTTCTACAGTAAGGAATCGGTAGGTGGCTGTGGAGGAAGTAAGTGAGAAGATAGTTGTGGAAGGAAATATAAACCTTGAGATAATATAAAATATCATAGCAGCTTATTTTGCATCAATTACAAGGGAATGCAAACCATATCAGCCTTGTGGTTATGCCACTGTTGCAAGAGAGCAAAGCAAGGTACTACTTCTGTAAGCTGGATGTTTACATTCTTTGTCTGTCCCATTTTGACTTGAGAAAATTTCCTCATGAAAATTTCATTAGAACACACATTTCTTCACGAAGCTACTGTTCTAGCATTTCTGCATTCTAGCAAATCAGCATTTTTCAAAAGAAAAGTGTTTAATCAAGTTGTTTCCAGACAAGTCTAATTATAGTATTCTCTTTAAAGAGGGTTTCAGACAGCACTTCAAAAATAAATGCAATGAAACATTCATTATTACTAAGATCTTTTGTATTACTGAAATTACAAGAAGCAATTACAAATATCATAAATGATATCTTGATAAGCATTTCCTATACCATGGAATAGCTGTTCTGTATGTTTCTAATGTTTCACTTAAATTTGAAATTCCTTCTAGTATATGAATTACTGTTAAACACAATACAAAGTTCACTCAGCTTTCATTTCCCCACAAATTCAATTGAGAAATGTATGCATTTGGAGCCTTTCTTCAGAGGAGGAAAAGGAAAAGAGGAGAAGACTGGGAGGGGAGGGTGTAGGAGAGAGGGGGAAGAAAATATTTGAGAAAAGCATGGAGACCAAAAGAGGAGAAGAAAGCTGTTTTTATGTGGAGGACAGAATCAGTAGTAGCTTTCAACATGGACTAAGTATCCTGTTACTGGGTACAGCAGACTTCTTGCTTTTGATGGAAGACCAAGTGAAAGAAGGGTAACTCAAGTGTTTGTACAGTCACAGGGAACAGTGTGATGTTGATGGTGGGAACATGTACATGCTTTTTTTTTTTTTTTCTTTTTGCTGTTGTGGAACAATCGTGAATATTGGCTTGAAACTAGAATGTGGTGGTTCTTTCTGCTTTTACTGACCTATAGCTTCTCATAGCCTTTTGTAAAATAACTTGCAAATTCTTGATATTATCTAACACCCTGCAGTAAATTTTATAAAAGCAATGGTAAAAAGGAAAACACAATAATAGAGAATATAGGCGAAAAAGACCTATGGAAAACATGGAACCTTATCTGCATGTTGTCTTCAGGTACACTTAATCTTGTGGCATGGGGATAGTGCAAGCTTAGAACCATTATGTTGGCAAAAGCTGGGGAGTTTATGTGAAGGCCAACACATTTCTTACTCACTGTCTAGAGTCTGGAAAAGCAAATGACAGCTGTTGGTGTTCTTAATATCAGTATCAAATCCAAGGAAACCATCTGAAACCTGTTGCTGAGGAAAAGTCATTATTCATTTTAAAAGATCAAAGGGAATGTGAGGAGAGTTCAAGAAGGAGTTTGGCTTTTGAATACTCACATTTTTCCCAAAAAGCTTTGGGAGTTTTACAGCCTTGCATAAGAATGTATGTTGAGCATATTTAAAGGACTTGAAAATTTAACTTAATCAAGGTATGGAGTCCAAGAAAAATGGCATTCCTTTAATTGAGATAGGCAAAGCAGAAGGAAACAAAACAAAACTATACAATGTCTGATATACGCATTCACATCTTTGTTTTGCTGAAATACATTAACTGTAAAGCATGTTTGGGAAGTTTCTGCAGTACCCATTAAGAGTTAATATAAATCTTGAGATTCCAATATTCTGGATAGGAATGAACGTTGGTTTGGCTATACTATGGCAAAATAAATCTATAATGTGGTCCTTTTCTACTCACACTTAAAAGAGGAGGATTATTCTAGCAAAGCCTGAGTACACGTTTGTTTTAAATCATGTTGCCTGAATTGCTAACATTATCTGGGGTTTCGAAACTGTGGCCAGGGCTCTGAGAAGTCTCGGCATCTGTACCTGTGCAGCCAGCTGGAAGTTGGGCACTGAAGTTGATGTTGTGGTAATGACAATTAGAGAGTCATTTTGGGCTGTAGAATAGCTATCTGTGCTTGAAGTGACCAGTAATCAGCACTTCACAGCATCTTCATTCGTAGAACAAAATTGAATCATAGCTTCAATTGGCTTAAGTTGGAAGGGGTGTCAGTAATCTTTTCCAACCACTGTGATATGGACGGGATTTATGGAACTGGTTTATGAATGATTAACGTGCAGGTACTCAGAAGAGAAGAGCAAGGGCGGTTGGACTCGTTGATCTCTGGAGGTCCCTCCAACTGCTACAATTCTGTGATTATTACACAAATGTCAGGTGGCCTTAAATGATATTGATACATTATAGTTACCTGTTTTGAGGCAGCCATAGGCTGTTACCAAGTGGTGTTTTTCATCTCCTTTAAAATGCGATAACTGGAAAAAATGTCATCTAGATTTTTATGAATTTTAGCCTACTCTCAATGGAACTGTATAGAAATAGCTGAACCAAGTTTTTGTTCTTAGCTTTTGAAGGGGTGGGACTGACTCAGTTCTGAGGAACTTTTTATAGAGTTGCTCTCATGCATCCAGAAGCAAATTGGCTTTTCTCTCCTATAGTGTCCATCTCCTATGTACAACTTTAGCCCATAGTCCTAGGTCTTCACACCCTCTTGAATGATGGTATTAATTATTGCTGAGACTGACTCCATGAAGATTTGACTCCGTTAGGAGATATATTTTGGGACAATGCACAGAACAGATGTTTTTCAGAGAAACAAGGTGATCAAGGCAGATTTTGTTACTTAACTGAATACAGAATTTCTAAACTCTTAAGTCAGAATGTAAAAGCAAAGCACATTCCCCGCCACTAAAAACTTCACAGCTCCTTCTCATCACACAGTGTTCATTTATGTGTTTCCTATGTCAGTGTGAATTAAATCATTTATTACTAGCCTCTAGGAAAATCAAACTTACCTTCATTTTCAGGATGAGTCTGTTTCTCTGTAGAAACCCTTCTGTTAACTGAGCTTAACGCGTATTGCCGATCCATTTTCCCAGTTATCTGTTCCCATATTGTATAAATATACATTTCTTGAGTCATGCCCTTTGCTATTGTTGGTGAGCACAACTTACTATTACTTTAGCATCCCTTTTTTCCACTGTTGCTTGTTTTAGTCTTGCATATCATACTCTACTGTGTTTTCCAGGAGATTGGTTTTTTTAACTGATGAAACACTGTCAAAGCACAGTTATATTATCTCTTCTTTATACATAGGATCATCAACAGGAGAGCTGTCAATAGTGACAAGAAAAAAAAAAAAAGTCTTTGGTCACTACCGAAATAGAAATCGATCTTATCTTATTATGACATTTTTAAGTGCTTAAAGGAAATGGTAGTGAGTTCTGTCTGTTTTGTGTCTTCAGATAACAAAATTAAAATTATATCTTGCTCTTTGGCTTGATTTTCAGAGTAAAGAAAGGACCTTTCTTGCTCTTTGACTTGATTTTCAGAGTATGTGACTGTGATTAAAGCCCACAGATAAAGATTCACGTCATCTTTGATCTTTTTTTGGATATGATATTATGAGTGAATTTATTGCCTTGTGCATCTTTTAGATACATATTTTGCTTTTTTGGGTTTTCAGTGTTGGAAACAGACATAGTATGGATGAAAATTGGCAGAAGAGCATGAAAATCTTCAGAATTTTGAGTCAGGTGGCAGAACATTCAGGAAGCTTCTGGCACACTACAGATGGTTGATATAAACTGTTGTGGCAGAGCAGCTCTGCCAGGAACCCCATGGAGTATTCCTAAAGTAAACTTTTAAAAACACACAAAATATTAAAGCAGGAAGAAATTAATATTACTTGAAAGTACATTTAATATATTGCCATCTTGAAATGGAGTTCCATATTCTTTTTTTGTTCTAGAGCAGTATCCCACGTTCCAAATTCTACTCTTTCATCTTTACGCTCTTCATAAAATTCATTCATAAAATATATGTATAAATTTTTTGTATACATGAACTATTTATATATTTATATGAGAATACATACACAAACACTATGAAAGATAAAGTAAGTTAAATCATGAAATAAGTGAGGATTGCATTACACAAAATCTTGGCGTCTGGATTGAGAGTAAGTGAAGACATATTTATACCCAATATAAACACTAAAACACTTAAAAAAGAAAAAAAAAAAAAAAAAAAAAAAAAAAAAAAGAAAATGCTTCTGTGAGAAGAATAATTTTCAGCTGAAAAAATTCCGTGTACTCGGAACAAATTAGATCAATAGAAACTTTGGGATTTTTTTTATAAAGACATATTACCCATGTTTCAGCATTTTTTTGCAACTCTGATTTGTGGCACTTGGCAAATCTTAACTAACAACTGATATTTCCAGAAGAAATCTCTATCTGTAAAATTCATGTTAGATTCTTAATCTCTCTGATTTTTTTTTTTTTTTAATTCCCTTATTAGCTGAAGAAATCAGCATTTGGAAATGTCAGTCAAAACATATTTTTTAAGTGATTATGGGATCCCAAGTTGTGATTCATCTCTTGATAATGATTCCTTTGTACACTACTAAAAAAAAAAAAAAAGTTAATACTGCTTAGGCAGCTTAGATACTGGCTAAAACTTCCCGTCTCCAAGCAAGTTTTAATATTAAGTTCAAAATAATTCAGTTGTATAAGTAGGATAAGTCTCACCTTTTTTAGTAGTAAGATAAGTTCTCTGAGATGGGAAGTATCCTCTCCGTAAGTCCAGAATTTTGAGCATATCTGTATTCTGCAGCATTTTGAGGTGGACTTCCACTTCAGCTTTAGCTAAATTATTTCATAAAGGAGGGCAAGCTTGAGGGTACCTGGGCTTATTTGGCTGTTTCTTAAAGCGATACTTCTGTCTAATTTTCAGTGAGTTATTTTACCCTTTACATCTTCTGGTGAAAGTAGTAGCTATTGTGCTATCTTTCAGGCCAAACCCCACGAATGTCAGTAGAAAAATCCCGTGGCTAGGCTTCTTGGGGCAGTGCATATGGATCTGTATTGGGAGTTAAATTAGATGTTGAACACAACAGCTTTTGAGAAAGTCTATGGAATTACTATACATGTATTTTTTTTCCTTCAGTAGAAAAGAAGCAAGTTAGACACTTTCTAGGCTAAGTCAGAGCATAACTCATAACTGACACAAATGATGGATGCAAAGAAAACTGATTTTAAACTTGGAAAGACTCATAAATGCACTAGTGAAGAGGTTAAGGTTGAGGAAAATCTTGACTGGCTACTCACTACATGCAATTAGCAACAGCTGCATACCTTTTCCGTGGGATATGAATGCTATGTCATGCCTAGCTTTACCACTGTTATCTTGGAGATTGGAGCCAAGCAGGAAAAGAAAAAACGCAGTTGAACAGCTTTGGTAGCCTACTCTTACTATATAATTACAAGACATCATCCAATGGATGACTGTTATGTGCCATTTATGGTGAATCTGTGTGAAAACCACATTTTTATGGACCTACTTGAAGACTGTCAGACATTTGTGTGTTATTTTGTTGTTGTACCTTTCCACTTCCATAGCAACAATTTAGCTATTCTCAGCTCGTGCTAATTGTGAGAAAACCAAATTCCATCTGTTTTTGCATAATTAAGTCTGGATAAAACTTCACTTGTTAAACATCAGTTATCTTCATTCCAAGGCTGGTTAAGCAAACTAATGTTTGCTGGTGTTGCATGGAGTCCAACCACTGAGAAAAATGCATGGTCACTCAAAGTCACAGCTAATTAATACTGGAAAACTGGAATAAGTATAAAAAAGTTATACGCCTTGGTTGTGTATGCTGGGGGAATAGAAGGAGTTGTTCATTTCACTTGTTCTTGTTCAAGTTATTTATGTAGAATAAAGTTTTTAAAGATATGACCATTTAATTTGCAAGCAATGGCAAGTCAAGAGCGTCAACCTTTTCAGTTTTCATAAAACAAAGTTGTACCCATCTTGCTCCAGAGTAACTGGGATGAGTTTTCGAAACAGAATAACTATTAGAAGAAAGAGCAAAGGAGGAGGAAAAAAAATCCTTATATCATCTGCTTGTGAAGCAGGGAGAGATCAGTTCTCACAAAAAGAAAATATGGGAGTTGTCAATACAAAATGAAGAATATCAAATGAAATTATTAGCTTTTGATTACTCTGCAATTAATGCTTGTTTTATTTTTTGATGTAGGATTGTTTGCTTTAGCAATTAATGTGATTTTATATGATGAAATCAATAAGTTAGAGGAACTGCTCTTTGCTTTCACTCAGGTCATAGATGTTTCTGAGAGTTCATTTGAGACAAGTGCTCCAGGATCAGGTTCTAACCTCTGTGCTGCAGTTAGAGTGCTCATTGGGAAATTTAGTTAAGTTTCAATTTGAATAACGTTTTAGAGGTACAGCAGAGTATTTGCAGCACCATCATGGGAGATTATAAGTTCTCTTCCTCTCTCCTCTTTAGAAACTTACCACTGAATTCAGTAGCAGCTCTGAAAACAGATCTATCTCCTAGAGAAATATTGTGCAGAGCACTAATTTCAGAATGACCTGTAAAACACAGACTTCCAGTCCCCTTATTTCACAGGCAACTGAAAATTAAGATGGCTTCACTCACCTGTGTTTTGTTGACTATGTTCCGTACCATCTTCTCTACCAATGGCAAAAACGAAAAATTAGGGTTTAGCAACCACTTTTCATGGCTACTTCAGGAGGCCCATCAGAATTTCTGTAGCTGCTCTCCATTCAGGCTCATAAAACACCTCTCCCTTCACAGCTTCTCAAACGCCTCCACCTCAGCATTTCAAGTAACTCAAGCTGCTTCCTTTCTTGCTTGCTCTCCTGCTTGCATGCCAAAACCAGAAAGCCTTTATTAAGAGCTTTCCTGTCAATCATCCAGAAGGCCTCTTTGGAAATCTGATTAGTATTTGCAGCTTATGTTCAGAAACAGGCTGAATATATCCGGTGCAATTCATACGAAGGGGTATGAGGGTGGGGAGCAATTGAAAAGAGGATGAAGTCTTGTTTCTGTGCTGCAAGATATGTTATCATCTCTGTGAGCAGTGAGATATTTTCAGATTGTAAAGAGTTGTGCACAAGGGAATTTAAGATATGCTATGTCATTTGGGATTGTTAAGGCTTGCCTTTACTGCAGTACATGAGAAAGTGGGTAAATTAGGCTGTGCTGGAGCTTGAGACTGCTGTGTTGATACTGCTGCTGTAGCATTATTAGCTTATGGTGGGCTCAGATATATCTACTGACTGTACAATTGTATCAGCACAGTCACTCCCTTCAATTTTCTAAGCCCATACAAACTGGATAAAGTGTTTAAAAGGAAAGCAAAAGTATTCTGTGATAGGTGCTCTGGAGCCTATGCTTCATGATTTCACAGAAAGTTGAATTCCGTTCAGAAGAATGGAGAATGGTGAGTGCTGAATAATGCCTACACAGGCAGTACTGGAGGCTTCAGAGATGGTGACTGCCATGAACTCGCTATTTGTCTGGGCAGACTGCAGCCTGTCCAGCCTTATTTGCTAGACTGCATTGGAGCAGAAGTAGATGACAATGCACTTGGTTGAAAAAACAGAGCAGGAGGAAGAAGTAATGTATTTATGATGTTGAAAGTGATCAGGTTGCATGCTGAAAGGAGAGATGTTACTTGGGTATACTGCTTTATTCCTCTAATTCTTGTTAACCCAATAACATTATTAAAATTATACTTGGATGCTTTGTCTAGCCTGCTGCTGTAAATTTTGCTTAGCAACTTTCTGCATCCTGATTTCTGCTACCTGGTTAAGTTGCAAAGAAACTCTCAGAGCAGTGTGCAGCCTTGCCATCGGCTGCCAGCTCCAGATTTGCTGAGCGAATGCCTTGGAGCCACAGTGATGGTGGGACCCTGTGCCTTCTCACAATCAAGCCTGGCAGAAACTGGTGGTTGCTTGGTAACGAGGAATGTTGCTGTTCCTTTTTCCAGAGGTTTAGCAAACAGCTGAGGCAACAAATTTGGAGAGCAGTGTAAAGGTTTGAAAAGAACAAATAGTTGTTGAAGAAAAAAGCAAAGACACAACAGTGTTACTTGGATACAGCAGAAGACAACACAACAGAAGGAAGGGCTGTGTGGAGAAGTAAAGGCAAAATGTTCAAGGTCTGTTTTATAATGTACCTAGTGGCAATGCAGTTCCTTTCTGCTTGCTGAACCAGAAGTATTTTCAGTAAGTTGTTTGTTACAAATATATTCTTCCTCATTTTTCAGTTATTTCCTTTTTCTCAGGGTTTTGTGTTATTCTTCCACTATCTTACTCTCTATTTGCTCTTCAGAAGTAGTTTCTATTGTTACATCTTGCACAAAATGAGAGCTGTACTACTTTCAGTAAATAGCTATTGTCCTAAGGCAGTAGTGGCACTGGTTTCTACTGCTGACTCAATGTGCTCAGTGCCTTGTTTCCCGCTGTTCCAGGTAGAAGATGTGATGTCATCTACATATCTCAATTATTTTTTTTTTAGTTATCACAAGTGCTGCAGATACAGATGGAAAAACTCCCTTGAGAGTGTAAGGAAGAATTTACTAGTCTGTTCTTGATCAGACAATATTTTGTAGACTGTTTCCTGTGGAAGTGCTGATTTGAGTTCTGTTTTAGAGAAGGAGGAAGATGCTCAGCTGAAATTTCCTGTTTCTTGATCATCCATGTGGCAAATGTATGTAGATAAGTTATTCACAGAAACAAATGATTGTGTGAATGACTCTGTAGTGGACAGGCTTATTTGTGATGGCTGTATCACAAGTACATCAGGTAACTGCAGTAGTTTAAAAGCATACTAGTTATCCTAGAGAAGAAGATAGCCTGGCTCTCAATATGTCCTGTAGTTGCTAGTGACATCTATACCATATAGGTTGAAGTTAGATAAAATATTTTCATTTACATGTCCAGACTTCTCTTCCAGCTCAGCAACAGCTTGTTCAGTTTACTCTTTGACTTCATACAGCATTTGTAATGGAGATTTCTCAAAGTATTATTACTAGGAAGGAAATGCAGCCCTAGTCCTACACCTGAATGTGTTTGCCAGTACAGCAGTCTTCACAGAGCAGCTTCACTGCCTTGTGATTGCCTTTCAGCAGTGAGCAGTTATGCACACAGGTACTTCTATAGGTTTCATTTCTGTAAGATACTTCTCAGCGGCATGAGAGAAATCTCAAGTCTGCAGTCAAGATTTGACATCACCATTGATTGCTCTGATACAGTGTAAATTTTCAGTCTTTCCCTTTTTTTTTTTTTTTTTTGCCTCTTAAACCTCAGTTTCTTTTGCCCTGTTTTTGCTATCTCTGATTATGAACGAAGTTTCTTTTCCGTTCAGTTTTTTGAGTTTCTCATCTTTTTTATTACATACAAAATGCTGTTTCTGCACAGTCCTTTTCCTCTGCATATATGATTAGACGTGAAAAGATAAAAAAGGTGAATCAGTTATGTAAGTCTTGGAAAACCCTAGTTCCTTTTCTATAGAAGCAATACTTAAGTTCACTGCCTTGTTGTCAGATTTATTTGTCTCCCTCCTAGAGCTATGGCGGTCAAGTCTAATTGCAATTAAAAAAAAATAAAAGTATCTTTTGCTAGAAGCAAAAGAAATGTGAAGTGCTGGAAAATGGTTTTAGAGGATACAATATAATTAATGTACATTTATAATACTATCAAAGAAGCAAAGATATGTTTTTCTATGGGTTTATAATACCTTAGTATTGGAGTTCATTCCTTTAACTGAATTACTGTTACATTTTAATTACATTTACTGTAATAGGAACATAAATCTTCATATCACTGAAGAGATCAAGTGAAAAAATACTAATGTACTGTATTGAAAATCTTTTGTTAAGGAACATTGTGGAGAACTTTCTCTCGAGAATGAGAGATGCCACTCTTGGCTTTCCTTCGTTTGATGTATTTTAGACCTAATTCAGCAGTCATTAACAACTGTGAGTCAAGCTTTTATAATGTGATGACATTAAATGAACATACTGTACATCTCTTTTTTTTTTTTTTTAACAACTTGTCACACTACTGACCCCTTAAGATAATGCATTTGTTTTTTCTTCTTTGGATGTAGAACTATTTTTTCTATAATTATTATGGAAGTGATAGAATACCTTTATTTGGTAGCGTTCCAGCTAATTGCTCTGAATGTATTTAAAGGGAAAGGCTTTATTCAAGAAAAGAATCAGCCATTTGTAAATAGCGTTTAGGTGGATGGAACAAAGAATTAGGGCAGTAATTTAAATTCCCAGAGTTAAATTCTTGAATTGCCTGCATAACAGCAAATAGCACAGAACTACTGTGGAAACGTCTTGTTGGAACTAGTGTTAATCCTTTTAGAAATTAGGAGTATGACTCATCTTGGAAGTTTGTTACAGTATAAGCATTTTTAGCAGTTGACTCTGCACCTGCATTCTCCATCATAGAAATTTTGGTTATGCAGCATATATAGGTTTTCACTCACTGTGTCTTAAATGACCTAAAAATCTATAGGTGTTTTATTTTTCATTTCTCCGTATCATGAGCCAGCTGGCACGATTGACAGGACACTCATGTTGAGTTGTGTCTTCTCCAAAAGTTTTCCTGTAAAGGTGATCAATGAATATTGAACTGCACTAAACCAAGATGATTTCTGTGCCACAAACCCTTTTCAGCCTAGAGTATAGAAAACTTATCTGATATTTTCAACTCAGAGAACTTTGAGACTTTTTTAACTGGCATAAAACCAAGCTGTTTTGGCTCTGATGAATATTTAGCTACAAAAATAACATTTTTTTTTTTTTCCTGGAGATCTTGAAAAGCACTTAGGAGCCAACAAAGTACACTTTTTTTTGGGCTGTTGATATAATTAATCAGAATAGTACATGTCCAGCAAGTTACAGGCTATCACATCCTTTTGCATTATAGCTGCATACCAGGCCTAAAGGTGCGAACCGTATTATATGTGAAATGTCTTATACTCTCCCCCTTAGGAATATAGTGTCAACAACAAAGAGGTATTAAATTGAAAAAACTAAACTAAAAGTGATGGACCAAATCTTATCATGTAACCAGGTTGCAGTGATTGTAAAGAAGATATCCTGTATGAAATACAACATCCTTGCTTGTGATGCACAGGGCTGTCAGAAGTGACTAAATGAATATATCACAATAAGGGCTGGATTCTCACTAGTATGCTTTATGCATATTTGTGTTGGAAGATGGATGCAAGTAGCTCTCTTTCCAAAGTAATACTGAGCTGAGGTGATTTCAGGTGCTGTACAGTACTATGTAGATTGCAAGTCTGGGAAGTAATACGTGTGTTATTACAGTACTGTGCCCAAAATAGGAAGGAATTCAGCAGCCCTTTGGGTGCAGTTCCATCAGACACAGCAGTGCTGCAGGATCTGCAGATGGCTTAGAGAAGCCTTCTTTATACGGCCCTGTCATGTGGTACAGTCTGGCTACTGTTACCTTGGGCACCTTAGTCCAAGGAGTAGGTGCAAGAGTAAGGTGGCTAAAGCCAAGACTGCCTAGGTTTCTGTTAATTTAAGTCTGTGTCAGAAAGACTTTTATTTCTGGCAGTGCTTGGGAAAGTCAAATTCTTTTGAACCTGGGCATTTTGTTACTTGAATCTTTTTGCTGTTCATGAAACACAAGTTCCTCTGCCTTTTTCACTTAGAGGCCAATACTATCTGAAGCCTATCCACAACACAAGCAGGTTTATGGGTGCCTCACTTAGGAGTTGTTTAGTGATCAGCCTACTTGTCTGGAGTATGAGAGACTGCAGTTTAAAATATCTGGTCCAGCGGAGCAGAGCAGTTTCACTTTGCATTAAGTATTCATTAGGCCCCTGAGTGGAAAAGGGAGACAGAATGAATCTATTTCTGTCAGAGACTGGGGCCTTTAACTGTGATATAAGAAAATTATGGTTAGGTTCTTATTGCAGTGAAAGAATTAAGCATAAGATCATCTTGCAGTTTCTGTAACTTGTTTGCCTATGTTTTGTCTGCAAAGTATGAAATACGTACCCGTCCTGTTCTTTCATGTGTATATGGGAGCCTACATAAGGCACTATGTCAGAGTATTTTCTGTAAAGTCTGTTTGCATGCTTTTGTTGTAGACATGTTTTTTAATATAACTTAAAAAAAAAAAAAAACAAGAACAAAACAAAACAAAAAAAAAAACACCAAAAAACCAGAAACAAAGTTATTTTCTTTATCTTTAATTCTGAATGTAGCGTAGCAGTATTCTAGCCAAACATTGTACTAATTTATGTCCAGCAGGCTAATACTTCCATTAAACTCTGGATTTCTGAAGTACTGTTAGATTGTAACTCTTCAAACTGAGGTCAATCCCTGATAATTTATTAAATGATGTGAGATGTGTTGAAAATCTTGAAAGATATGAGAGCACATCATATTGGCAGCTTTCCTACTGAGAAGAATTCATTTCTTTCTACTTGTAGGTCAGTAGTTAGCATCTTTTTAGGGATTAGCTCTGTCTGTATGAACAAATGCCTATGCCTGAATAGCCCTGATCTTGACAGAATATAAATGTGGCTCACCCAAAAAAGCTCAGTTACACTTTATACAGATCCAGGAACTTGCACTGGGAAATTATCTTATGCCATAGAAACTGACAATAGAGTCTAAAACTCGCAGGAGAACTTTGCACAGTGAGTATTGTAGAGAGAGTGCAGGAAGACAAAAAATATTTCCAGCAACTTCCGAATGTTCTCAACTATGAAGCAGTGGCATGGTATGGACTTAGAACTGGAAAAATCCCACGGAAGTAGTGGGGCTGGGAGACAGGAGTCAGGTATTCACGAGCCTGAAGGCTGCGAACAGAGCTGTTATGAAACCGTCCCCAGAGCTGCACCGTGGGACAGTTAATGAAACTCACGACTACCAGAAGGTGGCGGCATTGTCGAAGAAAACAAGCAGAAATGATGCATTAAATACTGATGTACTTTTCTTTTTTTTTCTTTTTTTTTCTTTTTATTTTGAATGAAGTATGGTAGCAAGTTAATGACAACAAATAAGTGAATGAAAAAAAGTATCTTTTGACTTGCTGTCTTTCTTGATGAGCAAATTACAGAGTTTAATGTTGCATTTGGATGAAGTGAAGCAAGATTTTTCTGAGGTGGTCGCTTAAACATAAGATACACACAATATTTGCAGCAGTTCAATATATTCCTGGTAAATTCAGTTACTAAAATTATGATTGTGGCAAGAAGAATTTTTCAACTTCTTTTTGGATTAAACTTCTTCCAAATGTAGGCTATGGTTAGACCTCTGAGGCCAACAGTAGTTTTGAGTACAGATGAATTTGTTCCTATAGAACAAATGTACTCTTAGATTTCACTGTAACCTGTTTACGCTGTGGGTAAGAAGCCTTGTGTTTCCCATATCTGAGTTGTGGTTTGTTTGGTCTTATTGATTGTCAATAGTAAGTGCTGGAAAGCCTGAGTTTAGTGCAGAGACTGTAGAAGGATCCCCTTGCAGACTTGCTCTGTAGTTTAGCATAAACCTACTCAATGCAGATTTGCATGTGAACAACATGTAAGTAAACAGTGTGCATGCTTCTACTAGGGGGAGTATAGTATTTAATAGTATAGTATTCAGGTCTCTCTGCAGAATCTTGGACCAAGGTCCCTGCATTTATGAGTGAAGTAGACAGAGAATGTGGCCTTCATGCACGTGTATGTGGAGCATAAATTTGTCTTAAAAAAAGAAAGAAATTGTAATTTTACTTTTATTGTTCTGAAAAAGTCTAGCTAATTGAGAGCCAGCTGTAACAGGCAATACACTCACTTCCAAAATTTGCAGATAGGTAGCTCAAGGTTGTTAGGCTTCTAAAAAAAAAATCCTCACTCAGTGACCTGAAAAAAAACATGGATTCAAGAGACTGCTTGAAACAATGAAATCAAGCATATGGTATATGCATCAAAACCAACAAACTAGAGAAAAAAAACTGCCCCTCAAAAAAACAAAAAAAAAAAACAAAAAAAAACACAAAAAAACAAAAAAACAAACAAACAAAAAAAACCCCAAAAAAACAAAACAACCAACAAAAAAAAACCCCAAACAAGCAGAATGACTTTCATGTTTCCCCTGTCCAAGTTTACAAATCCATTACACGCAAGTGGCAGCATACTCCATCTGCAAAGCGTTAAAATAATTAGCTTCGTTGTTGAGCTGGCCTAGTGATATCTGTCCTGTGCTCCTCTCTGCTCTTGGTGTTTTGTTGTTTTGTTTTGTTTTTAGATGCCAGCATAAGATGATTAAATAAATGTTTATTTGCCTGGGAACAATGACTCTTTATCCTTAGGTACAAGAAATACATCCTATGGAGGAAGCTCTTTCCTTCTTCACTGCATCTGTTTTTCTATTTTTATGGCTCAGGCTATGCATTTCGTGGTGTGACTTTTTATGGAGATTCATTGAAGGCTAACGTCTGCAAAATGTTGAGGACTACTAGCACTTGTCACTTGGAAAAGATAAACTGAAAAAGTCAAATTCAAGAAACGATGAAGTGAGTGTTTTCAACTACTTCATACTTCCATTTATGTTTTTGATTTGTTCATTTCGTTCGCTGTCCATAGCTGATGTAGAGTTGTACATTACTGCCTTTTCTTCCCTTCCTCGGTAGTGCAACTTCTTCATTAAAAAGGCTCTCACGACAGAGGCTAGCAGTTGTTTATTTTCTGTTCACTTGGATGCTCCTTTTATTTTATTAATTTATGTGTGTATTTTAATTTTTCCCATCATGAGCAAAACAACCAGGACTTCTCTTCTGTGAGGTTTCAGTCTTGGGTATCATAGGCTATATTCTTTGGCTTTTTCATTCTTGTAACATCAGGTGATCACAATCATGTAATTAAAAGGAGAATTAGACTTTGTCAGTGAGACAGCTAGTTCTTCAGTTTCTTACCTGCTCTTTCTCAGCTTTTTGGCTTTTTTTGATTCTTCTTATTGCTTGGATTATACGCGCAAATTTCTTTTTGCTGGGATCTCATTAAAATATCTGAAGTATATTTTACATGTAACATTGGTTGATAAGTGATAATAGGATGATAAGAAAAAAATAGAGAATGTTAGGACAGAAAGGGCTAATGTTTTTCAGTAAAGCCTAACCACTTAGTTAAAAACGGGTCTTGTATTTTTCCTTTTTTTTTTTTTTCCCCCAAATCTTCAGATTACCATGACAGGAGGGCAGTCCGATTTCATTCTCACTCACACCATGTTCATTGCTTGTATCCGTCTTGGCAATTCCTGTCTTCAACAGTCTTCCAAAAGATTGCTTTTAAGACTAAAGATTTTGTACGCATAATCTTTCAGTTTCACTACGCCTTTTTCTCTTTCTGAAACCACCTTCAAATTAAACATTCTGGGTTATCAGCATTTACAGAGAAGTTAATTCACCTTTTCTATTTCACTTGATCTTTTTGTGGCTGTTTCCATTTTTCTTTTTTCTCAGATTTTGGCATTCTCACTTTCTCACTTCTGTGCCTTTGCATTTTTTCATGTAATCAGGATATACCTATATCTACTGATCGTCTACTGATGACAAGAAAATAGATACATTTTTATATGCATGCATTAGAGATCTTGATGCCTAGATAACAAAGAATTGGATTTTTCCTGCTTGTCTTTTGTTGAGTTTTTAGTGGTCACTCATCTTGTCAATGACCACCTTGTCACGAAGTTTAGTAGGTTTGAACCTGCAGTGCCTGAGGTTAAAAACAAATCCACCTCTTGGCAACCTGAGTATTTGTTGTTCTTCTTGTGTGCTATCCTATTCGTTATTCCTGATGGGAAGGGAGAAAGTATCCAGAGGAATGTCTCTTATTATCTCCATCCTACCTGAAGTTATGACGTTCTCTTCCTTCACTTTACTTTCACTAAACAGATAGAGCTGGTCTACCTGCTGAATAATGTATTTAACAATCTGTGCTGTGCTGTAGTAAGCTTGTCTTGTGGACTTTTTTGTTGTTACTGATGTGAGGTCATGATCAAGCAGTGGAATTCTGACACTGTGGTACTGGCAGTTAGAGAAATTTATGCTTCAGGTCCTTCATGATAGCATAGGCACAAGCAGGTGATTGTGGCAATCTGGGTAGAGTACTTCAATTTTGCAGTTACATCAGCATGAATGACAGAATTGCTCTGTTATCCTTTTCTGCTGTAGATTTCCCAAACTGGGTTGTACACTGCTTCTTTTTCCAAACTCTTCAGGGATAGTAGTTCAGAATCATTTTGCAGACTTAAAATAGGAGTTCATTATGAGTAGCTTTCAATCACTAAGCTTCTGAAAATCTGATTTGCGTATTTCTTCCTACCTGAGTTGGGTTTGTATTAAATATCTGCATTTATTTAAAAACAGTACTAGAAATCTGTTGGCCTTGGAGCTCTGTTGTAATCAGCATGCAGTAGTTAAGTTTTAAAATTAAATTCCTGTAGGAATCTGGTCTACCAGTAGTGTCATATATTTAAAATTAATAATAATTTCAAACATTATTTCCACATGCCTTAGCTAACTTTTCGTGCTCTAAGTTTTGTGTGTGTATCATGAGATTTTTATGGATATTGTCTTCAGATATTGTGTTTATAATCTGAGCTACATACTATGTTACTTACAAGTACTTGTTATGTACTGTTCAGTACTTGTATGTTCTGAATATGGCTTCTTTATAACAGGCTACTTGTCCTTGTTGAACTGTATGTATGAATTGTATATACGTATTGTATGCCCACTGAAACTTGTAAAATATTTCAGTCTTTATGTTACAAAGCTGATTTTTTTGCAAAGATGGATAACAAGAACTTTTCAAGATTTGTGAAATATCAAATCATTTTTTAATTGAAATTTCATAGTAGATTAAGCTATTCACTGTCCTTCATTTTGAAAATAGATAACTATGGTAGACAAATGGGAACAGGCACATCATAGTGCGTCTTAGAACTTTCAGATTATTTGTACAAGCTTACCAGTGGAAGCCTTAGTTAAGACAAAGTACAAGACTGCTGTTGGGAGAGTCAGTTGTTGAAATGCTAAATATGCCCATCTCCAGTTACCAGCAGTAGTGCAAAGCATGCTGCGGGATTTTCAGAACAACAGTGTTTGTATCTCTTTATAAAGTAGCTGTTGCAGTTGAATGAGTATCATAAATAACCTTGATGTAGAAATGATGTCATCTTTTATGTGGGTACAGCCTAGGTATTTCTGTTCTGTAGATCTATTATGTAATCACATTTCCTATGAAAAATATTTTTGTGACTACTTAGATAACTATTTATGTTTACATCTATTAACGGAGCCGCTCTCTCAATTTAGTCCTTTTTCTGATGTGTTAAAGGGTAAAGAGGAAGGTATGTTTGTGGCCTTTTCTGGTGAAGTAAGTTGCAGGGGCAATATTTCATTTTTGAGATACGGCACCCTTATCTCTTACATCACATATTCACCATGGAGGCGAAAATCCAAGTTGTCTTGGTGAAGATTCAGCAGTTATCTCTTTTTTCTTTAATCAATTTAACATGATAAGAGAAATTCTTGGTCTTGGTCTCTTCTGAGAACTTTTTATCCAACTGTTGCATGCCAGCTGACTCATTTAAAAAATTCATTTGATATGGTAGCTGTCTCCTATACAATACTGTGGAGCTAGGGATCAAGTTAGTCAGCAGTGTGCTAGAATCTCAGTCTAGAAATGGCTCAGGTCTTGAGATAGTCCAAGAATTGCTCAGTCTCTTGTGAAGATGTAAAAGTTATGAAGGAACATATTTATAAGTGGGTTTGTTTCCTTGATTGTCTTTGTACATTGACTTTCCCACAAATATTCTTGTGTGTATTCTATTTCCACCTGCCAGGTTGGCAGTTTCTCTCTGTGCATTTCTGTGCTCCAAATGTTGATTAGGATTCCTTTTGTGTCTTCTACACACCCGCTTCTTGTTAATATTACTTTGTTAGTCTCTTTTCTGTGTGATTAGTTTATCAGAATGCTATCATATTAAATTGTTAGGAGAATATTCATTGCTGAATAGATTGACTATAGGGCTGAGGTGAATGAGATGAGCTTCATCAAAGCCAAGCGTGGGTCCTGCACTTTGGCCGCAACAGCCCCATGCAGCATTATAGGCTTGGGAAAGAGTGGCTTGGATGACTGTGAAGAGGAAAGGAACCTGGGGGTGTTGGTTGATGCTCGGCTGAACATGAGCTGACAGTGTGCTCAGGTGGCCAAGAGGGTCAGTGGCATCCTGGCCTGCATTAGAAATAGTGCGGCCAGCAAGAGCAAGGAGGTAATCATCCCTCTGTACTCAGCACTGGTGAGGCAGCATCTTGAGTACTGTGTTCAGTTTAGGGCCCCTCACTGCAAAAAAAAAAAAACAACATAGAGGCCCTGGAGCACGTCCAGAAAAGGGCAACAAAACCAATGAGGGGTATGGAGCACAAGTCTTAAGAGGAGCGGCTGAGGGAGCTGGGATTGTTTAGTCTGGAGAAGAGGAGGCTCAGGGGAGACGTCATTGCACTCTGCTACTTTCCTGAAGGGAGGCTGTGATGAGGAGGTGTTTGGCCTCTTCTCCCAGGCAACGAACAGGACCTGAGGAAGTGGCTGCACGTTGTATCAGAGGAAGTTTAGGTTAGATGTAAGGAATGATTTTTCTCTCAGCGATTGGTCAGACAGTAGAATGGCTGCCCAAGGAGGTGGTGGTGTTACTGTCCCTGGCAGTGTTCAAGAGGCATCTGGATGAGGAGCTACAAAATATGGTTTAGTGCTTGTGGTAGCAATGGGAGGACGGTTGGACTTGTTGATCTTGCAGGTTGTTTCCATGCTTGCGATTCTATGCTTCGATGAACTTAGCACGTTTTCCTCTTGACCCACATGAGTTCTGATCTAGGGCTAGCTGGAAGGAAAATGATGCCACGCAATTTAAAGCAGCCATCAGCTTTCTCTACATGGTGACATCAGAAGCAGCAATAAGTGTTCATTTAATGAGATAGTGTGCTTTTCCTGACATCATTCCTTAATACCGGGGAACTGGATATTATTCTGTTTATGTCCTGGACCAATAGGTCTCCTAAAATTGTTGTAGAGTTATTCTGTCAGACCTTTCCAGATCAGATATAGATGTTATTAGGAGCAAATACTGGGGCTGTGTTTTCTGCTTTGTTTGGGGGCTTTTGCAGCTTTATGCTTCCTTTCTTGCATTCCTCCCTTTTTCCCACACAGGCTGTTTCAGCTGTTTCCCACTGTTAGCTCTCAGCTGCTTCTGTTTAATCTTAGTTCTCTCACAGAGAAGTAGAAAGCTTGTGATGCCCAGATTTCTACATTTGTTAAAGTAGAGCAGCTAAATCTAAGATTTGTTTGATTGGCTTGTTTGCTTACTTAAACCTATGTTTCAAGCTTTTTCGATTCTGTGGAGAAAAGCCTGAAAATACCACTGAAGTCTCAAAGACCTGAAGGCAAATAAGAGGATCCCTGATATTGTTTCCTAAAAGACATTGGGCTGTGTCTCATGATTTATTGCACTTAAGATGATCAAATTCAGTACTGTCAGTCTCTCTTCTCTCAGCTGCTTTGCAGTAGATAGGAGAGGCTAGAAAATTCAATGGAGTCACTAAGTTTTTTTCATAGTAGCGGATGGCCTGAAGACAGTGAACAGCGAACCTGAAGAGTAGTGAAACACTGATTGACGCAGATTTTGAAGGGGAAATCATAATATTCTGGAACCTTGCCAAACCGTATTACTGTGACCATAAATCGCATTAACTTTGGCAAATGCACATTTTTTGACTTTGATTTCTCCCTCCCTATCTTCAGCTTCTGCATAGAAACTACTTTGCCTTTCCTTAAGACACTTAGCAGTAGCACATCCGGAGTAGTCAGTAATTACCTTTTTCTTAAATAAAACAAAACTTTTATTTGGTGTAGAAATGAAAATAAATGAGAAATAAGCAGCATCATAAAGCATTCCATTGCATTCCATGCTACTAGAAGACATCTGCAAAGCTTCCCCCCCGTCCCCCTTTTCCTCTCCTTTCCCCTCCTGTTTCCGCTTTTCCCTGCCTTTTTTCCCTGTCACGCTTTGGTTTCTCTCATTCTAGTTGGTTGGGTGAAACCCATCTACCCGTCTATATTTTCCCACATGATGGTAGGTGATAAACTGCCATTGGTGCATGGGTGTGACTGAATTTCTGGAGTCTAGTTCTGTAAAATTGCAATAGATTTTGTATTACAAAGAGGGATGCAGCCTGTCTTTATTTATTAATCTACTTTTGCCTTGATTGTCTGTTTTAATCTAACCTACTTTGGTTAATGTCGGAGTTATGCAGACATGATATTATTTCCATAGAACTTGTTAGAGCATAAAGAAAATAAAAGTTAATATAACTTGTTTTACGTTGGTGTAATTTACAATGAAGCACAGACTGTAAAAATAAACCAACCAAACAAAAAAAGCCATCTATAATCTATCAGAGACATAAAAATAGTTCCTCAGAGACTGCACAAAATCTGCTCACTGTACATTTTTGGCCACAAGCATTGCCAGATATAACAATTAAGGCAAAGATGACAAATTTAACAGCTACCATGTCTTTCTCCTTCTTCCCACCAAAATACATCTCTAGGTAAGTTAAAGGAGTTACTTCATACTTCTGTTTATGTCAGGATTCTTTATAGGTTCCCACAATGATTATTTTAAGATAAACATTTTTATAAAATACTTGATGTATAGCCAAGGCAAATTTTAATTCTTTTCATCAGGGAGCTGATATATGCACAACTTTCCCATTGCAGAGGAAAAATGATTTCTTGATGTCCTTTTGATAACCTGTTGCTTACCAAAAGTTTCCACCAAGTATCCTCATTATTCTGCCATGTACATCCTTCTCTGCAGCAAGGAGGTGAATCAAAGCTCAATTGCCCTGTTTTTGTCTTAAAAAAATAAAATAAATAAATAAATAAAAATGTAATGCTTCACAGCCCTCTGAATGCAGAATTGAACTTGGAAGAAAGGCAAAAACATCAGTGTACTGCTAAGAAATTAAAAAAAAAAATGAACAATAAGTATCTTAAAAGCAATATTGACATAATTAGGAAGATGAGAAAAGATGAGATATTCAAATATGAATATTGAAAATATTTTAACTGGTGCCATGTTTTGCTAAATCTGGAATATATGAAAAATGTTAATTACATTCTGGGGGGGAAAACTGCGTTCTCCGATTTGAATAATTTGCCTTACCATACCTCTCAGATTAGCAGAGGGTAAATGAAAAGAATTTTGACAAAAGGTCAAGGAGTCTAATACAAATCTTTTTCCAGGAGTACTTAATGTGGGCAGTAAGTCAGAAGAATTACTCGGTTGCTCTGTTTCTTTGCTGAAAACCTTTCCAATAGCTAGGCCGTTTCTTCCCTTGTTAGTAAAACCTGTTTTCATACTTCCTTGTCCCAAAAATATTACTCTCATTAGTTTTTTTGAGATTTACTGCGTTATAATGTGATCTGTTCCCACACCTAGGAAGACTCCCTTTAACATCTTGAGAACTAAGGCAGAAATATTAACTTAAAAAGTGATATGCTGCTAAGTTATTGAAATGTCTTTGTATTCTCTATTTGTCATTTATGTCTCTGTCCCTGTCATGGAAGCTGCTGTTGAAATCTTTCAACATCAACACTCTGCCATTTAAAACTTACCCTGCCAGCATGCCATCTGTTTTGATCAGGGAACCACTTTCTACGTGAGCTGACTCCTACACACATTGCACTTTGCAAGAGAAAAATGCGTTTGCTGAAAAGTATATTAAAAATATATAAAATCTAGCTATCCCTGGAAAAGCAATACTCCTTAACTTTTTCTAAATCTTAAAATTAGATAAGTGTATTTTCTTCCCTGTCTCCCACTGTTTTTTGATTTCTAAACAGAGAAAAAATCATACTAAAGTGAGTCAAGCTCTCCTTGTAATTGCGTTTTTTACCCCTGAAGCTGGTTGCAAGTGTTGATCTATTTCCAGACAGGGCAGAGGTACTGGCCTTTGCAGAGTTAACTTTCTATAGAAAGATAACTTTACATTTTAAGAAACCTCTTTTATATACTGTGCATGGCTTCTTCTAGTGCGAAAGAGATCCATTTCTCACTTTTCTAGCTTTGTAAGAGCAATTGTAATGAATATTATTTACTAATAGTTAAATGTTATTTTTAACATCAGATACCATTACTCTAGGTGATCTGGATGAGATAATGATGCTGATAATCTAACCTCATTCTCCCTTGATAGGCTTGTCTGGTAACAGTATATCACATTTTACTGCCTTTCACAGTCTCAACAGAGCTCTGCTTTGTGGGTGGAGGGAGATACGAGGAGATGAGATGCAGATCTGTACTCCACACTGAGCCATCCCGTAGCAGACTTTCAAGATCTTGCCCTGTACCCACTGTTTCCTTCCTAACCTGTGACTTGTACCCCTAAGGTGGTTTGGTAAATCATATTGATTACTTGCTTGTTTTTCTTTTGGTTCATTATGAGGCACTGAATGCAGATATGGGTAACAGTTCAGTTTCAAAGTTCCTTGCTATAAATATCTCTTGGCAACAGAGGATTGCGGGCAGGCGAATAAGCACTGAGCAACCACAATAAATGGTGGTGGAAGTGGTAGTTACTTCTTTGTGGTGTGGAAGGCCTGACTGCTAGCTTCTGGACCTTTTAAACTTTTAAACCTTTAGCAAGAAAGGAGAGAAATCACCAGGGGATAAAATATTTATGAAAACAAAGGAGTATTTATTTATATTTAATGGGCTGTAATGAAGCAGCATCTTTGTATGCTCTTTCTCTCAACCCATCTTTGAACCTCACTAACTTCAAAAACTAAGTAAGGACCTCCAGAAATATCAGATGCAGTAATCCTCTCCATGAGGTTATCAGATTGCATCTTACTACTTCTTAGGTTCAAGTGTTGTACTTGTCCAAAGACAAGAATGCTGTTTCTAGTTCTAAGCCTGTCTTTTCTTGGCCAGTTTGTAACAAACAGTTGGTTCTAGAGCCAGCTAAACACTCTCCTCTAACTTAGATAGTTCTTTTCACTGTCTGTAACTTGACCCACAGTACAGTAGCAGACATCACATCCCATTGTTCCGCTGGTCTAAAATAAAACATGTTCCCTTGCTTTCTTGAAAGTCCCTATTTCATTGAAGTCCCTATTGGCACAGTGTCTCTTCTTCGCAAACTCAGAGCAATGAGAAATGCTGTGAAAGCCATCAGCTTAGACCTCTGGCCACCCTACCCAAAGGAAAAACAAGGCAACACAACAAAATGATATCGTGTCCCCTGCCCCCATCCCACAAATTTCCGCTGATTAGTTTCATAGATCATTATGCCGAAATTTATTGGTTTTTTAAAATTTGTTCTAGTACTGCACTAAGATACTTAATAGAGTGCTGGTGAGACAGATGAAATTCCATCCACAGAAATGCAAATGCTTTTTAGATAGCTTCTGAAGAGTGCCTCAACATTAGGAAAATTGTGAGGCAAGCTGCTGGTGAATTATTGTCAAGGTCAGAGTATGCGCATTTGTTTTTTCTGGTAGTTGTATCGTTATCAGGCTCTTATGATATATCCACTTGCACTGAAAATATAGCTAACTTACCTCGATGAATTTGATTTATTAACATTGCAACTGACAAGGTTGCCTGTTTGTTAGTGCTTATTTTATATTTGAATAGCTTTCAGCACATAAATTTGAGGAATTGCTTGAAGACTTCAGCTGTTCCATATTTCATGGAGAAAACTGGACCAGAGGAGTGCCACTCCTGATATTTCTATTTTGATACTGTTCACTTTTTATAAATTAATGATGCCTGTATATGTATGTGTGTCCAATGAATAGAATCTATTACAAACAGTGAAACTTAAATGTTAACGCTCGTTAGCTTTATCTTCAATGAACTCTGACATAATCTTGCCATACATTTTGTTTTTTAACCTTCAGAGCATACCATAAATTTATTCTTATTAATAAATAATACATTGATTTCAAAAGAGATTAACTAATTAGATGTATTGTTCAGATTAATCTTCCTTAAAGGAATGAATGGAGAAGGAATATTTGCGTTGTATACAGTGCATCATGGAGCTCTCAAATGGGGCCAGGAATGAAGCCTTAAAGTTTCTTATTAACTTCAATGATATTACATCAGGCAAAGGAGCACAGCTTAATTAGAGCCAATATTAGCACTTCTTCCCAGAAGATGTACTTTTAAGTAAACACGACTGTATAAGGAGCCAGAGAAAGAAAAAACAGAACTAATTACTTGCCCCTAATATCTTGTAACATCTTGTAAAGTTCTTTTAACACGTCTCTATTCCTTCAGGTCTCTCTTTTCCCCTGTGAGGAAGAAATGCTTCCTTTAACTGACTTTATACCTCTGTACTGGTGTAGGCCATCACACACGTAACTCCAATTCCACAGATATCAGTTTATTGTGATTTGCTAGGGATTACGGAGGAGGCCACTCAGAAGCAAAATCCATGTGGATTGTGCGATGGGAAGAAAGGGCAGATCTCTTCAGGATGCTGTCATCATGTTGACGCTCAGGACTTCCCAACCTCCCGACTGTCTTCTTAATCTGTTCTCCTCCAGTGACTGCATTTCTAAGAATACTGGAGAAGGCACACAGAGTTCTCTCCTGCTCTCTGCTTTAATGAATATATATTTCCTAATAGAAAGTGAAGGTTGCATTTTAATGTCAACAACAGGAGTGACACTGATGATCATAACGCTAAGCATCATTGTCCAGCCATGCAATGACTTGGCTGCAATCAGGATGGGGAGCATCTGGTTGAAGCGAATCATGGAAAATCTGAGTTGATGTTGTTCAGCTAGTTCAAGAATTTGCCAGTTTATAACCTCACTTACTGCTGAAGTCATTTTTCCTCAGATTATTAACACCAGCATTGATACTATCTGGACTGCTCATTCCTTCCAGCCAGTCAGAACTAATAATTTTTAAAATGCCTTTTTTGGGGAGAAGCAATCAGAAGGCTTCAATTTTTTACTAGTATAAGCCAGGCCGTTGTTAGCTGCAGGCTTCATTTTGAGCATCTATGTTCCTACTGCAGAAATCACATGATGTGATTCAACTGAGTTGAATGCGAAAGCTGAAAAGTACTCCTTTTTTTTTTTTTTTTTTTTTTTCCAGCAATGATGCACACCAACCAAGAGCGTTTGATCTTATAGCTCTTTCTCTTAATACACTAGGCCAAATTCAGGAGTTGAGCTTTCACACTTACAGGCCTCTATAAGATAAATGTAAAATAACTGGAAAGCTACCTTTTTGCATGACTCATGTAAGAGCTGTATTCCAGTGGGACAACAGAATAGCCAATATCAGTAGCGAAGCTTATGTCTGTAGGAAGTAACACCTACAGAGTCAAAGAAAAAGAGAGATTCACTGGTGAAATGCTAGGCTCTAAACAAATTGGGTTTGCTGAAGTATTTCTTGCTGGGAAAATAACAACTTGAAAAAAATATTCTACCCCTGAACCCATTAGTAGCGCTCCAACTGGTGGTTGTTGCTTTGGTCTATATACAGAGCTTAGCTCTAATTTTCATAAAGATATTTTAATTACAGTGTATCCACTGTGTACTTAGCACTATTTTGTACATAATGTATTCGATATATTTTATATGTAATTGAAAATCCGTTAAATTAAACTGTAACAATATAAATAATCTTCCAGGATGAAAAGTAGGTTAAGATAACCCAATTTCATGCTTTAAACATTGAGATAAATATTCCTTAGTGTATTAAAATACTGTATTTTAGGTTGTTAATCTTTTCATTGAATAATAAATATGAGCTTCCCTTTTATGTAATTAATGCAATCCATATAATTCAGTAGAGAAATGAAATGTTGAATCATACATAGAAAGTAGCTATGAGTATTCCATTACCAAACTTAATTCAATCATTTCCACAGACTTATGGAAAATGCTATTCACCTCTTGGGGAAAACTTCTGGCGGTAAAACGTAGTTTTGCTTTGCATATATTTTGAATTGCTTGAATCTCTGGTAGTTACTCCCTTTTGATAGGGGAGAGTGCTGCAGAAAGGTTGGTTCAAAACAGTAGTTAGGAATGGTGTTTTGTATCTTCAAAGCCACGTTATTAACAACATTAAGTAAGCCATTCTTAGTATCCTTTTAGAAATGGTGATTGAGATGTTTCTGGTATTTTAGTTTTTACTTGGTTATAAAATCTGCAGTCTAATATTGTTGTATGGAATCCGTAAGCAAGATTGTTAATTTTCTCAGTATTTCAGGGGACCATGCATTTTATTTCACAGGTTGCTACTATGTTTTCACACGGACATTTCTGTAGCGTAGAATAAGGATTATGCACTGAATGCCCAGTGAAGCTTTTCAAATGATACCTGACATCCAGCTGCATAGCTATAGACAGACATTGATTTTTTTTTTTTTTTTTTTACAAAGAAAATATGTTAGAAGAGAAATGGAAGAAAATAAACATTTCTTCCCTGTCTTAACATTCATTGTAGCCAAGAAAAAACACTACCAAAGATAATAGAGTTATACTTCCCTAATTTCCCTGATTTGGCTTTTGTAATTAAAACCCTAAGGATTAGTTGGACATAGTTATTTTTATTAAAATATTTTTGTTTGTTTATACTATGGGAACTTATATCTAGCATCCTTAGAGAACCTGGAAAATTAGGGACTTCGATTTGTTACTACAAAGTGTACTCTTCAAAGTAACAGAGCTCCACTGCAGTTTTAAATAATCTAGACTGGCTTCTGCTAGCTGAGTAGCAGCAGCAGAATGCAGTGTGGACTGGAAAAATGTGCTCAGGGAAACTGGTAAATACAGCAGCCTTTTCTGAGCTTTGCTCTGTTATTGCTACTCAGTACTGAAGCCTGTTTGTGTAACGCTGGCTCAGACGCATCAGTGCTACCTGTGGTAGTGCTTAGTACACTTATTCCAAGGGAATCTAATGTGTGTGCTCTCCAGAGAAAAGACATTACAAGATCAGGCCCTAATTATTTTATAATTGTGCAAGGCTTTAATTATAGGACCTTAATGACTAGCCCCATTTAAAACACCTTGGGGACGTTGACTTAAGTAAAATGCTATTGTTGAATTATTTTCTTTCTTATAAGTCTGAGCACTTTCTATTTCTTTTTCTCACAGGGATCTGTGGCTCCTACCAAACAGTGGAATGAGCCAAGTAATTAAGAGATTGTGAGTTCAGGTTTTTAATAATCCTTCCAAGTGCTCAACTGGTAGGCTCAGGGCACCCAATTTTCAAGGCATTCACAATATGTTCAAGTTCTTGCCCTCACTGAGCTCAAATATTCTGTGTTCTTTGCTGTACATAAATACAGCAAAAAGTTGAAATGTATTTTACCATCAGCTGCTTCCAAACTGGAGAGGGCAGGAAATACTATTAATATTTTGGTCAAGGTCACCAGTCGTGGATGATTAACATCAGATCTCAATAGATCTGCATTCAAAGCACAGAGAATCCTCTTTTATCCAGTTGTCATAATGCATAAAAGATTATGATGCTGCACTTCTCTTATTATTTTTTTCATTTTATTTTATTTTTTTCAAGTATGTCCTGTACTTGGACAATTCTTGGCTCTTGAAATCTGAAGTATGCACTGAGAGTAGTGGAGCTGAAATGAAAACAATGCAAATAAAATGTTATAAACCACTGCAGAACATTATTAGTGTGGGTAAGGGGATATTTTGCTTGGACCTAGCTGTTTTGAGGTTAAATTCCAGTTTGAAATGCAGAACAGGTAGAAAAAAGTCTTGATGAATTGAGATTTTTTTTTAGGAGGTGTGCAAGCTGAGATGATGAGAGGTAGAATGGTATTTATTCAGTTCCTAGGTTTTTTTTTTTGAGGGTCTAAACATATGTTGTGATGTTGTGATGGTGAGATTTAGTTATAGGAAGCAACATTTGGCTATCTTTAAGCTGATCAAAACTGGCCTGTCCTTTTACCCTGTATCAAAATAAAAAATGGGAAGTTATAATAAAAAGTTTCCTGAAACTTTAATTTAGGGAATACTGAGAATATTTTCAGAGGAACTTTTACTAAGACTGCAACTCTTCAAGGAATATTTATGGTACTTATGGTTTCCTTAAAATATTTAGCAATCATAGTCTGTAGAGTAATCTGAACAATCCTATCCACCACACCCCTCCCTCCTCAAAAACAAAAAAAAACAAAAAAACAAACACAAATCAAAGATGTCTGATATAGTAGAATGGTGGAAAAGTAGAGTAAATTTTTAACTGGGGAAGCTGTAAAATTCTCTAGTTATATACAGTTATATTTCTGGGAAACAGATGAATGATAACTGATCCTCCAAGTGGAAATCCGCCTTTATGCTCTTGGAGTCTTTGTGCTTGTCAGTTTAAGTATCTCAGCTGGCTATGGGCTGTATGTTGTACAGCTTCTCTGCTGCCCCATTAGAGTAATGCATGTGATAGGAATTAGAAATGAAAGATTTAGGTAAAAGTTCTGTGTTCCCTAGTAGAGAAACACATTTTCTATGGAGGAGAAAAAAAAAAAAAGAAGAAAAAGAAAAAGAGAAACCTGGATTCTTTGTGCTTAAGTTCATTGTAGTCATACCAATATAGTAAAATGTTGGAGGAGTAACTAGTGTTATTCAATAATAACAAAACGTATTTCAAGCACTAATGTGGTCATGCTTCCATAAGGAATGCAGAGAAGCAGCTATCAAATAAAACCAATCAAATTCAATATCAAATGAAATGGAGTCATCAGTCATAAAAATGATTCCTAAAATTCCAACAGTATCTGGTTTTAGATTGCAAAATTTATCAGTCATTGGTATAAAGGTTCAAATCACTGTGCAGTCAGAAACCACATTTTTAATTTCTATCTGAAGTGCTGATTTTCCTCTTGTTTTTTGTTCTTGTCTCATGTACAATCCTTTTTTCTTTCCAAAAGAGTTTTGTAATGTTCATCTTAGCAGAATGTCCTTGACAGGTGAAAGTTTGATACATTTTGCTTATTAGGAGTTATCATAGCTAATAAAAACCAGAAAGTCTTTCATATCTCCAGAAGCCATCTCAGTCCATAGAGTAGCACTGCTATTTTCAAGCAATGAGAGTTGCATAGCTTTTGAATCCAAGATTGATAAAAATATATATATTGTTGTGTGTAATATCTGAATTTAGTCACATAGACATCTTCGCATCTTCTCTGTGTTTTGTATAGGATGCCCTTTAGATAGCTTTCAGCTATGTTTTTGCTGTATTCTCAGTTCCTAACTTGAAAGGCTGTACTGTTCTCAGAACTTAGAAGCTTTGCAAATAAGACAGTAATGATTTACTTGGGTATGTATGATGATGAAAATGTACATGTTGTGGTTTAACCCAGTAGGTGGCTAAGTACAATGCATTTCTTTGCTCGCTCCCTGCCTTCCCAGTGGGACGGGGGAGAGAACTGAAAAAAATGAAGTAGATCATGTGGGTTGCAGAGCTTACTGAAATTAGAATAGATTGCAGGATCAGCTTTTCATCTGTGCTCCATTTAAAGACTGATTAGTGACACAAGATCATCTTCCGTCTGATGGAAGCACAGAAAGAATTATCAAACTTGACCTCAAGACTTTCAATATTTCATTCTTGTGCTGTTCTTACAACATGACTGATAACGGTATTCTAGCTCAAAAGCAACCATAAACAAAATACAAAAAGACTTTTAAAGAAGAATCCTGAACTTCCTACTTACTGGACATGGGATCTTCTGCCACAGATAAGAAAAAAAAAATCTCATGCTTGTACTACTTGCCATAGTTGCAGTCTGTCTATAAATGCTTAGTCAGGCCTAGCCTGGCATCCCAGAGTACTGTGTTTTAGGAGGAAGGTCTTGTAGCTTCAGTTATTATTAAGCTTTACAAAGAGATTAAATGCAATTTAAGTGAACTCCTAAAGAGGGATGTTATTGTGCTACACAGCTCCAATGAAGGCTCATTCTTTTGAGCAATTGATTCTAAAAATCATCTTTATTTGAGGTATAAAATGAGGAGAAATCCCCTTTTTTTCCATCTCAAAAAAACAGCGATTGTTTACCCTAATAAATGATTGAGTAATTAATGACTAAACTAGTTGTAACTTTTTATCATACTGTTTTAAAACATAAATTTGTATTTTGGTACCTCTTGTAAAAAAAAAAAATACTCATAAAGCAAGCTGTGATGCAAAGTCCATGCTTCTGCCAACATCAGCTTCTTATCCAGAGGCTAATCTCTTCAGACGAGAAGTAGTTTCTTGTTCCTGGCATCAGAATGTGAGAAAAAAGCTCTGTAAACCTGCTTTTTGTTAGAACCAAAACATTTCTTTTCTGTGAGATCAAAACTTGAGGTAGGAGCGTAGAAGGGAAGATTCTAGACAGGAAATGCTTAGGCTTTTGTAATTGTTTACTTCAGAGGAAATAAACTTCAGTTTCAAGGAACCAGCAAGATGAAGCAGCCACTGTATTTCAAGTCTGCATTTTCAATTTAATTTTGGTTTCCTAACACATAATCATTTCAATTCTAGATTCTCATATTTTGGCTTAGTTTAGAGACAGATTCTTTCTGTGCGTGTGTCTGTGCGGGGGTGTATGTATATGTGTATGTACATGTCTGTATGTGTATATTTAAGACTTGAAAAATGTAAAGCCTGGATCCAAAAACCATTCATGTTAATATCTTTTGGCTTTATATCCATCATTATTTGGAATGTGATTAAATCTCATTTGCTTCACCGGGCCCAAAACATGTGTTTAAAGTCAAGTAAGTGCTTAAATATTTTCCTGAATAAGGATGCTTTCCTGAATGAGAAGTTAAAGTGAATGCACTTTATGTGCACAGCAAAAATTTTTTCCATACAATTCTTCAGATCCTTTCCAAAGTCTGAGCTTTTGTTAATATATTTATCTTTCTGGTGGATGTAGAAAGCATTACTTGTTCACAAGGACTGAACTGATATTGTAACTGTGCAGTTTTTGTACAGTTAGAGCATATCATAACATTCTTAGAGCAAACCTCTACTTCGGGGCAGCAGTAATATCAAAGGAATAGAGAAATATTCTTGAAAATAATCTGTCATCTCATCACTCATTTATAAATTCATTAATTTCCATGAATATAAGAAATCTCTTTCAGAAACATTATTGTCTGCCTTGTGTTATTTTGTGAGGAAATATTTTGTCTGTCATCTGTACAGTCATGCACAAAATGTTAAGGCTAATATAGAGCGAACTCAGAAAAAGAGCTTTTTTCTTCAATGTATCATTTTAAAGGTAATAAGTTTTTTACCTTATTAGTAGTTGCATAAACGGTTGTTAAGGATTAATTTCATATTTGTCTGCAGTTAGCGCTGGCAGACAGTTTTAAGATGAAGGATGATACTTGTAGTATGAAAAATGAGATATTTTCAATAGCCAGTTTTAACCTTCTAGTATTTGTGTGGTTGTAATCCTAACACAATTGGCCATGCATTGACATTTTATTAATGTTGTAACATTAATATAAGAAAAATCTGACAAGTAAAACCATGATTCAGAAAATGTTTAAGAAAACAGACTTGTGTTCTAAGAGTCTCTCTGAAAATCATTCTTAAAATTACGTGATTTTTTTGAACATGTATTTTACAGAAAATGCTCTTGAGATTGTAAATTGCTTGGATCAGTAAAATAGTTTCCTTAAAAAAAAAAAAAAAAAAAAAGGAGAAAAAGGAACAAAAAGTCTTTTAGTCTCAGTTTTCTACTAAAAAATTCTAGTGCACCTTTTAAGAAATTGAGACATATTAAAACATACAATGAAATAATAATGTTGTTGTCTTGAAAACAAACACAAAGACTGCAGTGAATCTCAGTCTGTGTTTAAGAATTCTAGTTCGCACCTCATTTAGAAAATAAATAGAACAATTGAGAAGTGAACTGTGATTTAGGTCTACACACTGAATGGAGGTTTGGAATTTCAAATTGTTTCGAATTTGTCCTATTTTTATTTCAGAATGTGTCTTGTTAGTTTTCAGCATGATCACTTGTGTAATCTAATTTTCTCCCTCACAGTCATTTCTGGGAACGGTGATGGAGTACTTCATGATAGGCAGCTGCCTCGGTCACGTGACAGTACCGGGATCTCAGAGTAGGGGAAAGGTAGGATATCCTGAAGAATGCAAGCTGCCTTTTAGGATTTGAAACGATGATGAAAGATGATAATCATTTTAAGAGCGCCCATTTGCTTTGAAATTCAGTTCAAAAGCCTGACATAAATTCTGAGAGCAATTAGAACCGCAGTCGTGCTTTCATTTTTATATTTTCTCTTTAAGTTTGGCATTTACCCAATTTGCCTGATAGCTGGCATTTTGACGTGTATGTGTACTCAAGTGTTTTCAAATCTGATTAATGCACAAAGTGCAAAATGTAGCTTCAGTACCTTTCAGCAATTGCAGGGCAGTTTACTTCTGGCATGAGATGAATAGAAAAAAGACAAAAAGACGACTTATTTCAGGAGATACCATGGGGTTTTTGATGTCTTTATAAGACCATCTGTAATGATCCTCTCTGAAACTTTCTGAAAGTACTGCAGCATGTAGTTAAAACAGATAAAATAGGGCATTAAAATAGAGCATTGTGCTGGTCACAGTGAACCACCAAACTTGCTGGATTATCTCCTTCAGTATCTTGATAAAAGTTTAGGGCTGTATCATAAAAAAACATAGATGTTATCTATTTGCTCAGATAGAAAAGTAGAGTTCTGTGTAACACCTATGCAAATAATAGGCTTTTACCCCAGAGCTGAGTGAGTGCACGGGCTGTCTTTACAGTAGGTGGAGTAAATGGGCTTCTTCTGAAGGCAACTGGATCAGCTAGCTCAGTCTTCCTGTGGAGGAGCCTACATCTCTACATTTACTAGAGGGGTCACCTAGGAGATTTGCCTCAGGTGAACCTTTGTTGTTTGGAATCCCTTGCAGAAATGACAAACAGCTGCATGATGGATTGCATTCTTGCCACCATGTTCAAGGCTTTGGCAAGCATTAGTTCCATTACTACTTTTGCTGATTATTTTCCACTGCAATGGCATGTTGCTGTTTTCTATTTATATTCTGATCATTTCACTGGAGCACAAGGTTATACCCAGCATGTTCTGCATTCTGCAAGAGCATTATTTGTGGAGATATTAGGGATAGCATTTGATGTTAATTAGTAACGTGCAGATAATGTTAGTCTACTGATTAAGTCAGTAGAAAGGTTTCAGTTCTATGTATTTTGGACAACAAACAAACTGATGATTCTGCAATTCCACACTGAAAAGTACTGATCATATTTCATTATCTATGAACATAAAAAATTAAGACAATTCAGAGTTTCAAAAACAGGTGCTATGTTGTATGTGAAATGTATTAACTCTAATTTTTTACAGTTGTTTGCTATTATATGACTGTAATTTATTGTGCCTGCAGCAACCCGAGGACATACTGGAAAATGAGATGATTCATTTCAAGTGTTTTATCCTAGTGAGCAAAATTTTAATCAGTGAGTTTTCTAATCTGAGCTGTTATTGGCACACTCTGTAAACTTGGCAAGGTCGCAGAAGGACTCCTTTGCAAACACAGACTTGCATCAGCTAAATGTGTTTTAATTTATCTATGTTATAGAATTCTTAAACAGCACCATATAAAGGTGGTCGGATGAGTTATGCTGAGGGTAATCTAATAACAAATTATGATTTACATTAGATTTCTTTTGAGCCAGGGTTGCTATTTCCTATGCAATTTTTTTTACAATTTCACCTTAAAAAAGCTCTAATCTGATATAAAAGAAAGTAACAGAAAAACAAAACAAGCAAACGAAAAATGAACAGTGAAAAATACACTAATAACTGTCTTTTTGTCACTTTTATGAATTCATCACTACACTGTTCGCTGAATACTGTGTATCATACCGTGCAATAACAGCAGCTGTGTTATCACTTAGCTGTATCTCAAAGCATCCTGTTTGTTTTTATCAAGGATATGCTACTTTTCAGGATGTGGATGTTAATTCAGAAATGTATAATCTAGCATTAAAAAATAGTGAAGTATATCAAATGAATAGTAGAAGATGTTCCAATTCACTTAAGTATTAGGCAGTAAATATGATAAAAATGGTTAACTAAGAAAATTTTACCCCTTATGTGAGGTATGTTGTAATTTTAAGTGTGATGAACAAGACCAAATGTTATTGACAGCTGATGGAACACCTAACTGACTTCTGAAAATGTGACACAGACTCTTATGGTGTATTAAAAACTTATAAAACACAGTTTAAAACTGAAAAATACAAAGTCTTCAGAATAATAGTTTGATCTACCCCGTGATTGAGTAATTTGATGAAATATTTCATGTTACGTTTTTTACAGTGGGATTCAGTTTCTTTGCAATGTAAATATGAATTTTCCCTCAGCTATCAGGAAAAAAAAATGCATCTCAGATTAACAAAAAAAAAAAAAATTGAAAAGCAAAACAAACCCCCCAAATGAAATAAACAGAACATTCAAAATGGTGGCTATCAGCAAATTATAAAAGAAGTAGACAGGAGCTGGCTGCTGTGCTGGGATTGGCTGGGCCTCAGGTGGCAGGTGGTGGGACGGTTGGTAGCAGGGTGTCAGTTGGTGTGAGGTGAGTAACTGCATTGAGGAGATATGCATGTGTGTGTAGATATATAGGGGGGAGTGAGTGAATGGCTGTGTGGTGCTGAGCTGCTGCTGGGTTAAACCACACCGCCTAATGTAAATGTGAAATCCCAGGCAACTGCCTAGAGGTGACTGTCAGCAGAGTGTTTGCACTTCTTTGAAAGCCCTGCTTGAGCACTTCCACAAAACAACAGCATGTGACACCTTGTTCTGCAGATGCACGCAGAGATTGACTTTTCCTAGCTCATTTTTACATGGTGTCTTTTTCCTTTCTGAAAAATCCCTGCAATTTTTTTTTTTAAGAGTTTTTCAGAAGTTGACGTATTAAGTTCTGACAACTAAAACAAATCACTGAGCCATTTTAATAAATACTATATTGTCATGTATTTGCAATCTGATTTAGCTGGTGATTCATCACTTGAGCTTTCAATATACATAATACCAATATGATTTAGTAGATCATAAATTTGATTCAAAGGATGTATTAGATTTGGTAGGTCCTGACTTCAGCTCAGCATAGAATGACTTTATCTGTCTTATGAGGATATATGTGATTTCTAAAAAGAGCGTGTCTGTTGCTGAAAAATACTCCACCGAAAAGGGAAAAAAAATAATTTATTGCAGGGTATGAAACATTCATTTCAGGAACCTGAATATAGAAATTTATATAAGAATTTCACAGCAAATCAATATATTGTGCATGTCTTCACATTCCATATACTGAATGTATTATTTTGACCACGATAACTTCACTGCATATACCGCTGAGTTCTGAACTGAAAAGCACTTCGCTCTGTAGAGTAGAAAAATCAATTTAGCATAAGGTGATCTCATTAAATTCTATTTATCCAACATTACAACAATCTAGTAGGAGATGGAGAGTGAAAGTAATTGTTCTTAGATTAATATAAGTATCTTGTTAGAAGAAAACTGCTGATTAGGAAGCTGTTACTTCTTGACTTCTTCTAATTGAAATCATCCAGGACCTACTCCAGGAGGTTCTGATTTCAGCAGCGTGTTTGATGATACCATCATAAGTAATTACTGCCATACCTTGCTCAAGACGCAGCACCAAGATGGAGTAACAGGTTAGTGTGATGTATTAATATATTTCAGTATACGTTTCTATAGGAAAGTTCATATTTTTAAATGATCCTTTTTTGTTCTGTTTTGCCAATTGCTGATGTAAAAGTAGAGGTTTTAGATAGCCCTTTCTTTTAGGAATGTAGTATAGTACTTCAGAGATACAGTGCAAATCCCCCATGACATCATAAAAGCTACCTTGGAAGCCAGATCTTAGGCTGCTGTGCATGCCAACATTCCATTGCTGACTTTTATGGAAGCTAAGTCACTGCCTCCTTTTCACTTTTTTTGCAAATATTTGGAAATATTGCGAACTTTTTACATAAGTGTGCAATATTTCCTGCTGCTGGCAAGAAGGTAGAAAGGACACCCACTACAAAGAGGTCTGGATTTTGGTATGACACTGCAACATCTATATACTGAAGATGTCCTTGCATTTGAATTTTCTACCTGATTTTTCAGATTTCAAATCCTTGGTTTTGATTTTTATCTTTCCTTATTAATGTATTGGTAAGATATCAGGTTGCAGCATACTGCAGTACACTATACAGGACATTTTAAAATACTCATTATATGCAACTCATGATTTCTTCAGCTTGCAGCTACAAATGCTAGCTTACTCAGTCCATAAATGTCCAATTGCATCTGACAATTCTTATCTTCACTCCAGTGATTCAGTTAATATATTTGCTGAACTGAGGTCATGCAGTCTCTCTAGAATTTTATTCATTGAACTTTTAATATACTAAAAAAACCAAACTCACTAGTAGATTATCACACTAAATCCAGCTATTTATGTGTATATATATGCACAGTATATAACCATTTACTCAGCTCTTTTGCAGTAAGTAAATGAAATATTTCTTTACATTGTGTGGAATAATGGTGGGTATAGGATTAAAAACTAACAGGAAGCTGCTGGTTTTTAGATGTTAGACAAAAACCCGCAAGGATATTTGAAACAGATCAAGTCCATACTTTCTGTATCCCAAATCCTGTACTACCTTGGGTCTGCATTCTGCCCCTTTGTAGGTTCATCTTTGTTTGATGATGTTCCACTCTGGAAGTGCACAGCCTTTCAGGAGGCACAAGTTGTACCTTTATTGATGTTGGATGTTCTAATTACTTTGATCTTTCTTCTGTATTTTTATTTGGTGAAGGATTTTGACAAACTGTGTTTGCTCTCTTCTTATGCATGCTCTCTGAAATAATGACCCAGTAACTGGCATAGTGAATGAGATGTAGAGAGAAAACTTAAAAAGATGGGTAAATTAAGTATTAATTTGAAGATATATTTTTATTATAACCATGGTTTTTTAAAAATTTTATTTTACTGAGATCTCAGACTTAAAATTGTTTTGCTATCTTGCAGATGTATTATTTCTTGTTTATAAAATGCCAGTGCTAAAAAAGTTCCATTTTGCTGTATAAGGCCATGTCATTGTTTTATAAGGCTTTATGAAAGATCAATGAGTTTGACTAATCACATTATTTATTGTGCTTTCTAAAGTTTTTGCTGTCAAAGGAGTACTTCAGTGATGATTTAAATCAAGAACAAAATTCCAGTGGTGAAAGTCAATTGGTCAATGACTTCAACCCTTAGATGTTGTATAGATCCTGTAAAGGAAATAAATTTTTGAAATATTTTTACTAGTTTTTAGTTTTTTAAATTATAATCTTGTTTGGTTTGAGACGTCAAGAGAAAAGATGTTACATGAATTTGTTTTGGTATAATTCTAAATGAAAAATTTGCAATGATGAAAACTGCAGGGGGAAGGGTGGGGGGAAAAAAAAAGAAGGAAAGAAATATTTTTAATCCTTTCTGAATCCTTTCCAGAACTATACAGAGGTTTTTGTGCTGCTTTAGTGCTCCGCTTTCACAGAAATGAACTCAAAAGAGGTAACCTTTGTGATTTCTTAAGCTTCTGATAGAAGTTACCGTTTAATAAAATAAAAGGGTTTTTTTTTTTTTTTTGCTATAAGTGTTGGAGAAAAGTAAACTTGTAGAAGAAATCTGTAGGCTTTACTCCACATTGTACTTGAGCATACCCATCAGAGCAATGATGTCTTTAAATGGTGTTGGGCTAGAGGAAAAATTCAGCAAGTGATGTAAGTTGATTCAGAATGAGTTTGTGTTTACTATGATTTCATAGAGAATGATTTCATAGAGACATCTTGATTTCTAGAGGATTGATCCTAAAAGGAAATATGTTTCACTTTGTAGAGTAGGCAAATTGTGCAGTAGCTCTTAGAGTGGTTACTGAAGGCAGTCTGTTGACCAAAAAGAGTTGCACTGGCAGTTTACTTTTATTTAGACTATCTAGATTATATGTGATCCATGTGCCCCTGGCTATGAAGAGCAAACAAATTATAGTTAACAATTTGCGCTGCCAATAACAAAATATTTAGTAGGTTCCTTGTGTGCAGTATAGAGTAGCTAGCTGAGATGGTAGGGGATTTATCTTCCTTATGATTTTCTGTCCTAACTTCCAGATCACCCACACCATGGTGAAAGCAGTATGCATTTAAATATTTGTTGTAATGATCTGTAAATCTAAAGTTTTTGCTTCTTGAAATTTTCATTTGCTGTAGAGTTTAGATGAACAGAGTAATTAACTTAAAATTATCCAGCAATACTATATCTGAATGTTGGGGTTCTGGAGAGAAGATTATTTTGCCCCTCTGAGTATTGAAAATTCCAGTGTAGCAAGGTTCTGAATACAAATTTTATTTCCATAAAAAAACCACCAAAATAGATCTTTTTATGTTTTGAACATAATGCTGCTTTATCAATGATTACTCTATGTAATCTTATAGTATGAATATCAACCTTGCATGTTCTGTTGAAAGGAAATTACACATCTTTGAATAGTGATGATTTTCATGATCACAACCCAGCCTTAAGGCTTCAGAAGTTCTGCTTTGAAAAGTGCAACTGCACGTACTCAGAGTGCCTACTAAAATCTCTCCCAGCTTTATTTTGACTTCAAGGTATCTTTGCCTTTTTTTCCCCCTTGCTCAGCCATATTTCTATTTGTATTTGATATGTATTCTTCCCATGCTGGTCTTTTTTTGATTGTGTCTTGTTACTAACAGGTTTCTATCATGGCTGTATCCACAGTGGCTGTGGAACCTGCTCAGTTGTGATGTTTTCCCGCAGAACTGCATTTTATTTTATATTTTCTTTTCAACAGATACATGTACCTGCTGATGGAGAAAAAACCCTCCAACTCCCAAAACAGGATTTACCTCCTGGTACTTGTTTTGAACAGTTATTTACTCTAAGATAATTTGGGGAATGATGGCTGCAGATACCTGTGCCACAGCACTTGAAAGTGAAACAGCAAAGTAAAGTAGCTCCATTGGAATGTAGAGATAACAGGAGGAACACAGAGGTTCCTAAATCCTCAGATATAGACGAGGAATAAATGACATGGGATTGTGAAGGACTGGGGCTCCTCTAAAAGAAAATTATCAGAAAAAGGATAGCATGCTGTGGAGTTTGCTTTCAACTAACTCTGTTTTACTATCTGTGTTATCAATGATACTGTCAGAACGAGAGAGTTTTAGTTATTCCTTTGGAAGTTATAGTAATCTTTCTTAAATGTATATTTATTTCTTTCTTGTAACTAGTCATATCCCATACATGAAGACAGGCTTTTGGCAATGAAAGTGAAATTTCACTTACCTGTTAATTTTTATTTTTGGAAAGGAACAACTTAATCCAGGTGATCTGAGTGGTATTTCATGTTCACCAGCAACTTCTTTTTTTTGACGTGCAGTATTTTTGTGCTGCTTTTCTCTCTAGCAAGCCCAAATAGTTGGAGTTGAACCTATAGTTTTCTTTCTTCTTAGCCTTTAATATTTGTGGTTATGAGCCAACCTGATATTCTTATTTCCCAAGAGTCTGGTAGAGTAATACCGTTTTGTGATTGATCTGCAGCTTCTCAGAGTGTAGCATTGCCATGATGTCA
>NW_024962264.1:12439435-12461624 GCF_019238085.1 Lagopus leucura | reverse complement strand
AAAAAAAAAGAAAACAGTGCAGACCTAAGTCAGGTGTGCTGTGAGGAGTACTGTTAATGTTATAATAGCTATGTAGAATGCTTTGCAGCAGCTCTATTTTTTTACATCCCCACTCATATAGACATAAGATGATGAAATCAAGCTCAACACTTAAGCTTTAAGAATAAAGAACTCTATTTTGTCTGCCCTGTCCCGGTCCACTTTTCAGGGAATTAGTCAAAGCATAGGCTCTTTGCCAGTAAGCTCCATCTTAGTCAATTAGCCAAGGAACTTTTGAAAAGAAGTAGATTCAGTTTGCAAGATGCTTAACCCACCTACTACCGCTAACTCATGCTGATCTTGGAGAAACTCTTTGTCCAGTTAGTGTATTTTATCTCTGTGAGAAAAGCAACTGTCCTGTAAGGGTATATTTTCTTTTAATCATTGCATTTGCAAAAATAAAATGAAGACGGATGTGTTCTCTGTCCTTGAAGTCAAACAGCACTATCATATCCATCCACCTGCCTATAGAGTGGATAGAGGGATAGTCCAACTGTTTCTGCAGAAGCTTACCAAACTTCCAGGAATGGTGGTGCTCAGTAAGTTCCTGTAACAAACTATTCCAGAGTGTTTTATGAGACATCTTTTTTCCTCTTCATCAGCCTATATATTCTACTGCAAATTCAGTGGTTTATTTCTTGTCGGTTGTAGATATAGAGTATATTTTGCAGGTAACTATGAACAAAACACTTTTGATTTTCTCAAATATATAATAATTGTCCATGTGAAGCTGAAGCACTTTGTGTGTGTCCAAAAAATAAAAAAAAGCTGTTTTCTGTGAAGAAAAATGGAGCATCCCCAAAAGTCAGTTGTTGCTTTCATTCTAGTTATGTACCTTCCTACCAGCTAACTTTCAAACATATCATGAGATGCACCTTCTTTAATGATGGCACTCCAAGATTATTCCTTGCTGTTTAATGCCCAGTAGGAATGCACTAGGAAGCAAAGACTGAATTGGTTTAGGTTAGAAATAACATTTAGGAGTTAAAGAGTGTGCAGTGAATTTGTAAGGAATTTCAGATTCATCTGTTAGAGGCATCCTAGAAGAGTAAGGCCCTGCATATTTCATCTTAACATTTTCCCTTGACTGAATGCAGTTACTTCAACATTGACTTTTACAATAATCGTATCAGGAACTCCAGGGTCATTTTGAAGAAGTATTTTCAATGATTGGAATTAAGAGATTTCAATAACAACGAGTTTCACTACCAAGAAATTACCCTGCAGTGATAGTATCAAACTTTTCTGCTTCCTATGGTGCATTCAGAGGTCAGCTGCATTGCGTTGAGAATACAGAAGTCTGTCTGACAGAATAATAGGAAAACTGCAACCTTATAAATTGTCACAAAAGAGGTAAAAATTGATGTCTTAAGAAAATGGGATTGCTTTTTTGCTCAGATATAAGGATAAGAGAACAGGTTATATTTCTGGATATCTTTGAGAGTAAGAGAGTAAAAGCCCTGCAGGATCTACAGTCACAGAAAGTAGTGTTTTTGTTGGAATTGACACGATGTGATAGGTTGAAGGTGAACTATTTCTGCATTCTCCTTCACGTTTGGAAAAATTGTTTTCACCTGTGCTGTAATTCTAAGATTATTTTTAAGTGAAAGAACCCATAAAGCTATAAATTCAGGAACAAGAATATTGATGAAAACCTTAACTTCGAATACTACAGTACTTTGTATTTAGGAGGAAAATGCTCATGTCAGTCACCTAAATACCTTGATAATATTCTCTTTGCTCCTTTGTTTCTCTCCTGTTTGCTTCCTACAAGATATCTATCATGGAATCTACTGTCAAGAAATTACATACATAAATATATATTTAAATTTACGTAATTGTAGATCACTTCTTCATATATTTTTTTCTTTCCAGCAGAAATTATTATTCACATTATTTGTTGCAATAAACAAAAATATATTTTGCAAAATGAATTCAGCATAATCTCAAGTATGTTTCTGCTGCTTAGTATTTTATATTGCTTGCTATTTCAGAGAATCATTTTAAAATACGTATTACTTGGAAGCATCACGTAGGCTACTTCAAGCTTATAATAAACAACATTCATACCTTTATAACTTAGGAAGCTGCTGAAGGCTGTAGAAATTAGAAGTATTTCTAGATGATTAGGCAATATGCAAAAAAGAAAATGAAATGATCTATCCTTGCTTAATTATGAATGTTCTTAGAATGACTACACATAATTTGAAGAAATTCGAACATATGTATGTAAATGTTCCTTTTAATTTCTGACACTCTCTTAACCTTCTGAGTCTTCCTTCTGCCTGGCTACCCTGTAAAATACATTTTCAAGAAAGCCAGAAAATGTAGCAACATCTGCCCTTCAGTAGCAGATGAGGATTCACTTAGGATTTGTATCTGTCTGTATGCACTACCATTAATGTCTGGTGCAAGTTACCTTTTCTGTTGCAGTGGAATTCAGGAATGCCTGTATTCTTAGTGTCGGTGAATTCAAAGCTGTAAGGAACTGTTAAAATAATCTAGACTGGCTTCCTGCATAACGTGGCTGAGGAATTCTTGAATTTCATTTTAAATGTTGGGTTTTGCTACATATTAGTTTCTGATTAAAAAGTCGGCATTTGAAAATCTTCTTAACGCACAGGTGCATTCAGAGTGTGATTTATTGCCTTCAGAATATTTTCTTTCCTGTGGTAAATACGAAAATGAGAAGTTCATAGTGGACAGCAGGGTTTACTGTTTGAACCCTTTTTTTTTTTTTATGGAGAGCATAATAGTAAGTGTTGGCTTACAAGCAAGTAATTCAATTTTTGTTGCATTTTCCTATATTTCTAATCGTATATTTGTTCTAAACAGATAGACAAACAACCCTCCCAATTCCACTACTCCCTATCAAACAGAAACAACCAACCAAAAACCCTCACTCCTCCCCCACTCTGCTGTCCCAAGTAATGTTCCCTCTAACCCTGTTTAACATCTGCGTACACTGCTTCATACTCTTCAGATCTGAATTTGTCTCACTCTTTATTTGACTGACTAATCCAAACTCTTTTCTCCTTTTTTTTTTTTTTTTTTTTTTTTTAAGGAGCGATGAGAGAAAGTGGATATTTTGGTGTTTTCAGCTGGTGAATAATTCATTTTTCTACCTATTCTGAACATGAGCGGTGATAAGGCAACAGCTTAACAGCTTTTTCTTAACTCTAGTATTCTCTATTTCCCCATTTTCCTGGAAATTAGCAGTACCAATCCCTTTAAATGAGAAGCAGTGATATTTTTTACAGTCAGCAGTGTCTATATACCATCTATGTATATGACCTCTTTCTACATAGCACATTTGCATTATTCTAAGCAGCTGAGACTTTTTCACTTTCACACAAGTTTTCCACACTTTCAGCTGATGTACTCTAGCTTCTCTCGTTGTGAGCAAATAATTTTCTGATGCTTTTTTGATGAAGGTAAATATATTAACCTTCTCTTTAGTTAGATTTTTCTGGTATCAGACAGTCTTTTAATTCACCTCTGAATCTTCCTTTTTTTTTTTTTTTTTTTTTTTTTTGTTTTTTAATGTACATTTCAGAGTAAATGTAGTATTCCAGCACTGGTGGCATCAGTGTGAACATAGAAATAATGCAAAACATAAACTATTTAAATATTCCTTTACTTTTGTAAGGATCCAATTAGCTCATTTAGCAATAGCTTTGCACTGTGTTGACAGTTTCTTATCCACCTTCAGAATCACTTTTTTTCCAGTTCCTCATCCTGTAAATGTGGCTTGCATTCCCTTTGAATGGATTTATGACTTTTCATTTTTCTTTGTTAAAATTTGTCTTGTTCAAATGAAGCCACCTAAGCATTTGAAACAGATTATTCTGTAGAATGCTTGCCTTGGTCCACCAATTTTTGCATGCTCTGCAAGTTTTGTCAGCAATTGCTTAGTATTTTCTTCCAGATCATGAAAAATGATACTGACAATTGAAGAGGTAGATACTAGCTAGCCTGTATTATAAATACTGTGATTTAATAGACAATCCTCATTTTGTACTAGGAGTGTATAATATATTTACAAAAGTTGTAACTAATGAATTATTTTAAAAGAAATTCTGATAATTTCTATGTAAGCTATTGTATTTAATACTATCTATCCCTCAGTGATAATGTGACAGATGTTGAAACAAGCCAAATTCTTTGCAATGTTTTTAAGTATTGTATGTTATCCAATTTTCTTCTCCCAAGAACAACTGTAAAGTTTGTAGACAAAGTGCTCAAAATACAATCCTCTATTTCCCTAAAAACAAACTTTAGGGAAAGATGAGCAAAATACATTTCACAGTCCTTTTTCTTAATAGAAGGGTATATATTGTATATTATTATTAATATCCATGTTCATTTGCATCTTTAGTGATCAGGCTTGGGAATTTGTACAAGCTTAAAATTATGAGGATGATGATGACAATGCAGGAACCTGTCTAGCTCAGTTGCACAGGAGGATTGTGAGACCAAGGACTGTGCTGTGGTCAGCCTTCATAAGTTTTCTTAGGTCTCTATTTTATAAACTCTTAGACAAGACCCTTGGTAATGTCGAAGGTTGAAATCACTGGTGGAAAAGACCTGATTTTGTTTCTCAGTCGCAACTTTTTCTCTCAGTGATCTTTGTCTGACAACTAATACAGTGACTTGTCCACGTTCTTACATTAAAGAGTTGTCCAATCTTAATTGCGCAACTAAAACTTGTGGAGAAAAAGATTTACATAGAAAACAACATTACTGTAATATTTTAATATTTCTTCTCAGTGATGGACTGTAATAGAAAATCTCATTTCTTCAGTCACCCCAGTTGAAACAGGAAGTAACTTTCTCTGAACCATATATTTTCTGATGGTTTTCAAGCTTGTTAGTTTTCTGACTGCATTGAGTCTTCTTAGTAAACAGATGCTGGTAAATCAACCAGATACTAAAATTCAGTTTTTTTCAGTTACATAGAGAGTAATACTTCATAAAACTACTTAACTATTTACCTAGAACGTTTACCCTAAACTACTTTTTTTCCTCCTTAAAGCCTATGTAATGTAGATACCATAGTAATATAGAGGACCATCTTATTATTGCATACAAAATGGCTTCTTTCTACTTTTTTTTTTTTTTTTTTTTTTTTTTTTTTTTGTGGTGTTTCAGTACCTGAAAAATTGGAGGTCTTCTACGATTTGTAGGGATAATTATACTTTCTTGTTAGAACTAGTGTTTGGGATACTCACTCAACTGACCTTTTCTGTATGTATATTTTTTGTGCTTACAAAATAGATCAAATGTATTAGCAGCAGGAAGGGGAATATTCTTTATCAAACTGCACATGAAGGAGCAGCCTTATTAATTCATTTGTAATTAACAAAACTCTGCTAATTGAATAAACATAAAACAAAAGTTATTACAAAATATTATACATCCCTTGGGCATTTACAACATGAAGTGATATGCATTCACAGAAATGTTTTTCTGCAGGGAAATGAATTGAAATTATATACAAAACATCGTTTGCTGTAGATATTGTGTAAAAAATAATTTCAATCTGTTTAAGCAGATTTCATGCTGTTGGGCCACAAATTTATCTACCTATACTCAATATCCCAACCCTCAATGTGCAGACACGTGTCTCACTAGTAATTTACAGTGGTTCTCCTCTTTAGAAAACTATGTTCAGTGGATCTGCAAACAAAAGTAGTTACTATTATTCTCGTGCACCTGGAATTGCCTCCACTCAGCTTCCCATCTCAATCTGAAACTTTTCTCAGATTGCCAAATTTGAGAATTGCTTAGAATGTGTTCCACACACTTTTCTCATTTGTTTTCTTTATCCTTGACACTTCCAATTCACTTCTCCCTTTGAAAATGTTATCTTTTGCAGCATTTGGTGAAACTTTCTTCTATTTTTCTCCCCACCTCCCTGCTAAATTCCGCAACATATTTCAGCACAATGTCTTTCATGCTGCAAGATGGCTGGGGACTTTCTATCTGTTTCTGAAGATCTTTCTCTCTGCACTGTTTTTATATTGATGACTTATTTTTTACCCATCCCCTGCAACTATAGGTCTTGGTATTCATCACTTCTTTTCATAGTTCAGGTTTGCTATCCCTGAATGCAAATTCCTTTCTGTTGCTGATTGTAACCTCTCAATCATTTTAATGCTTCTCTTAGTAAATTCCATTATTTCTGTTCATTATCTCTTCTCTGTATTTGAGTGTATTCCACAGCTTTACTTTAATTGCGTCTGCTTTTGCCTTTACTACATCTTCAACACTCACTTAAGTCTCCTTAATAAAAACAAATTTAGTGAGCACAGTTTTTATTTTTTTTTATTTTGCCTTTCCAGTGGCTGTAATCTCATGGGATCACATTTGCACAAAGATAGGAAAATGGATAGCTGAGGATGCAGATTTTTTTTCCGCTTCTTTACTTTTCGTTCCTCTCTTCCTACTCAGCTGCCGCCCTTCTCCATTCTGCTCCTGTGCTTTCTGCTCCAGCACAAAAGCTGCTTCATAGAACCATAGAACAGCCTGGGTTAAAAAAGACCACAATGATCATCTAGTTTCGACTCCCTGCAATGTTTGCATCCCTTTTCTGCTGTTCCAATAGGAACTGGCTTGGTTGCAGAAGGATATTTTCACTAATGCTAGACCAGGTCAGGAAATGTGAATGCACCCCTTATTTATAGTATTACAGTTTGTGGCAAAACCTGGTTCAGAGTCTAGATGGAAGGGGAACTTCCTAAAATATTGCGTAATTACTTCTGTAATTACTCTTCGCTAAACTAGAAAATGCGTATGAAGTTTTTGTGTGAATATGTATTTGCATAAAATGGGCCAATGGTATGTGACCAGCTGCTAAGTAGGTGTGAAATCTAATCTCAAAGTTCTGGATCAGAGATGGGATTGGCTCTTGTGAAAGGTTTTCATATTACAGCACTCCTATATGTAGAGATTTTGGAATCAGGAGATGTTTGGAGATCTGAAAACTGCGGCAGAATTTATTCATTTTTGTCTTACATATTTTTTTATTTAAGAAGAAGGTAGTGATATTCATTGAAAAACCCAATGATTTCTTTTAAATGCAAATAAAAGTAAAATGATAATGCTTGGCTTTACAAGGGAAATATTGTTTCATGTGTGGCATTTCTGAAATAACTATTTCATTGTTATTTTATATCAGATATTGGAGATAATTCAGTGCAAAAGAAATAATTCAGAACTATTGTGACCTTAATAGCATGTCTCTACTTTATCAACAGAAATGCAAAGGATCCTTGTCTTCCCAGAAACTTACTGTACCTTATTGCCGCTGGGGCTCAACTCAGACACGTCTAAGCGCTGCCTCTGTTCTGAAAAATAATGCCAACCCTTATAATAACAAAACTTTTGGAATGGCAAGACCAAGCATTTTTCGGCAAGATTCTTGGTTAGAAGAAAGGTTCTGTAAGTTACCTGAAACACCATATTATGGAATATCCTACCCTATGTTTTCTCAGAAGGCTATCAAAACTTACAAGGCTTATGTCTACCTATCTCCATGTTACACTGTGGAACAAGAAGGTAAGAAATGTTTTCTTTCACATGTCTTTTTTAAAACAGGAGGAAATTCAACAATTCACCACTTGCCCACTTTTTTTTTTTTTTTTCACAAGTCTAACATTTTTATTTTTCTATGTTAATTAATAGTTCTGTGTGACTGATGAGCTTCTTTAGAATCTTTTCAAAGTTTGAGCATAATATATATATATATACTTGTTTGTGAATTACATACTCTCATAGAAGTATTGAGGGGAAAAATATTGGAGAAATCTTTTATATTTTTCACAACAACCCATCAATTTCTTTAAAAAGCAGATAAAGTGAGTAAAAAAATTTTAATTATACAGAGGGCACACTGAAAGTAATGCCTCCTATTTATTTCCATGGAAACTAAAATATGTTCCAAGGGAACAATAAAACCAGTAGACTAAATTGTTGGCTACAAAACATTATTTTTCAGTGTAGTCACCACCGTTAGCAGAGTATGAGCTGATTGAGATGCTCTTCATTTCATGGTGAGACAGTTGTGCGTGGCTATCTGGAATGTGGCTTGTCTTTCACATCGCTGTCGCAACTGCTGAAACACATCACGCACCACCTCACCATGCTTACATCCACTGTTTGATTTCCATAAATATTCAGCAAGTGTAAGTGCATGTCAGCAGGTGCCATTTTTCTGCATGACAGAATTTAGTGACTCACCTTTGCTTTGTATATAATTCCATGTCAGACACCGTTTTTCACACTGCCCCTCTATTCTGCTGTCTGTCAAACAACAACAACATGTCACATAATGTTGGTAGGAAGGTTCAACCTCTTCAGCAATACCACCTGCATCTGCCTCTGATGTTGTGAGCCAACACAATAAAATAGGAGGCTTTACTTTCAGAACAGCCTTCATTTGAAGTCACAGTTTTCATCAAAATAACATATTTTCAGCTAGCACTTTTTTATATTGAATATAACCTTCATCTTTTCATCTCTGTCCTCACCATGATTCTTTAAATCGCTCCAAAGTGGAAGGAAAAGGAGGAAGATGTGAAGTGAATTGTGTCTGTTCTGTGACGTTTATGTAATATTGTGTGAAAGGCTCTGGTTTGGGCTCACTTTATTTGATTCTGTGATGAGGAAAGAAACTTCACTTTTTGTGAAGCATGGTGGTTGGATGTTGGCTTTGTGTGTGTGTGTGTGTGTGTGTGTAAAACCCTAAACTCTCCATTAAAAGGGGACATATTTCCCACACATTTTTGCATTTGTTTTTACTTTGAAGGTTGTAGCTTTGTGTGTTGTGAAGAAGAGCATTGTAATGGGCATACGTAGAAATATTTCCAGTTTTTTCAGGCCTAGCCAGCTGTTAAGTTTAACTGTCACTGGTTCTACTTGAGGTACAATAAATCTCATGCAGGTCTATAAAGAGCTGCTCTGAAGGAAAATATCTGTACATCTGATTTTTCCTTTTACGTTTGAACTGCTCAGCATTGAGTAAACTGCTTTTGGCAAAAATAGCTTCAAGCTCTACTCCTTTGGCCTTGTCAAGTATTTATTTAGAGATAAACAGATGAAACCACTAAGCACTGCAAGTTATAAACCAAATCCAGCTTCCTGACATCTTTAACCTTTAGACTTTTATCTGTGTTCTATACAGGCTACCCAAGTCTTGCAGTATGATGCAATCTGCTAAATTCTGAGGGGGAAGAAAAGATCTCCTTTGCATTTTGATAAGAAAGTTGAGAAAGTCTGCTTAGTGGTTCTGATGCCTTAGAAAACAGTTTCTACATTCAAATGTGTTGTTTACTCTTCAAATTCCTATTAAGATGGGAATTTTGGTAGATTTCACCTCATTTTGAGTGCTCTGAATCAGTCAGTTTGTCAGTAAATGTCCTTCTAGACATTTAAATAATACTAAATTTATTTATCTAAATTTGTATGTTTAAACATCTAGGGCCAAATCACAATTAATAGGAAAAGGTGTTTGAAACGGGTCCTGGGATGTGTAGAGAAATATGTAAGAGAATATTTTGTGAAAGAAAAAAAGTGATACGGTACTTGCACTGACTCATTTCATTAGCTTAAGTGGAAGCCCAGCGAAGAGAGGCTAGCTGGTACCCAGCAACAAATTGAAGTATGTGTTGTTAACTAGTTATCTCTAGGCACAAGCAAAAATCAGATTGCTCCTACAGAGAAAAGATGACTAGGGAAGAGATGTTTCTACGTGGAGAATCCCCGAAGAACAAATACAGGGAGGAAAAAACTTTGAAGTTTCTATTTTTATTAATGCTTACTTTCTCCCAGTTTTCGTACTCCATTCCTTGACTTATTAATACAGACATTCCTTTAATTATCTCCTCTAGCGTGTCTTTATTTTTGTACTGGCAAAAGTGCAATGTGGACAGCATTACCTCTCCTCTGCCTTAGTTAAATTCTGGTTCACTAAAACTCAGTGGGCTATCCAGCTCACAGAGATTTCATTTCCACCCCCAAAGAGTGCCTTGAGAAATTTTAGATAACGGTTGCCCAAGTGAGCAGGGTTATTGGGTTGCACCTCTTTCAATATTTTCTTCATTTGAGAACCATTTTGTCTGAGATACAAAGATAGGGTAGCATGAGTTTAACTATAGTAGCACACTGTAGTAAACTTCCATGCTCAGCACGAAATCTCTGTTTGTACATGTTGTAGTTTTGAGCTACTAAAGTGATCTCAGGAAAGGTCAGAGTCTTTTTTAATAAATAAGACCTTCTGAGTGCATTTGCTCTCCTAGTTGATTCAGTGGATTCAATGCAATTATTAATCAGAGAAGGACTGGTACAGCATGTATGAGTAATCTCATATTCTTTGCTATGTTTATAGAACTGCCCAAGTTCATTATACAAACATTTCCCTGAAATAATCAGTACTGTGACTTTCAGCACCTCCAGCACTCACCTTTTTATTTATTTATTTATTTATTTATATACATTTATGAAATTAGATCTCCTGAACCTTCTATGGTATCATCAGAAACGAGTAATGCATTAGCATTGTTCTTTTTTTTAAACTGCATAAATAGAGGTAAGCAGATTTATTCATTTCAGTTCCTGGTATTTGCAGTCTTTCACAGTGCTTTTGTCCCCATTAAGTATTTCTGAAGACACTGTTGTTTTTTCCTAAATGTAAGTGGTAAAGAAAAGTGTCCCAGGCATGTAATTTCAATAGTATCTTCTTCCCTTATGACTCATAACTGCTGAAATCAACACAACTTGGGAGGTGCTTAGGAGCTTCAGTACCTCTTTAATGTTTCCAAATAGTAACATCTGTGCATCTTTATGACTTCATGCTCTGTTTTAGAGTTAGTCTAAGCCAATGTTTCTGATTGTTAAATTGTACTTTTAGAAAGTCCCTGTGCATTGTAAGGGAATTATCATTATTGAATATTTCATTGAGCAGAACAGCAACAACAATGTAAAACCAGATCTGGTATTATCTCAACTATGCATTTGTGTTTAGAAAATGTATTCTAAGGTAACTGTTAAGTGTTTTCTTTTTCCTGAAGTCACCAGCAGACTCTTCCTTTTACTTTCTTCCCTAATTTAGAGGCATTAATAACTCTGGCTTTGAACGCCTCTGGTCCTTATTGCAGACACATTTGTTTTAGCCTGCTATCTAGCAGAATGGCTGGCTGAGGGGAAAAGAGAAGCAGAGGTTGAGAAAACAGAGAGGTGAAGAAAAGTTTGGCTTGAAGTCATTCAGTGAAAAAAATACAGTGGATTCACTGAACAATAATGACCTAAAACACCACTGCTTTAGAGAATAGCTAAGAGGAAATCCGTGTGTGGGGAAGATTCCAACCATTGTGTTTATGTGTATTGTAAACATGTTTTGTATAGGGGCTATATAAGAGAAATATCCTAAATAACTATTACACATAGTCTCGATGGAACTTCTGTCATCACCTAACACTGTATCCTTTGCACTGTTGTCATCATGGCTGATCTTTGAACAAACAATGCAATGAGCAACTTTTCAGAAATTTCATGAATTTGCAGTCTGGCAAGGCTGCTGGTGTTTGTATTCTAGACAAACAGCAGTTACACTAGATCGGTTTCTGGAATCCTTTCAAAGTAATTATATTTTTCTGGTGGAACTCCATCAACATCTTCCTCTACATCTTTATATAGCATAATCAAAGACTTGTGGCATCTAGGTATAGCAAATAAATGAGCTATCTTTCAAAGCTCAAAGCACTAAGAAAACTGTGAAGTATGAAATGAAAGTGCCAAAATGTGAGGAAGATGTTGCAAACTTGCATGCAAAGAAGAAAGACTATGTCAGCTGAAAAAGCCATGCTATTAGCACTGATATTGTCTTCTCATAAAAGATATGTACCTCGCATTCAGAATAGTAGTTCTTCATGCTGAGGAATTTGAAAGATGTACTATAAAGCCTTTCTGTGTACTTGACATATATAGAAATCTTGAAAGTTTTATGCCAAGCAGATAATTTTTGTGCTTGGGTTCTATATTTGAAATTAACATTTTCTGTGGAATGATCTCTGTCTACAGAGGAGCTAATGATATGTTAATAGAGAGAAGAACAAAAAGACCCAAAGTTGAACAAATCGGAGGAGAAGGAGATGAGGGTAATTCTAAGGCAAACATTATGTAGTTTGTAAAAATGCATAATTGCATTGAACACAAAAATAGGAAAATGCCAAAAATACAGAGAAGGCCAAAAATATGAGCTCGATTAAATTGCTTCATGGAGTATGTGAATTTACTTAGCACTGAAACAGAACAATCCATTACAGCTCTCCTAAATCAACACACACATTTTAAATGCAGAAGAGGAATGATTTCTGAAATCAAAGTGATAAATCATAAAGTATGAAAAGATCAGTGGGAATTTGTACTTCTATGTAGGTGCATCTCAAGATGTGAGCACTATTCCTCTGGGTTTGGCACTCCACCTACTGGTGATCCATGATTTGGTGGTAAATTTTGCTCTCATACTTGAGTGTGGGAAGACTGCAGGGGAATGTCGTCGAGCTAATTGCAGTGAGCTGTTACTGCATAGAAGCTGTATATGCTGCATTTTTATCTGCTGCAGTGAGGTGAGAAGGGCTCCCAGGACCTGTTGGAGTTGTTTTTAATCCCTCTGTATTATTTATTTATTATTTAGTCATGCATGTTGCTTCTCTCTGAAAAGTATGGATGTTTGTAAGAGAAAGGCTTCAAAAATGTTCCATTTGCAAGTGCTGAACTAGTACATTGGGGCTTACTGCTGTGAGCATCCTCAGTTCTATCTTGCCCATAATGCACTGTGGTATGTTTATGTGGGTGCTCAAAAAAACAGTTTCCAAATTTATCTGTTTTTGAGTGAACACAGTACAAAATGTAAAGCAGTCCACAATATTGAAAAAAAGAGAATATGTTAATCTGAGGAAGTAAATGCCTAGGGAAAGTATTCTTTCTTTCTTTCTTTCTCTTTTTTTTTTTTTTTTTTTTTTAAGGAAAATTTCTGGAGGGAGAATACAACTGAGGGAAAAAGAAACAATACTTGTATAATGTACGTATTTGAAACCTATTGAATGTTTTTGCTGTCTTTGACTCTTAAAACAATTGCTATATGTATACATTCCTAACCAGATCTTTTCTAAAGCGGTTTTTCTGCTTAAAAGTGTTTTAGTTTTCACCATGCATGTGAATATAAAACAGAGCTGTGTGGAGTGTGTGGTCCACTTCCATAATGGTTTGGAGTCCAAAATTAATTGCAGAATGACATTGGAAAAAATGTCTGTTTGCAGGATGTGCATATGTTTGTAGTTTTCCTGAGAAGTTTCTCATACTCTTTCTTGTAAAACAAAATAAAAACCGGGATGATTTGTTTTTTCTTCTCTAGGGCTTTCTATGTTCGTACATATGTGAATGAATATAATTGAAATTGTTAATATATTGCTTACCTTTTTCTTTTATAGAGAAAATAAGTGTTGCTGAATTATTGTCTGGGATTGACTCGCTGTGTAGAGCTCGGAAGAATGAGGAAAAAAAGGAGAAACTTTCCTATCTCAGGTAAGATCTGATAGAATTGGCTGACCTAAATTGTCTTCGTTCTGAAATACAAATAAAGTTTACCCTGTCTTTTTACATATTATATGTTACACTTACAGTAAATTTCGTACTGTAAATTCTTTGAGAGATTGTAGAGTTCTATAAGACCTAGGAAAAATGTTCTGTAGTTGGATTGCTTTGTTTATTTTTACAGAGCTCAGAGGTGCCTCTTGAATATGTAATCAATTCCAAGATATCAGTGAAAATGCAGGATGAGCTTTTTCCAGTGATACACTTCTAAAACTCTGGTTGCAAGAGTAAGAGATGCTGAAAAATTTTTATTTTTTTAAATTTACTTGTTAAAATGATTTTTTTTTTTCCTCATGGATTTTAGTAATCAAAATCACATTTAAATCTTGCACCCCAGGTTTAGGCCACATAAAACACTACTGAAATATATTTAAACTTCATTTACGCTTTATTTTTGGCATACCGACTTTGTCTTTTCCTTTTTAAGATGTCATTAAGTGGAACGGTGATCATTTCCAGTGGTGAAGACCTGGCTCTGTTCTACTCCCAGAAATGAACTTCTTTCTTCATTCTGTTCTAATTGATTGGCATGGCATCATCATTCCATGGCACATTTCTCCCTTGTGGCAGCACCACCTTGTGAACATACACAGGCATGGGCTGTATGGTAGTAACTGCATTGATGAGTATTTATTTACAGCTGCAGCCCCTGTGCCCTGTATGAACACGTGCCCACTCACTAACATGCATAATGGAGCATGCTCTAACCTATATGGGTATTTATTTGCACTTGTGACAGATACTTTGTAAGCTGAATCTTCTCAATAATTGCTGTATGTTTTTGATAATTTTAAAGATTTCTCAAACATCCTTTTTATCATTTCAAACACCTTTCTAATAATAATACCTCAAAATTGAGGACAATACCTTCCTTTTATCATCTGAATTCTAGCACTTTAAGGAACATCTTTAGTGAAACGTTTTCAGTTTCGATTTGAGATAGATGTATTGGTGGAAGAATATAGAGATCTAACTGTGTAGTCTTAGGAACTTAGCATTCTGTCTGTTTAGCAAGGCAATTATTTTGCCTTGGAATGAGGACAGTGGAAATGGCTGCCCATAGAATATGCTTCAGCTGTGTCAGTGGGCTCTGACTGCTTCTTTCCACAAATGCTGAAAGGCAGAGAGAAATACAGCTTTTGAAAGACTTTTCATTTGCTCTTACTTCTACCCTACATGAACAAGCCTTAATATAGTTACTGAAATGCTTATCTGATGATTTTGCAGTTACCACTATCTGCTATTCCTTTGCTCCCATCATCTCTTGTGTGCACCTAGATAGAAAGGAGGAATAAAGTCACAGTGTGTGGAGGAGATTGGCAATAATAAACAAAGAAAAACCCACAGAAAAAGAAGTGGGAGGATTGTCATGAGCAAATGGATATCACATTGAGGTTGACTGTTAAGTTTTTGGACTTCCATTTTTGACTACTTCATATATAGTTGTATATTATGAAAACATATGGCAGACAATGACACTTTACTGGAAATTCCTGTGTATGCCTGTTACATTGTTCCATACTTGTGGCTGCATTTACTTTAGCTAATGTATTTTCTGAGTGATGATGGTAACATTAACTAGCTACTTCTAAGGCACACACAGCAGTTGTATTTATTGAAGTGCAGAGAACTGGCTGAAAATAAAATTGTTACTACCCTGTCATTGTCTGTAGTACATGAACTCTTAACTGAAAATCAGTGGATAATTCTAAGCGGACTTTGTCTTTTGCCTTCTCTTACACAAGGCTCTTAAGATTCTTCAGTATAGTAGAAAAGCTCAATGAGTCTCCCGAAGTCCTGAATTTCCTTAAAGTTCCAGTGGTGACACTCCCAAGAAAATGAATTTATATCTGTACTTCTGATTTCATCTGGTATTGCTTTCAGCACACTATCTTTTCAGCCTGATTATCTCAGGTAACCACGTTTGTGGTTATTTGATTGGCCTCCTGATAATTCCTGGAGAGCATTATAAAAGAAAACGAGTGTTATATGATATACGATGTGGAAAGTTTATATTTTATGTAAGCTTATGTATTTTTGTAAAGTTTAACGTTACCTCAGTGATAAAAGTAGGCACTATGCTTCTGGTTGATAGCAGTGTTTCTGGTGGCTGTCAGAAGGGAATGGGATTAAAAAAAAGCTAAACACCTTTAACATCAATGAAGTCTTGAAGTCTTGAGAGGTAGATTTTTATGTGTATTGTTCATAATATCAAGGCATAGGATGCATGACTTTGGCTGTACATTTAAAAAAATAAAGTTTATGCGATAACATATTTAAATGCCAAACCCATTTGCATACATGAGTTATGATAATGATTTCCATGAGTTTTCTATTTATCTTTCACTAGTATCGGGATCTGTGGTTGCACGACAGGTGTGGAAAAGGCTATACTGAAGTTTTGAAAGCATTCAATGTTGTTACTAACTATGACAGTTCTTGATAAGTACATCTGCAAGGCAGAGATGAAACTGAGAAGTTTATCCCATGGAAGCTCCTGGGACTGCTTGTTATTTCACAACAGTTCTAGAAACTGGCAATGGGAACAAACTTATTCACTGGTCTGAGTATGCTTTCTGTGCCTAGCATTATGCAAAACTAACCACAGTTAAGCAGATAGGTTAAAACATTTTAGATAATCGTATTTACACTGAAATAACATTTCTGTATTTAATGGAGCTCAAAAGCCCGATCTACCTAACTGAACATAAATTCAACAAGTAGGTGAATGGCTTTTGTGAACCTGAAGTAGTGTGAACATGAAGTTCTCATGAACACGCATTAGTTCTCAGTAACTGATTTTTCTGATAGAATGTAGTTACTATCTTTGAAATTATTCACCACAACTACATACAACATTGTTTTGATGGTAAGATAAATGAAACATCTGGAACTACTGTAATTATTTTGTATAACAGCCCTTGAACAGATTAGCAGGCAGATCAGCATGATTATGAAGAAACAAAATCCAGAGAAGTCTGCTCCCACTTATCCAAAAGTAAATGGAGCTTCCCAGAAGTAGTTTTCCTTGTCTCACTGATGCCTACTATTACTGTATCAGCTTATCTGTAGGCAATGCTACTTGCCCACATTTTACCAGTATAGACAAATTTTGTATTTTCCAGTGCTACTGAAGGAAATATTTGTTTAATTTCATTCTTTGCCTTCCATACTTACAATCTCAATGAGTGCCAGCTAATTAAAGTCACGATGACAGAAGTCAATCTGTGAAGAACTAGAATAAAACCGTCAATTTATTTTCTATTATTATAAAGCAGTTTTTGGATTGCAATGACTTACAAGCACATCTGAAAAGAACAGCTAGTTTAGAAATTAGTCTCTCCAATTAGCAGGTACTCAATCCAAAAGTTACTGTTCATTCAAATGATTCACTTAGACTTCTATTTTAAGTGTTTAAAAACATATTTCAAAGTAATATATTGCACAATATGATAGTTTATCTTACAATAAAATCATATAGAAATACAGATGATTAAGTTTTGAGTTTCTTTTTTTTTTTTTTTTTTTTTTTTTTTTTTAACTATTTTTTCTGAAGCATACCCCTGGATTTACCGAGTTCTTCTCGTGGGCCAAGTGATGCTCCTGGGTTTCAGATTATGCACAAAGGTAAGGAGGAGTACATCCTTTTCTGGTGTAGAGAGTAGCTATAATCTGACCAGTCTATGCATAGAGCTAGAAAAGATAACTTGAGTTTTTTGAGGGGTAGTTGTGGAATATGTTCTTTTCTAATATCCTTCAAACCTGAAAATGTTTAAAACATTGATTCTAGATGTGTGCCTTAACTCAGGGACAATGCGTAGTGTTTATCCCCTTCTTCCCAGTGAACTGGCTTTACTAGCTTACTTGAAACACTTATGCTCTAGCCTTCAAATTCAGATGGATATATGTCTTACTTTGTTTCGCTGTGCACCACTAGACATATTTCCTTGTACATATGAGACAGTAATAAGAATCTGTCTGACTAAACATACCTGCTATCAAGTCCTATTCTTGATCACTTCTGGCATGCATCAAATCTCTTCCAGACCTCACTTGGATATTCAGATATCTAAGCATTGTTCATCCAAACAACAGTCTGCCCCCAGGGGATGTAGATACTGGCCCAAAATCTTGACTGATGGTTTTTCCAGTGTACAGCATATGGCTGTACCTCTGGTCAATGATTCTGAGACCTCATGTGCTTCTATCTGCTCTAGCCTTGGTTCTTGATTCTGACTTGTGAATCTTTACCCCTCTATCTTGCTTGTTGTCATAGCTATTCTAATTCTTTATTTAATGCCTGCATTTTACAGGATGAATATCTAGACTGTCAGGCTAGTCTTGTATTTGCCCCTCACAGACTCTCAAATTCTGACTTTAGCTTCTATTAGCTTGTCACTGACATGAAAATGCTGTATTGAAAGGGCCAGCTGACAGACTGAACTGTTCCTCCATGCGAATTCACTAAATGTGATCATCATGTGATGGCAAGAAATCTGCAGTAAATGTTTCTGATGCAAAATTGGTGACTTTTGAGACCTGAGGATCTTACTTTTGTCTCTTTCAGACCAAGGGCATTGAGAATCAGGTAAAGAGATCTGACTTCTGTCAGAAAAGATGCTCACATGACACAAAATTTCGGTGATAAACTGAAACAATAACAAAAATGTGTTTTCCATAAATGCCTCTTAAGGCTTTCACAGACTTAACTGAGCACTGGATCATATTAGTCACTAAACATCAATGCTAATCTACTGCACTAAAAAGTCCCTAGGCAGTCTGTTGCTAGCAGTAAAATGATCTGTCTGTTCTGATCTTCCCTTTCTCTCTGCACTTGTAGAGTCTTTCAAGGCTTTCAAAAACAATGGATTCTGAAACAGGTACTCAGAAAGAGTTAACATCCCTTCTGTCGTTAAGCAACTTCTATTTATGACTGTCACCCATTTCAAAATCCAAATTTCTGTGCAAGCAGTCAAGATAAGGCTGATTTAAGGTACAATCAATAAGAAGCTGCTGTCTTAAGGAATGGGAAAGTTTAGAGAGTATTCACAAAGTATTTTTGCTGGTATTGTTAAGAATGGCAAAGAGGCTCTGAAAAGCTTTACTTAATTGTTCTTTAGAACTAAATTACAGTATGATCATTACTTCCAAACTAGGTGGTAGTTGTCCCCCCTGGATCAGATCAGGCAGGGAGTAACTCTCAGTTACTGTTTGTGCTTTGCTCCTCCCTCTATTACAGGGAGGAAGCAATCTGTCACTGTTTTTTTCAGCACAGGATTACTTTTCTTCCTAGCTGGCCCAGATCTGCTGGCTAGTAAAACTAGCTCCCACCATTCGTGCTGTGCAAACCATGGGATGCAATGAAGAGGAAAAACCTCTGTGGTGTCAGTGAGAGAACTGAAATGATATTCAGTGAAACAGAAGAATGTGAGACAATCTTGCGAAAGTTTCTGACTTTGCTTTTTAAGGGACATAGTTGTTTTTCATAAAATCATAGAATCACTCAGGTTGGAAAAGACCTTAAAGATCATTGAGTCCAACCACAGCTTAACCATACTACCTTAACTAACAACCCTCTGCTAAATCGTTTTCCTTCTGATAGTTGCATATTTGCTTATTTGAACTGATACATGTAAGCAAGCCCTGGATGTGTGCGAAATCATTGATTTCCTTATGTGAATATTGGTTGGAGTTATATTGTAGTGCAGGAGCCATTAATAAAAAGGGAGAGGAACATAATTTAGCAGTATATTTTAAAACAAAAAAGGTGGCTATATTATTGGTGTTACCTTTTTTTCCTATCAGTAGCAAAAGTTGAGCTCAGCTGTAAAATGGTGTTTGTTGCTCGTCTTTATAAAGAACCCTTAATTATGCCCTCATAATATCTACAGAAATGTTGATTTCAAAGAATATATTTTAAAAATGCTGCTATTTAATATTTTCCAAGTTAGCTTTTTTTTTGTTCTGTTTTTGTTTACTGAAAGAATGCAAAGTACAGTTTTCTCCTCTCCCTCCTCTCTTCCCCCCCACTAAAAGTGCTTTTTAAAGTTAGTGGATTTTGTTGTGAAGAACAAGGAACTGGTAGTGATGCAAATTCCTAGGTATATAAAAAGAATATATATTTTCTAGTAATTTATTTAGTGCTTAAAGCCTAATTTCTTCAAACCATATTCAAGCAGTTGTCAAACTAGTTCAATATCTTAGTCTTCAGTAAAAACAGTAAATTATTTCATGAAAAATGTCAAGATAAATTCTAGACTGTTTTTAGCAAATTACATTAGTCCAGCTGTCTTGCAAAGTAAAAAGACCGGAGCTTTTTCCATGTCTTTTGTGAACAAAAACTGACTAATTCTGTACATATTTGTAGAGATTTGGTTGTATTCCTCTGAGCCTAAACTGCATACTAAATTGTAATCATCATTCCTCTTGTGGAAGAGGCTGATGCACTGTTAGGAATGCTAGCTAATTAATTCAATTAAAGCTATGAAGCAAGAACTTTAAGACTATAGCCAAGCATTGATTCATTAACATGTTTGTGTGTACATCAGCAGGCATATATGAAAATATGAACTGAGATTAACTGATCCACTTCAATTACAGATACAGCTATGGTCATGGTACAGAATTGATATGATCCATTCATTATTTAGCATTTAGTAATGCTAGACAAATATCAGCCTGCCTTTCTTTTTTCGAATGACAAGAAGAGTAACAGTCCCTGATATTCTCTGAACTTACAGATAAAGCTCCTTGCACTATTTCCGTAACTCTCTTAGAATTCATATTGTCCCATTGTATGACACAGATAATGTAAGTGCCACGGTATGCAAGTGAGAAGAAATCTAAGGGAGAGGAATGCAAGAACACAAGTGCCTCTTTCACTGTTCTCTACCACCATTCATTAAATAAAGCTCATATGAGTGTTAAGTTACAGGGGAAGTAGATTGGATTGAGTCGGTGTAAATTGTAGTGTGGCTTGGTTCTTTTCTTTTGCAGGTCCGTTGAGATCTGCAAGAACTTAAGGGGTCTTGAGGATTAGGGTGGAGTTTTTCATCTCTTGCTCTCTCAGCAAAAGTCTGAAATCTTTTGCACAGAACGCTGAGGTTCTTGTTTCTATTTATTTTCTACTATAAGTTGTTCCTCATATAAAGGTGATTGAATATTTCTCTTGCAGTGACCTGGATAGTTTAAGGCTGAGTTAAATCAAGGGTCTAGCTTATCTCCATCAGTCAAAAACAATCCAAGCCAAAGGAATTGATGATAAATATGTGAAAAATGAAACATATTTGATGATAAGGAAATAGTGCCAGAAACTTTGTACTGACTTGATTCATCCTTATTCATGAACAAAAATGAGTCACAGTCAAGCACTGGCTTGAACTTAGTTCAGCTTTTTCATTCTGTTGCCCACTTCTATTTCTGTCAGAAGGAATAACGATTTTCTAGCAGAATACAAGGAAGGCAAGCTGGAAGGCTTTTGTCTGTATGCATGTATTTTTTTAAAGACAGATATGCTCAGCAAAGAGAAGTTTAGCTTCAGCAGTTGAAGTTTCTTCAAGTAACTGTAAACAGGTGATTGTAACAAAAACATGACTTATTTTGTTGGGAAGGACTGGTAACAACATTGATGTTACCGTTTATCATCATTCTTAATGATGAGCAATGTGTTTCAAGTAAACCACTTGAATTATGCTTAGAAAATGTAGTACTGTGATTGGTATATCTGTAAGACCACCTAGTTTTTATGCTTGGACTGACTTAATAAGGTAATGCTACAGCCTCTGCAATGATTCAAAGCCTGATTAAGGTTCTTTCTCTTTTTTTTTTTTTTTAATTGAGTTCAAATAGTGTGCTTTTTTCAATTCACTGTTCCTATGTATGGCTTCATAGTTAGGGTATAACTGATTTGGAAGTGGATAGAAAACAGATCTTGGAAGCCATATATGTCTAAGTATTTGCCAAACCTGCTTTCCACAGACATATCCTAAATGAAAAAATATACTAATATTAGTTCTTATGAATGCAGTGTTGAAAAATAACTTTTACAACAACAGTCATTTTTCCTCTTTTGGTTTAACAGATGACACTAATAAGAAATCTGTTTTCTGAATAAAAGACTTGATGCAGTAAAGGCCAGAAGCTGAAAGGCCAAGTGTTGGACTGGTACTGCATTATCTGTGACAGCTGAACAGTTCTGAAAATCTGATCTTTAGAGCTGAAGCACTGCCAAAGCTGGAGGACTTAGTATGTGACTTGGGCTCACTTCTAAACAGGATTTGATGCAGAATCACACCAAAGTTTGCTCAGAATGAAAATATCTGCACCCTTCTTTTTCCCTTTGAAGGGACATTGGCTAGTTTATTTATGCTTCAGTAGAAGCATAAGTCTAGCTCCAGTACCCTTTTGTGTGTCACCGTTTTAGGTAATTCTGTAGTCAGTCACACCTAGGTAGAATGGTAAAAAAAAAAAAAAAAAAAAAAAAAAAAAAAAAAAAAAA
>NW_024962264.1:12408776-12439335 GCF_019238085.1 Lagopus leucura | reverse complement strand
AAAAAAAAAAAAAAAGGTAGAAAAGTGGTGTCTGATGAAATTGTGATCATTTTTAGATTCCATAATAAGTATCTTTTCAGTCATGTGCTCCTAAGATGGTGGTTATTCCTAATTAACACTAAGTATAATTTCAAGCTATCTAGCACCATTTTCTTGGTGGCTTACTTCCATCTTACCATGAGAAAGTATGATCTGGTTATTTTTTTTTTTTCCTTAGTTCACCAGGGCTCATGGTCACATCAGAAAAAAACAAAAAGCAAAAAACAACAAATCCAATATACTTGTTTAATAACAAAGGTACAAAAATCTGCTGGTGCTTTTTTTCGTGGGAAAGCGTGTGAAACATTGTTTCATTTCATAAAGGAGCGTGTTATCCGGAAATAAGGTTTGAAGGAAGGAAAGGAGAAAAACACCTATAGCGCTGCAAATTAACGGTGACTTTTCAAATGGAGATTGAATCTTAAAAAAGGTGAGGAGATTTCACATGACCTTTATGAAAGATACACAGTATATTGCTTAGGCACTTTGATATTTGTTGAAACAATCAAAGGCTTTTAAGCGCAAATTAGAAATAGCAGAATTTTGAAGTGTTTGTAAAAATCAGATAAGTTTGCAGCAATGATGAAATAACTTCTGCTCTCCCGACCACAGCTGTGGTTGTTTGAATTACAGTCTTTATTCTTTCCTCTGTTTCTTCTGCCCTAGTATTATTTCTTTTTTTTTCTTTTTTATTTTTTCATTACAGCTTAGTAGAAAAGCTTTACTGCTTGGAACAGGATTCGGTTTTGGGAATGCAGCTTTGTATGTATTTCTAAAGGTTTCATAGGCAATATAGGCTATATTTTTAGCAGTCTTTTCACATGCCTATTAAATACAGGGCTGAACAATTGTAATTATTGAACTAATACCAAGGTCTCAAAGTAAGAACATTCACTTCAGTGGAGAGCTGCTGTGAAAGTCCATTTGAAAAATAACCCATGATGATGAGATGGAGAAGGAGGGAAGGAAACTGCAGTTCAAAGTGGTTTTTTTTTTTTTTTAAAGAGGAAAGGTAATCCATTCTTGTGTATACTTGACTCTTTTTCCTGTTGCATTTTCACTTCAATAAATTAGGCCCAAGGAAGTTCCTCGAGGACAGAATCTGTGTTCTTTAATGGAAAGGTTTACATGAGTGATGTTAAGAATGACTATGAAATTAAGTGTCACTGAGTATTTGGAAATGAGCAAGTGTAGAAATAAATGAAAGAGGAAGATGGACTTGTAGGTTTAGGATGTTGGGATTAAACAAAAGACTACCAAGGTGCAAAAGGAGATATCTTGTGAAGTGGTAATAGGGACACAATATAATTTCCCAAAGTTTTAGTGATGTTTTCCATCAATGTTCCTAAGTCAGTGCAATGCTAATGACGCTCCCCCTAAGATACTCAAATGTGTACTGGTATACTCGTATTTCATTCACTGCGAAATTGTATATCTAATATTGCTTTGATGAATGTGGAGTGTTGTAGTAGCTTGTTTTTATTATTTGCAAGCACTAATTGTACAGAAGGTATAGATATTTTTTTTTTAAGAGTTTACTTTCTTCTTGCTAAAAAGCATACTTTTGTTATCCTCTTAAGATTTTTCTGTGCTTAAGAAGCCCAAAATATTTTGCAGGTTATAAAAAGAATTTGTGAAGGAAATAAAGAGAAAAAGGAGTGTTTCCTTTTCTCTTAAAATATCAAGAGTAAATATGACAGGACATTTGTGACTGATATTGCTCATTTATCCTAACAATTTGCATAATACACCTTTTGTCTTTCTTCCTTACATTATACAGTAACATACAATAGATCTCAACCTCTTCGAGATCTTTCTGTGATATGCTAAAACATTCTGAAGCATCTGGAGACAGGTCCAGTGCCTGGTAACTGGATTGCTTTGTAGCTCTTCATTATCTAGTGCTTAAGTAGTGAAATAAAATTTATCTCATACACACATATGTGTGCGCATGCAAAATCAACCTCTCTCCATTTGCAAACCCTCTATGGGAACCCTATTTTGTAAGTACCATTCAGACAGAAGACATCATTCCTGCCCCTGGAGAGATGTGGGTAAGCTAACTTAGCAGCTGAACTGATTGAATAATATTCTGATATGATATGATACGTACGTGAAAGAATTTTTTAAGTTTTCTAATGCATGGAAATAAAGCTGATGTGACTATCATTTAGTATAAACAGTTAATGTGCTCTGGGCTGGATAAACAGACAAGCACATGCAATCTCGATTCTTCAAAATATTTACTACTGATGGCTACTATCAAGCTTGATTCTGAAGTTTAGAAAGAATGTATAATATCTTCCTTTTTCTTTTTTTGTTTCTTTTTTTTTTTTTTTTTTTTACCAAATATAAAAGGCAATATGAATTGGTTATGAATTGAAATATACTTTGAGAAAAAAACCCACATCTTTAAGTAAAAGCGAATTTAGTATAACTTTAGCATGAACCCACTAAGTTGCAGTATATATCATCTTTACCACGTTTTATCAGTATTTGTGAAGCACAGAGCACAATAATAGGAAGTTCAGCATACAGAGGTGATGTTTATTTCAAGTGTGTAATGCATGAAGATGTTTTCAACCTGAATTGGCAAAAATATTTTGCACAAAGTGTGCAACAAGGCAACTACCATTTTTAAACAAAACAAGGTTGTTCTTTTCATTTGTTAAATCAGCTTTAGCATTTCTTAGAAATATTTATTAAATGCCTAGCTAATGCCTAGTAATAACAGCTATGTAAGCAGACTTTCTGCACTTGCGGAAGTTTTTCCTTTTTATTTACAGTCTGTCTGATACATTTCTAATAAGCAAATTGGTATTTTTTGCAAAGACTAAATTATTTGTGAAATACATAGCTTTGTTTAGACTGTAGAAGGATGTTTTCTGATACTTCAATCAAAGGAAATGAAGAATATATTCCTATTTTAAACAAGCATTTTTTAAAACACCTCGATGTATTACATGATGAATTCTAGCCAATATCCTTTGCCTGGCGGGTACCAATACCACTTCTGTGAGGAAGAGAGGATTGATTCTACCTATAAGATATTGCATTGGGTGAGGTCTATCCCAGAGATGTGTACAGACTAGGGGAAGAATTCATTGAGAGCTGCCCTGCAGAGAAGGTCTTAGAAGTTCTGTTCTATGAAAAGCTTGACACAAATCAACAGCATGTGTTTACAGGCTGGAAAACCAAATGCATCTTGGTCTGCATCAAAAGAGAGGTGGCCTGTAGGGAAAGGGAGGAGATTATCTCCTTTTATTCTGCCTATATGATGCCCCGCTAGAAATACAGCATCTGGACCTGCCCCCAGACCTGGGTCTTCAACACAAGAAGGATGTGGAGCTGTTGGAATGAGTTCAGAAGAGGGCCACAGAGATGATCAGAGGGCTGGTGCCCTCACAGCGAGTGGTTTGGAACAAGATGATCTTTAAGATCCCTTCCAGGTTCTATGATTGTGCTTACACTTGCTAATACAGTAAACACCAAAGGTTTAATTACTGTAAATTGAGTAGCTATTTCTATAAACTGAAGAATTGCATCTTACATTGGCCATTTGGCACTGGAATTATATTTCCAGCAGTAGCTGTGACATTAGGAAGAGCAACAATCCTGCTTTTGTTGAGGAAAAGAGGTTAGCTGTAAGAAAATTATTTTCATTCTTACAAGTGTTTTTGACAAACCAATCAGTAAAAAAGAAAGTTAAGAATCAGTATGAGTTTAAGTAATGAACTAGTAATTTCAATAATCGCTAGACTACAAAAACAGAATTCTTGCATTTGAAAAACCTTAACAAGCTCTGAAGTAACTTAAATACATGTCTGCAGGCGAAAATAAAGATGAATGCAATAGTGGTGTTGGTTAAATCTAATTTACATTGATAAATACAGAGTAAAAATGCAATAAGTCAAATGGGCTAACATAGGTTGAAAGTTGAAATGGTAAGTGAAAGAGGATGATAGAGCTTGAGAATAGAAATAATAATTTTTGGAGTATGATAGCTCTAGTATGTATGTGTGAGCACAGGTGGCTCTCAGTTTGTGAAGTGGCGTTGTCCATGTCAAAATAGGTAAGAAAATGTACTCTCAAAATAGAATAAGACCAGAGGCTAAGAAGTCAGAATCCAGTAATGCTGTGGCATGTAAAAATGCAGTCTGAGTCCTGGACATTTTAGGAAATCCCATCAGGTTTCAATTGTTCTATTGATCTGCATGGAAGTTAAGTTCTTAGGTTGCTCAGAACCCCAGTAGACAATTGAGTATTTGTTTGCTTTTAAAGTTGATCTCAAAGAAACTGTCTCAAGGAAAAAAGCTAACTAGCATAAAACGTATTTTAAATATAGTAAAAATACAAAATACATAATATATAAAAATATGAAATTTTTTTTTTTTTTTTTTTTTGCTATGGAAAGTTATTTAAGATAAAAGTAATGGAATTTGCAATCTAGACAGGGAACAGAATCTCACATTCGTTGCACTGATGAACCACAACTTATTTATGCTAACCTGTCAGTGTAAAATGTATCAGAATAGATACAAACATCAGTATGAACTTCGTGCATTCTAGGGCTGCTTTGTATTTCCAGATTCTGGTCATCATATTTTCCTGTTTACTCTGAAAGCACTTAGCATTTGACTTCATGGACAAAACTGGAGTTCTTCAAATAAGTTATCTAGCACTATGTTATTAAACTAGCCCCATCCTTCATTTGAGTTATACGTATACTTAGACAATGAACTTCTAATCGTGTCTGTCATACCTAATCACTTATAATAATAAACTTCTAGTTTTATCATCTAGCTGATACTTGCTTGTAAGCATCATAGATAAAAATCAGATATGTTTTACAGGAGAGCAGCTAGCTGTGAGTTTTCATTAACTTCCTCCTCTTCTTTCCAACATTGATTTCTGAATTAAAAGAGGAACTGGGACTAGTGCTTTTGGGAGAAGCTTTCTTTAAACTCTGGCTTTTCTCACCTGATTATTGGATCACACAGATACATATATCACAAGCTTCCTACAACAATATTTGACTTTTAAAGGGCCCATGGAAGTCAAAATCCTCCTGTCTGACCTTACTGAAACTCTGTTTGGAAAGTGACTAGGAAAAAGTGCATGAGATCAAAATGGTCATGGTCTAATTCAGAAGTGTTACTTGGGAAAGTATAATGACCAGGAATTTGTGCATTTCTTGTTTTTATTTTATTTTATTTTATTTTATTTTAATTGTTTTTAACTGAATATTTACACACTGGACCCTGGAATTACAAAAAGATATATACCTATTTTTTTTTCTCAAACCTTTTTTTTGTTTTGTTTTGTTTGTTTGTTAATGCTGATACTTAGTAAATTCTCAGGCTCCAAGGTAATGGTTTTGTGGGTAACAGAAAATCACTTTTCTGAGCAATGTGAGTAAACTAGGTATCAGAGATCCCCATCACGTTCCAGCATTTACATTAGGGTATTGCATGTGGTAACTACAGAATGTCTTTATTTTTCTTACCAAGCTATATCAGGCATTCTTCATCTATGTCTTCATTTAGTAGAGGAGGGATTGATTAAAAAAAAAAAACAGGAAATAAGCAATGCTCTGCAGTGTTTCCATGATGACTGAGATTTCTAGAAGTAGCTCAAGTAACTGAACTTTGCAGTGGATTCCATTAGTTAGGCATTCATGGAGAGAGTCAGAAACTGTAAAATCCATCCCACTAAAAAAATGTGCTTCTTCAAATTTATAGAAGTTACAAAAGAAAGAGCTGTATCTTTAAGTCTGGTTTCCTATTGCAAGTATGGGGTAAATATTGTTTAGCTGGATGTTTTATAATGGTCAACTGTGCCTGCTCAGTCAAATACGGAGCACCAAATTTGCTGGTTTTTTTTTGTTTGCAGTCTAACAGGTCACTCAAGTAATTTAGTGTTTGGTAAACTCACCTCTCCTGGGAGCAGCCAAGAGACCATTTCATTTCCCTGCAGGAATACCGGTTATGTTAGAGAGAATGATGGATCTAGATGGCAGAAGTTACAGGAAATATCTGAAAGACCAGAAAAATGGATGAACATGACCTGAGTCTTAACCATTTGTAGAACAGCTTTTTCAGTTTTCATTCCCTAGTGCTTTTGATCTTTTTTCCGTCAGTGAATACATAATGAAATTACAGAATTTTTGTTGGTTTTGGGTAGAGGTGTAAGCTCCCGTGTCAGTAAATGTAATCACTGTGACCTGTAGAATAAAAGAAAGCATATTATTTTGTTAATGATGAATATGAACAGTTCTGCAGTACTAGTCACAGCATTCCAAAAAACATGTGGCGGAAGAAAATGGTCTTTCTACAGTCCCCTGGACAAAATTCATTAGGAAATAGTTTCAGAAGAGATGATTATGCTACAGAAGGAGAATGGTTAAGCAGGTATGCATGTCTCAGGCATGCTAAGTAGTAATGAAAATGAAAAAAAAAATCGATCAAGAAATTCTGTCTTCATGTGCTCCCTTCAGTGATGCGCTGCTGTGAAAACATGAAAAATAACTCATAGTAACACGGGATGGAGGCGGAAGAAAGCAAAAGGGATTTTTGAAAATTAAGTAAAAATCCATACTTTTCACAAAATTGTAATTACTTTTTGAGATTGTTTTTTTTTTTTTTTTCAGGTAAATTATTGATACCAAAATGTAAACCAGCAAGAATAGCCAGAGTCTTTATTAATTGTGACACTAAAAAGTGCAAGTTAAATTAAACTTAGTATTTGAAGAGTTCAGCCAACGTAGAGAGGAGGAGACTGCAGATATCTCTGTACCTATTTACATGTAATATTTTCTTGTGATAAAAGTGCACTGTTTTTGGAGAATGAGGCCTGGACAAAAAGAATATTGATTCTTTTCAGTATGTCTGCTCTATTTTTGATGTGAATAATAGGCCAAACTTCTGTGCTTAAGATTTTCATTTCACTAGCCAAATTTTATTTGGTTTTCCTGAAATTATTTAATCTACTGAGATACCTTTGATCTCTCTGATATCATAGTGCATTCGCTGAAATCAAGATTGTTTTTTCTTCGAAAGAGCAGAAAATTCTTTCACTCTGTCAGTATCAAAATTAATGTATGTTAAGCATTCTACAGTTTCAAATTTGTGTTCTTGTGTATAGAACATAACAATTGCTACCATGTGATGGAAGAACTGCTTACAGTTGTACATTTATTAAAAAAAAAAAAGTAAGATTATTTATTTTTGATAACTTGATAACTAAGTAATTTATTTTACAATGTAATTTGGCAACTCATGATTTTATGTAATGCATGTTTTCTTTTTCATTGAATGAAGTTGTCTTGGAGGAAGGAATTCAGCTTAGTTGAAGCTGATAGGTATAGTTTTTCTCAGCAAAGTAATGCATGTGTACTTTACCATTAGGAACGTTTTAAAGAAATTATCTTATTAGAGTAAGAACTACGTTGTGACTTGGCGCAAGAATTCATGCATTTCTCTGACTTTGGTGAAGTTGCAGTTAAATGAAATCAGGATGGCTCTCTGAAAAGCAGCTCTGTTCCCATTTTCAGCCTTAATCTGTAAGAAGCACACAAGTTAGGTAATTTTCAGGAAACAAAAGAGGAGGAGGTTTTACAGTCAACATTGCAGCCAACAGCTTTAAGAGAAAAACAGGAAGCCATGCTAATTCTTTCCGTGATAAGGTGAACGGAAGAATACAGAGCTTCTTTTATGCCTTTCTATGGAGGCTATCTATATAAAATGAGACTTGCAGTTTTTCCTTTGAAAATACTGAAAGGGCTGCGTTAAAAGCTATGCAATGAGATGCTGACTTGGAGATTTTGCTCATTGATCCACAAAATGAGCATGATAATATTTGAAATGTATTTTGGAAACTCTTGACTCATCACGTAGGAGGTAAATGTCAATTCCAGTTTCACGATTTGAAACTAGAAATTCAGTAACATGAATGCAAATAAATAACAAGATATAATTTAGATAAATGATACATTTTTGAAAACCACATATATCTTCTCAACAGGTAAAGCATACTGGGACTGGAGAGGTGTGGTTGCACCGATTCCTGTGAAGGAAGATGATCAGATGAGCCAAAAACATGTGAGACTGAAGAAGGTATGTGAAGTGACTGAGTGTTGGTGAGAATAGATCAACTCTGTGTACATTACAGATTAGAAATATTTTAATACTCAATTTCTCTTTCTACATGAGAATTTATAGTCTAGATGGTGTTATCAAAGCATGGTAACAAAGCTCATAGTTCGAGCAGTAGCCAAGTTTTTGGGCCAAAACATAATTAGCTTAGTAGGTACTTTTCAGTTATTTTGAGAACTATGCTCAACCAATTACCATGGACAAACTAGTTTTTCACACGTTTCCAGAATTTACATCATCATGGAATGGCTATCATTGTTTTGCAGATTTGATATTTACAATCCACATCCAAATGTGTAAGCTTTTTCCCAATGGCTATTAAGGCCATCTATTTGACCCAACCTCATGAAATGTAGTGTGGTGACTGCGTAGTTAAAATTACCATACCTGTATAGTAATTTTAACAAGAATTTCTTAAAAATATTTTAACATTTCAAAGACTGATTCTCAAATTTTTATAGTTACAAATGGTAATGTCCATAAATAAATAAATGTGTATTTAGGTTTTTTTAACGTATGGTGATGTGCAGTCATTGTATGTTCTGAGTGACAAAAATTAAATGTTGAATGTACTGTAAGGTAGCGTGCAGCTGTTGTACTATAAATTTCATACTCAATTTTTTCTCTTTCACCTTAGAAGTCAATAGGTCATATAATCGTAGAATGGCTTGGGTTGTAAATATATTTTAGGCTGCTGGAAAACCCATGTGAGGTCTGAAAGGCTGGCAAGAAACACGAATGGAAGGTTTCCTTTTTCTTTAAATGTTTCTTTTGTTCTCAGAAAGGAAACTCTATTTGTGAACAAAGAGAATATAGGAGATGAGAGGAGGTTTGATGATTAGAATTAAGTCAGACAGGATTCTGGGTAGTGGCAGTTGAAATTCTATCACCTCTTGATCTGGGAGATGTTATTCCTAAAAGCATCATATAATTATAGCTGCTTTTAAATGATTCATCCTCAGATAAATGAGGTTGGATAATTGTTCTCTGTATTCTTTGGAAAGCACTGTGAAATAGGCTTTGTATGAACACAAACTTTTATTTCTTTACTGTAATTCAATCCTATTTGTGAACTGCCCTTAGACTCAGTTAATTCATGAAAAGAGAGTGACTTTGAACAGATACATTTTTATCTGATAAATCCAGGACTTTCCTGCTGAAGGCAACTGTAGCATTTAGATACACAAGATGTTAAACACTGTTTTTCACCTAGTTATTATTACTTTCTTTAAACACTTAGTACTTCCATGGGAAAACAGCTCTAGTCTCCTTTGGTGCTTAGAAACCTTAATCAGCTTTCACCCTAAATTTAGGGATGGCTAGTTCGTACTGACTTTGTATCATGCCAACATTGTCATTTAGTGTTACAGTTCATCTCCCTTCTTGACTTGTCACGCCCACTCCTGCCTGAATCAATTGTGTCCCTTGTCAGACTTTATCTCTCTGGAATGAAAAAAGTCAAAATACTTCTTGTTTCCTCTCATCTGAGACACTCTTCATTGCACTGATTATTCTAGCAGCCATTTCTCTGCACTTAATGCAGTCAGTGCATGAATGCTGAGTGACCATACTGATGGACAACTTAACTCCACACATGATAGCATGGATTTCTAAGCATATTAAACATCTCATGTTTGTATTTTGGGGATTCCTCATTCTCTGTCTTAAACTGTGTTTTACAAGTGGGTTTTTGGAATTTAGCTGCAAAATGGTCCTTCGTATTGTTGCTTCTGGTTTGAAAACTTCACTGGAAAGTATGGTAGTCTAAAGATGTCTTAGATGATATTGATCCATAAAGACACAGAGTTTAGAAATTAGTTTTCAATATTGAATAGAATTATTGAATGTAATATGCTTTGGGAGGACTATTTTGGTAATATTTCATTAGATATTTTGGTAAGCGGCACTGAACAGTGAGAATGATACAAGATTCCAGGGACAGAAAGTGGCAGCATGTCTCTAGAGGTAATTCAATGAAAATACAGTATTCTGAAGTCTAATGTCAAAATTAATGGCATGCTTAAGGATATTTAGTCTCAGGTACAAGCTTATATTGATGGTGCCTAAAAGCTAAATGAAAGTTCACCTGTTATATGTAGTTATCAACATTGTAGTTCAGCCTTAAGAGGCTAACGAGAGTTCCAACAAATACAATGACTTAAAATTATGTTCAGGTCAGTTTAGCTATGCTGAAAACAATTGCATTAGGAGGAAACAAGGTTGACTATCATGTAGAACTTACTGAAAATATTCTTATTCCAATAAGAATGAGCCAACATTTCTTCTACAGGGGGCAAATGACTGATAAGCATAACCTGCCTTCAGGCAAACCCTGAAACTCTCCAGCTGGAGTGTTTTCCTCCAGAAATGAGTTTCAATGGTATTTTTGTCAAGAAGAATTTCTCAAGGCCTAAAATGTCTGCAGTGGGGAGAAAATGAGAAAAACAGAAATGCTTACTCACTCTTGAAATCAAACTTGCAAAGAGTTTATTTGGGTAGGCTGAAGTTGAAAATTACTGTGCTGATTCATTCAGGGCATTCTGTTGTATGTGACTTTGTGACAACCTAAGTGAATCCTTAGCCACTGCACTAGATTCTTGATTTTGTTTTACAACTGAACAAAACTAAGCTACAAAATCTTGAAATGTTCTGATGTCATGAGTGAGCCTGCAGTGGACTCATAATCCAAAGACATGATGATACTCTTTCTCTGTGTAGATAACATAGCTAGGATGCCTCTTCCACAGAGGCACTGATGATAGGCCTTCATTGCCAATGCAGTTAGGTTGTTCTTATAGCTGATTCTGAACAACATCCTTTCAATTATTTTTAACTTCAAGTCAGTTTTCTGTTTACAACAGCTGTACTCCTGGTAGGTGATTTACGAAGTTTCCTTCCATGCTTCATGGCGTTTATATGTGATGAAATCAACTATAGTACCTAATCTAGCGAAAAGAAAAGCTATTAAAATATGGACAAGAACTGAGGAAGAAAGACTAGAAAGCATGTCATGCGCAGACATATTTGTTACTCAACATTTCACAGGAATGAAGATGTTTCAGAATATTTGCGTGTCTGACTGTATTTTATTTAATGAGAAGAGGCAACATAGATTGCTATGTCTTATGAATCTGGGTAAAACGGTGACAGTGCTCAGAAAGTGCCTGAAGCTCTGCTTGTCTGTATACAAGCATTCATTGTTTCTTTAAAGTGGCTTTTATGTATTCTCTGATAAATAAAACCAGAAAGAGTAGTACATTAAACTTAAAGATATGCTTAATAAAATCTTTTTCAAAAAGGTGTATGAGAAAGAAAGGGCTGTAGATAAGGTATTACCACACCAGAATCTGTTTTTTAGTTATTGATTTCTTTTCTTTGGGAAGGGGATATAATGGTTATGTTTTAAGTACTGAGATAGCTTGGTTTGCTTGTGATTTTCACTTTACTACAGTTTTGCACTCGACCTAAAATAAGACACAGTTATTTAAATCTGAAGCTCTTTCAAAGCTAGCTGTGAATTAGCTTGAATTATGATTCAAGGCTGATAAAGAGTTCTAGTGCTTATCATGCAGAGTGGTTCCATAGTTCAAATTCACCAGTTTAAACAGGATATCATAATAATCTGAATTGAACAAAATGTGAAACATCCTTTTCCACTCTATGATCTCTGATTTAAAATAGAGTGATCAGCTTCTATTCTTCTTACTGATGAATGATGCAAGGTTCCAGCATGCTACTGTAGGTGCTTTTTCTGGGGCTACCTGGTAGGCTTGCCAGAAACTTTTTGTAGATAGTCCAAAACACGATCTTTAATGCACTTTCTCTTCATTCTTAAGATTAACCTTCACCATACTGTCTGTTCAATAATTACAACTATTAAGTACTGTGACAGTTCTGTATCATGGCAAACAAAATCAATTCATTATTTCCTCATGTTACTTCACCTGTCTGTATTTCTCTATTGCCTCTTGATTTTTTTTTTACTGCAATTGGTAACTATCTGGGCTAATGATTACCCTATATCAGTGTTCATCATCAGGGGGGCCCTGAAACCAAGACTAAGGTCTTGAGTTTCTATGGCATGGTACCTAATACTGGCTATGATGAACAAGGTAGATCTTTTCTCTGGTTGCAACATAGTCACCTCTTCCAGTGCTTCATACAACTCCACAGCTCCTTTCAACATATTCTTGGATGCTGTGATGTGATCTACATTTTCATTTCTAATGTTTTTGTTTTTTTAATTTATTATTATGATGGCACAGAAGACTTAAAAGGCTTTTCAGTCATCAGAACCACAAATTTTAGAATGCTGCATTTCAGCTTCTCCTCACTTACAAAATACTAGAAATGTTACTGATGTTTAAATTGCTTTTCATATTTTTTTCAGTTTAATGAAATGATTATGTCTATATCTAGCCTGTTCTACTAAAAAAAACCTGTTACTATTCAGAAGTAGTTCATGTTCTCCATTTAAAAGAGGAAGCAGACAAGCCAGAACTAGAGTCAAATAAATAAGTTTTCTACTCCAGTTCTGGAGTCAGTTTCCATGCAGACGTTATTCTTAAATGAAAGTTACTTTTATTCCAGAATAATTATTCTTCTCACAAAACCGCATCATCTCTGAGACAAAGCTGAGACTTCTAACACTTGGTAAGTTTATCTCTGAATTCCTGCTGTGCAGATGGCACAGTGGGCTGCGGAGCAGCAGGACCGGGAAGCAACAGAGAAGTTGGCAGGTTGGTGAAGAAGATAACAGGTGGCTTGTGAAGTGGAAGCAAGGTCTTCATTGCAGGCCACACTTGTCTCAGGCGGAATAAAACTTCGAATTCATAGTAGGGAGGCAGCCTCAGATGAAAGCATGCACAAGCTGCTGGGCCACTGTCTTAGTTTTAGCTGGGGTGGAATTCTTTTCTTTAGAGTATCTGGTATGATTATTAAGTTATGGTTTGTTAGGAGAAAAGTAATTGATATAAACAAACTGATGTTTATAGTTGATGCTAAACTGTGTTGTATAGAGTCTAGGCCGTTCTCAGCAGAGGGCCCAAGGAGACTGGAGGGCACAGTATCAGGACATCTGATTTAAACTGGACTGAGGTTTATTCCATACCATACGACGACATGCAGAAGGAGTTCTGAAGGGAGTGGGAGTTCATCTTGATCTGTTTACTCACTGGGGCTAGCTAGGCATCAGTCTGCGTGTGGTGAGCAATTGCTTGTGCATTCCTTGTTATGTACATTCATATAAATATATATATTCATAACAGTTATATCTTTATCTTAGTAAATAGTTTTATCTCAACACGCAAGTTCTATTATTTTTTTAAATTCTCTCCCCTCTCCCACTGGGAGAGGGGAGAGTACAAGATCATGTGGTGCTTAGTCTCTTGCTGTGTTAAACCACAACAGTCATGTATTGGAGACTTCAAAGTTAGTTTGGGAAGTAAAGGAAAGGAACTGTGAACTTTTGGATGGCCCCAGGAAGAACTGAGGAATCTAGAGTAATGGTTGCTTGAAGGATGTCTGCATGCTGAGTAGGTGGACCAGCACAAACAGAGGACTGTAGAAGAAAAACATGATTTGCAGTCTTCAAATGAAACAGGTTTTCCCTTTTTTTTTTTTTTTTTTTTTTTTTTTTTTTTTTTTTTTTTTTTTTTTCTCCTTCTCTCAGCAACCTTATGAGAATACAGATTGCTGCAATAGCCAATTAAATTCCTTCTGCAATTGGGAGATAGGAGGCTGAACTCAACTGGCAAGTGGCTCATCGTAATGTGAAGTGAGAACAGCTCCCTCTGATTCAAACACATGTTTCACTGCACTGGCTTGTATGGAAGATTATGAGAAGATAAAGCCATTTGATTCCTTTGTTGTAGCAGTGTATCAAATATCGTGGCAAGTGCAGATTGCGAAGAAAACCTCTGTGTATATTTCTCATCTACTTCTCAGGGATTGATGACATGATTTTCCTTACAGTTAAAAGGGCACGTACTTCAAACTAAGTGGCAAACTTACTTTAAGAAAGTAATGTAAGATATATCATACTTTAAAAAGAATACTTAAGAAAGTAAGGTGAAAAACAGTTTTCTCCCTGCTTCATTAGGTTTTATAGCAGAACTATAGTAGCAGACTATAGTAGTATATACAGACTGTAGTAGCAGACTGCAGATCAAAGGTTATCTTTTAAACTGTCCATTTTTGAAATAAGCAATGTTTATATATGTTTGATACTTGATTTTTTTATATCAAATGTATTTGGAGATCTGGTCCTGGCAAATCCTTATAATGTATTCAGTAGTGTGTTAATTTCCTTTGTCAGCATTACATACCAATAAGCACAGATGGAGAACGCAAGAATAGCTCGGATGAGGTCTTGTAGCATTAGGTAAATCTCATCTTCATTAGTAAGGCATACTTGAAGCAACTTAGAAAGTCATCAGGTATATATTTTACACTGAATTAAACATTTATACTCAGAAATGTGCAAAATCACTTCATTGTTGTACATTTGCCCAGAAATACATTTTTGGAGAATGGCTCTTGAGGTCTTATGCAGATTGTAAGTGTATCTCACTTCTATGTCCACTTTTTTTCTCCTATTTTCTCCTAAGCTGATATTAACACTCAGACTGTATAAAGTTATCAACTCACATCTTAATTGCACAAGAAGTTTAGTTTCATCTTCCTATTAAATCATTGATGGAGGCTTTATTAGACACTGTCTTGATATTACACAACATGAAGTAAAAAGTAGGCTACCTGCCATCATACACTTCATATGCTGGGCAAGGTTTCCAAATGAATGAATGGTCTGATAAGATGATGGGTATTAACCACTCTAGATCTGGAAGGAATCATTTTAGGACTCAGATTCTTAGATCAAAAACAGATGTGAAAACCAAAATATGGTAAAATAGTATGAAAACCAATTGAATTCACCACAGCTGCTCAGTAGTAACAGACAACTTCTTAAATAAATGACCAAAGAACCACGTAACTATAAAAATCAGGAATTAAATAAGGCTATTCCTGGTAATGAGCATTCATTTTAATTCTCCCTGGAGATAACATTTAATTGATGAATGATAATCCAAAAAAATTAAAGGGTGTACAGAGCCAGGCCCTCTTTCTACAATAGCATTTACTTTAAATGTAGTAACTTAGTTTAAAAACAATAAAAAGTTTTTTTCTAGCATTTGGGTAACCTATACCTCAGTGGTCGAAATCTGCAATACAAGTCTGTGCATTGCTTTGAAAACTTAAAACTGGCCGTCTTTGATTAAAAAATGGTAGTTGGTGTCTCCTATTTAGGCACCGTGTGTAGATTTGCTAAATATCATTCTTGAAAAAAGATATAATTAACGCATTGCCAGCATTAATTTAGCACGTACTACTAAGGTTTTTTGAACGAAATCATATTTTGTTAGTTGCTTATCAGAACTTTCTGGTGACTGGAAAATTAATGAAAATGTTTTGTGCAGGGAAGTACTCTAAAAGCGAACACCTGATTTGCTCTAAATTTGGCATCAACACAGTTCAGAATTTAGAATTATTATGATTAGTTTTCTCAAATTGACTCATCACTAAATGGACTCTAAAATATAGTAGGACTTTGTCCATTGGAAGAAAAACAGTTTAGGGGTGGACAGGAAACTTGTTCATATCTGTGTGTCTTGAGACAGATGGCCCTGTGGACAGAGGCTGCATTCAGGAGGTAGTGAAAATTAATGACAGAAGCCAAGCAGATCAGGGCAGAAGAAGAATCAGAGAAAGTGTTATCCCATGAGCTGGGAGAATAGCATGACTGTGGACTGGTCTGAGATAACACGAGTGGAGCAGTGTAGGGCCTAAGATGGTAGATAATAGGCAAGGCTAGTATACAGTTACATGTGAGACTCTAGTTTCAGTAAACGAGACTAGGGACCGTGATGTAGCCAATAGAGTGTGGGAAGGCAGCACGGAATCAATAGGACTTGTCTGTGAGTTGGATAGGTGCAAATCCCCTGTCCTTAACTGACAGGGGAATTCCTGATATCATCTGTAGTACTGATAATCTAGCTGGAATATGCTAAGAACATAAAAAAAACATTCATGTAGCCGGCTGCTGATCAGGACATAGTTCTTACTATATCCCTATTGCATGCATATCTTAATATTGCATGCCAATCAGAATGTCCTAAAAAGAAAAGGCATCTGAAAGGTAAAGTGTGAGATTGGCAGAGATCATTATTTTTTTATCAGCCTTTCCCCTGCTTTCAAGATTTTGTTGCAGCTCAGTTACCTTGTAGTTAGATCTCATGATACTGAATCAATGGGTTGTAAAAACAGTGTGTGATATTCATCATCAATAAATACAGCCTGAAAATGTATACGAAAAAAGCCGTATTTCATACTAGAGAAGGGCAACTGAGATGGGTTATAGTTAGGTTATTCCATTATATGCTGTTTTTTTTTTGTTTTTTGTTTTACTTTTATCAGAGGACATATCCTTTCTAGGAGTTAGCCAGAGCAGAAATATAGCACAGCAAATACTAATCAAACTCATCTACACAAGTGGTTCTATGAGGAAAAACATTTTGTATTTGTGTGTTTTTGTATTGATTAAATAAGACAATGCTAGAATTAGAACCAAAAGTAGATAAACAGGGAGTACCTAATTCACTAGATCTTTTGTCTTTTCTGTCTTTCCAGATAGACTTCCGAACCAACAAAAAGAAATGTGCTGCATCAGGTGGTAAAATAGAAAAGAAAAAATGGAGGTGCTTTTTTTCCTATTAATCTTTTGTTAAAATGGCAGATGAAACTGACTTGTTTTCAATTGTATTTTCCAATGTTTTTTCTTATTGAAATTTGTATTTAAACTGACAAAGGAATTAGAAAGCATGAATGGGTCTTAGTCATGCATTCATAATATTTCCAATAGAATCTATAGATTTGCAATGTCATTAAGTTGCAAAACAACAGCATGACGATTCTGGGTATGGTTCACATGGTCTGATGAACCAGATCTTTTTTTTTTTTTTTTAATATCACCGTGTCCTCAGAATACTGGGCAAATTCTGGTACCAAGCTATAAGATCAGCTTAATTAAGCTCACTAATGTTGAAAACTGTCTTCAGCTGAAAGTTAAAGCTGTTGTGTCTGTCATTACAGCTTCTCTTTATGCATCCATGTTGTTTTACTGTCATATTTTGTCTTCTGTGAACATCCTGAGTGAGTAATTTGAGATATGTCTTTGAATTTAAGCAGTGTTTCATCATCTTTCCTATTTATGTCTGCAAGAATTGTAATTAGTTGGTCATCAAAATTCTAGTCAGCCATACATTGATTATGTATATGCATATCTTCCGATTTTATTTGTGTAGCGATAATTTCTGGATTAGGAACATACTGACACTTGTGAGTAATCACTGGGCTCCCGTTCAGCGTTCCATCTGTATTCAGCAAAACACTTAAGCATATGCTTAATTTTTAACTTCAGCTCAGGTAAGCATACAATTGCCTACATTCCAATTCAGCATGGCATTTTAAGTATGTGCCTAACTTCAGGCATATCCTAAAATATGCACTAAAGCTAAAATCAAACATATCCTTAAGTATTTTCATGAATATGGATAGCTGTTGTATTAGATTTGATGAGATTAACTCTGGCCATGAAGTAACAGGAAATGCCTGGCCATAATTTCATTATGTTTCTACAGACAAGAAAAGTAGAACAATATATCTGTGTGCTCAAATTTTTGATGCTGTGCTGTGCACAGTTAAAAGTTTTTGTAAAATCTTTCTGACCATTAATGAAAACCGTACCAGGAGGAAATCAAGACTTGATTCTCAGTCTTTTGTTGGATTCAGAATGGTTAATAGCAACGTGTTTCATTCTTGAAAAACATTTCATATAATGTGTCTAAATGTGTTTGGAATTACAAGTGAGAATGAGAGGACAATTGGCTTCACAAACTTAGAAAGGAAAAGAGTAAACTGTACGCAAATGGTAAGGGTGTTAAAGAGTATAGCATGTTTCTTACAGTTTTGTTTTCGTTTTGATGCTGAAAGATTTTATTCACATCAGTAGCCTTTGTTTCAATCCTTTTTTGCTTTTTCTGCTTCAATATCTACAGTTCTGCAATATTTATGTGTGGAGCTCTTCGCATTTTTAATTTCAAATCATCTCCTATTGCAGTTCATGAAGTCTTTCAACAGTAGGCTGTTAATCCTCTGCCGATTAATATGATTTCAGTGATAATCCTTTCATTTGTTGAATTTTTAAGTCATATAATCATTAAAGAATGCACTTGACAGATTTTCCATTAGAGAAATACAATGAAGGTGGTATGCCTTTAATGTACGTCGATAGCACTTCATGTTGCTCGTTTATAAAATTAATTTTGCAGATGAAGCAAGTAAGTCTAGAATTAGTAACTGGTCTTTTCCCTTTGATACTACCTTTGAAATTCTTAGAGTAAGTTATTCAGGGAATTTCAGAGCAGCCAGTGTTACAATATCTGCTTGAAAACTCTTTCCACAACTCCGTTGTTACTTTTCTCCTGGAATAAGGGTCAGCTGGAGTTCTACCCTGATATTTTAAAACATGAAATTATGTGGAAAAAGAACAGGATATAGTTTAGTATGTGAAATTTGCCTTCATTTAGGCCATAGGATGTAAATATTATACAGGAGTTATTCCAGATCCTTGCATGAGTCTTATTCATATAATTCAGAAAAATATGTGACTGAAACACTCTTCCGAAGGTGAGATGGAAGGCTTCAATTATCTCATAAAAATGGCACGCACAACTCTCCTGTTATTAGAGATTTTTGTTTGCTGTTGATTGCCAGCTCACTCTATGTGACTGCAGTTTTCATGCAATTCTTTACTTCTTTCGTCTTGTCTTTGCTCTGATATTACCTGAATTCACCTATGTCTCATTTTTCTGCTCTTTTATTCGCATTGATGAAACAATAGGCAAAAAGAGAAGGTATAGGTATTCAGACAGTTAACAGGTGTGGCCTATCATTAATTACTATGCTGAAATTTCATATTTGTGTACTGAGCACTCGGATACTTCAAGCAGAAGAGGGAGAAAGCAGACACCACAAACCTTTAGGAAAATCAGGTCCTGAACTTGGCAAATCTTTAGCTGATTTTGTCACATATTTGCAGCTTTAAAATGATTTGGCCTTTGCAACAGCCAAAATAAGTGTCCTTTAATCACTTCCAACCTATTAACAGATGGGCAAACAGCTTTTATAAGTGGGGCATAAAAAATACTCCAGTATCAGCCAAAACTAATTAGTAGCAATATCTAAACTGCAATTTATAAGTGATGGAAATATATATTAATGTAGAGAAACTGATGGCTTGATAAAAATTGCTCTTCAAACATCATGCCTGGTATTTGTTCTGGCCTAGAATGTTCTAAACACTCCTTAAATAAAAACACTTTTTTTTCCACGTCTAGCTATTTTCTTCCAGTAAAGCAACAAATTTGGTGATAAAAAAGCTCATTTAGAAGTAGCGTAACTGATAGAAATTGTATTAAGCAAGTGGTAGTTTAGTACATGTCTTTTGTTATACATAAAAGTGAAAGGACAGTGTAAATGCTATATAACATTAACTGAAGTTAATCTTTAAGAAAAGTACAAAGTACCAATACAAGATGTAATTTATACACCAGTGGCAGATTACATTAAATACATCTTTACATTGCACTATTAATCAGCATATGTAAATTGCATGAAATTAAATTGTGAGATGATAGAAAAATTGCCATATGCATAATTCAGTAGAAAGATCCAGTCAATGCATTGCCATCAGTTCTGCAGAATGAATTTGATTTTACAAATACATTTGTAGTGCAGGCAGCTGCTGTACCTAAGTGAGAACTTGAATGTACGCTTGGAATTTCAAACAAGCACTTGTTCATATCTTCCATATTTTTTTGTTATTACGATTTTTAAAAGACCAAGCAGTTGCAGACTCAGAATTGTTCTGAAATACATTTTCAAAAAAAAGAGTTAATTTCATATTTGGTGGTGTTAGAAAGACTTTCTTTCCTTACATTGAGTGCTCTATCTTCCACAGATAACCTACTTCTCCTTGCCAACTTCCGTAGTGATTTGAGGGCTTTCTTAAAAAATCAAACTGTATCTGAAATACGAATATGATGGCAGTGTCAAGAAAAGTTCTCAAATTTTTCTTCCTGTAAGTTAACAGAATGGGTCCTGCCCTCTCATGTAGATAATCATTTCTGATAACCTTTTTCTCAAAATTTGAAAACAAAACCAAACAAACAAAAAAACCCAAGCAAAAAAACCCCACAATAAAAGTATTATGTGCACTCTTTATGTGTGTGTATCTAATAAATCAGGTACTTCCCTTCTTGTGCATCCAACATGATGTCCCTGACCTTTGAAGGCAGTGGACTGATCTGTTCAGTAGTGTTGTCCTTCGATATGTCCTTTGACACAGTAAATAAGCATTACCTGCAAACTGGCTAGAGTTGTCTAGAAATGGCCATGGAAATGACTCCACTCATGGTATCCCCTGCGCAACTCAAGAAACTGCAATTTCTCAGAAACCTTGCAAGCAAATAGAAATGTTGCACTCTGTTATAATTTCTGGGAAATAATAATATTGTTGGTATAGAGCTCAGTTAAGCTGATAGATGAATTTTTGGTTCACTCTGAGAAGATACGGTGGGTGTATCAGAATGTGAGCAGTGAGACTGTGGTCCCACACTGGGAAGTTATATGAAATACCTGGAAGTTTTTTTAACCAGTGGAGAGATCAAGATTTATGGGACAGATTTTTCTTCGTGGCACAAATTGAAATGATGAATAAGTGCAAATGATACTTTTTAATTATAAAAAGATGGTCTGATTAAAAGTCTTGCTGGCTTTTGGCTAGAAGGAGAAAGTGCTGCAGAACACCAGAAAATACCTAGTTTGGAATTCATCATCTAACCTATTTCTGTAACAATAAAATGAAAATCCAGCTAAGGAAGTAAAATCGTAAGATTCTGAGTAGCACTCAGATCTCTGTATCTCAAGCATTTTGGTCTGATTAACACCTTGCTTAATTAAGGCCAGGCACCAAAAAACATTTTCCTGACAAATTATATTTTGAGCAGATTGGTTTAGTCTTGGCATAATCTGGGCATATTAAGTAAAACTGCAGCTGACTTTACAATATATGGTTACTTATGACCTTAACTATAGAAATGACTATTCCCTTAAGAAAAAAAGAAATCTCTGAATGTGTTAGATGTGAGAAAATACTCAGCTATATTTCAGTTTACATTTCTGCCAGTTTACACAGCTTCAAATGCAAAATCTAGTGCTTTGATTAGCCACTTTAGAGAGTTAATTTCTTGGTTTTTTTTCTTTTTTTTGGTCTGTTTGTTTTTAATTAAGACAAAATTGATATATTTTTGGGTTTAAATGTGATTTTTTTTTATTAATTTCTCTGTGACAGAAATGTATACAGGTCACGTTATTGAGTATGTCCTTGGGTCTGGTGTTTTTGCTATCTTATTTTGAAAGGAAAAACTCCAATACAGCCTTTCTTTGTATGTACTTACGAAAAGGATTGACTTTAATACATTTCTATGTACTTGTAAAATGTTTGGTTTTTTTTTTTTTTTTTTTTTTTTTTTAAAATTTAATGGAAAATTTCCTGACTAATTTCCCGACGCATTAATAAAAGCTATGAAAGTTAGCATTTAGATAGAAGGGATACTTAAGGGTGTCAGAGGGTCTATCTACTGGAGGTATTATATCCTTTATAAGAAATATATATATATATATATATGAAATATATATATATATGAAATTTATATATGTATATAAAAATTTATTTTTTTAGCCTGACTCAAAGTCATTACTTCAGAGAAGTGGTTTTTACATTAGATACGTTTTTTGCATACTCCTGGGATGGATGGAAAAAGCTGTGTAATTGAATAGGAATTGAAAATATTAAAAATGTTTAAAGTAGTAACTTAATCCGTATCGTTTACAAAAACATGAGAATTCATCTCAACTATGCATCTGTAAAAAAATATTTGTCAAATAGATTTGGATGGTTATTCTGTAATTGTAAATGGTAAATTACCATAAGTTTCATTTCAGTCTTTTCAATATATTCATGTAAGTGAAAGGTTTGTATGTGATTTTATAATTATTTTAAGTACAACCTGAAATTTGTGTACTAGAATTTTGATTCATATTTCAAACATTTTTCTACCAAACTGAAAAACAAATTTTCTGTACTTCAATTTCTAGTGATAAATGCCTTTCCCTTCAAACACAGAAGAAGCTTAAGAAGAACGTAACTCACCCAGAAATCTTTGAAGCTGTTTGTGATAGTAAAAAGCATCCTAGGAATAGAGAAGAACTTAAAGCAGTCATTTGCATTCAAAGATATGTGAGAGGGTGGCTTGTACGTAGGGCGTACAAGAGAGTAAAGATAAAGGTAATGTTTTGATTGTTTAATCCATGTACTGCTTAAATTCTAGTTGTGTAAGAATTATTACTATTTGGCAATGAAAAAAAAACTTTTGCTCAGCTAGCCATTTGTCTGCCATTGCTCTTCTGCGCCTTCAAGGTCAGAGGTAATTCATTGATAGTGAGTTCTCTGCTGGAACCTGTTTCTATCACTTGATTGTAAGAATTCTCTCCATTATTTTTAGAAGAGAATAGCCTCTGTGACCTATGATTCTTTTGCCTTTAAATACTGTTGTTATATATGTGTATTGTATTGTTAATTAAAGGACTTGCGGTTTTTTAGGTAAACAAGATATGGATAGCAGACTGTTATTGCACTCTTCTTCCTCTGTTTTATGCTTGAACTACTGAACAAAAAACATGGACTCTACAGTGTAGTTACTGTTTTTGTTTTTCAGCAAGTATTGCTAAATGAAATGTCATTTCCTGAGAAATGATATAACACCAATGCCACCATACGCGCTTCTGATTTCAATCTCAGAATTCATATCAAGTTAGAAGAGCTTATGCATATTGCAGGTTGGATGCTTGTGGAGGCTGAACAACTTCAGTTAAGATATCATTTTTCCAGTGATATCTAAGCCTCTTGTCTCAGAAGCATGCCATAAGAAAATATGTATCTCATTGAAGTAAGTGGGTCAAGTAGGAACTGAGTCATTCATTACACTATCTATTTTATTAGTTTTCCAGAATCCTAAAATAGATTGTAAAAATCAGGTCATATTATTTGGTAATCATCAACCTTTAAAAATGTTCCTTCACTTTATATACAAGAGGAGAAGCAGTTTTTGCTGCTGATAAAATTAAGAATGAGGTAAAACTACATGTCTTAATATCTACTTCTGGGCTGCAGGAGACAAATATGTATTTTTCCTCCGATGACATACTTTAAATCAAAAACCAAATGTTGAACATAAAGTTTCTCACCTTGTTCGCTGTTCCACTTTTCCTCTGCTGAGATACAGAACCTTGTTCCAGACTTTGCAGATAGTATTTCCTGTTTTACACAGTTCCTGACCTACTTATATAATTTGGAATAAAATGTGTTTATCCAAAAAAAGTTTTATCCAATAGTTTTACCTAGTCAGCTCTGGAATGGACTATTTTGCATTAGTTCTGTGGAGTAATTGTTTTCACACATCTGTCCAAGTGTTTACAGCAGTGGAATTTATTCTTGTTTTCTTTAAGATTCTTCCTTTGTGCTGCACACCTCTCCACTCCATCTCATCTGTTTTTTTTTTTTTTTTTTTTTTTTTTGTCACTTTTAGTAATGAGTAATGAAAGTGAAAAATATCTTTAATTACAGTCAGCAAGTCATGGGTCATCCTTACTAGCAGCTGTAAAGTGCTACCGTAACATGATGGCACGCATTAAAAGTCGAGCTGGTGTTTTGGATCTGTCTACACCACTTCATTATTTCGAATTAGAGGAGTGGATGGACAAGAAAAAATGTAAGTAATTGCATTTAACACAAAATTACCTTAATTTTAATTCTAGTAGTCTGGCACTTGTTAAGTAATATTCCATGTTCACAACACAATCATTTTTAAATGGTTTTTGGTACAAGGCAGATTTCATTTCCTCTTACAGACAGCTGCATTTCTAAAACATCATTCCAGAACTTCAGAACTGTAGGATTTAATTTGAATAAAGAGACTGTTTCAGTCATTTGGTAAAGAAATTAATAATTAAGTATCACTATTGTGTCAACGTGATGTGGTCTCAGACCCTAATTAACTGTTAAGTGATGGGCAACATTGTGTAGTGTCGCGAAGCAAGATTTCTAGTGACTTCAAAAGAAGGTACCTTTGTAGATTTTTTGAGCAATCTATGTATTGAAAATTGTATTCATGGAACTAATTTTACACTTGATATGTTTATCCTATTTGATGACTTTCCTGTACAGTCAAGCAAGTGTAATAGCGAGGACACGTTATAGTTAATCTGCATGTTACAAAACTCATAGGCACAACAGGTAAACTGCAATGACTGAGAGGAGCATAGATGTCAATAGCTTGAAGGCTGCTTTTCTTGATGGTTCTCATGATAAGTAAGCAAAAAACATTGAAATACTAGGAAATAGTTGACTAATATCAAAACTGCCTGTTTCTTAACTGCAGATGCTCTGCTCACTGACTTTTGCATAGTTTTGAATATATTTGTGTCATTCTTATTACCCAGATGATATGGGAAGATATTAAGGAAAAGAAAAAGCAGTTCAGACTGCCAAAATATAATCTAAATTTCCTTTTTACGTAATCTATTGTCCTTCAAATTCCTCTTCCAGTGGAAGACATGGCTGCAAGATTAGGTGAAAGCATACAATAAATAGCTTTCCTGATAGGAAAAACTAAGAAAACAAAAATTAAAGTTTTCAATTATGCAACAAAACAATAGCACTCTACATTGGACTTAGATGTGCTGCTTTATTTTTTCTACTCTAAATAAGCATTTCAGAGAAATAAAAATATAGTACCAACTAAAAGTTGATTCTGATTGATTCTTACACCATTTGAACATGAAATGTATTAATTGTTTAAATTTTGATTCCAATTTTCATTCAGTCCTTTGAGTCTACGTACATTAAGTTTTATACCTTTGGAAAAAGTAGCTTCTGGATGTTGATGACATAGTCTCAGTGTTTACTTCAAAATTCCATAATCAGGTCTTGTATTCCTATCACCACATATGAAATATATATGTATATACTTTAAATACTATATGCAGAAATGAGTATTTTCCCTAATATGCTATGAAAAAAAAAAACAGTAAAGCTAATTAACTCCTAGAATGTAGTCTAAAGCCTCCTGAAAAAGTGTATCTGTTTTTCCAGGCTGAGTAGTTCATAACACACTGGGTGATGTTGGCTAGCTGAAAAATTTGTACTGCTCCTCGTATTTTGATGACATGCTTTTCAGTTGTTGTCACTAGTGCTTTAACAGGAAGTCTTAACGTTATACCTTCAAAGCATCTTTGTAGATATGACAGGATATTGCAGCTCAGTATATTGTCTTTTGTTGTTGTTTTGTTGTTACGGTCTTCAAAAATTAGAGTGCAAAGTCTGACTTAAAAGGCAGATGCTGTTTTTCTGGAATACTAAATTGACATTAATTTGCTCTTCTTTGGTGAAGACAGAAACAGACATTACAGATGCTCACACATAGCGTATAATGTAATTTGATCTATTTCTGTTAACCCTTACAGGAAAATTATTGGTCTATTAGTAGATAGTAAGTTTAGCTAGACAGATAACCTCTGTCTCTCAGGGATGAAGATTTTTGGCAGCAGTTCTGAAAGAAATGTGTGGGGTAGGTAGATCAGCTGTGGACCTCAAAGTCTAGATGACTATGGGTTTCCATTTTTAATTCATACTTTATCCTCCCTGAGCAGCACAAACTAACCACGCAGTGCCTATCTCTCTGAGTTAGTGTATTTGACTAAGCTATATTTTGAAATATATTGAATTTGTCAAAAAAATAATTGAATGTACATGTCTCTGTTTTTTTTCTAATTATGCATCTACAGGCATCTCCATTATGACATTACTAGAGGCAATGTCTTACGCTGGGAGTTATTTCACCTGCATTTTATTTTAGGGGCAACAGTTTAATATACTATTTTAGAACTTGTTTGCCACGTAAAAAAGAGTATGAACCACTGTAGTTATCCACTTTCCTCAGCCTCTTTCTACGAGCCTTGTCTTGCAGGGACTGGTTCATCAGCTTTCCTTGCTGAGAAATCCTTATATGGGGAGAGAATTCTTTCAACCTATCTGTTCTCTTTGGTGCTTGGTAAGGATGATGTGAGTTTCACTTATTGCAAAATTCAGCCATCAGCAAGCTACCTAATCATCAGATTTCCACACAGGCCTATGGTTTCCATACTTAGTTTATCAAATGAATTAACTTGATCCTAAAGAAAATATTTCTAGAAAAATTGGTGCCTAATAGCATATCGTAACTACTTATCTAATGGGATCTTCTCTTCTTAGTTTATGAAGCAATGTTTTCAAAGAGGGAGTTTGGCCAAAAAATGGACAGAAATCATCTACCTGAGTATTTTAGAGACTGTGGATATTTTATACCTGCCAGCGGAGTACAGCGGATCTTTCAGCTGGTCTTTCCAGGCAAGTTGTTATTTAAAAATGCTTTGCAATGGTACAAAAAGTTCAAATGCAAGTGTAGACTTGGAGTCATTTGTTTCCATTGTGTCATGAAGCTACTGTTCTTAAAAGCATAGTTCATGTTCTTTTTGGAAATGAATCATTTTATCCTTATACATGAAATAAAGTACATTTTGTTGAATTGCGTTTTGTCTAACAACGCAGGGCTACAGCTCCATAATATCTTGAAATGTAGTAAGAGAATGAAGAGGAAGTTTGTAGCGGATCTGCACTTGCAGGTGCCTCCAGGAAAAACACTTGCCTTATTCCTTGTTTTGTAATGTCAGTGATACTTGCTTTTCATCACTCTTAAGCAACAAAGCCCAACTAAATTTTAAAAACATTCACAAAGGAATAGATGAATGTAAATAGAATAAGATGCCATGAGTCAAGGTATAATGTACTGTAAACAGAAGGGAGAAAATTGCCCTTTAAAAATAGAAAAAAATAAAAATATTTAAAAAATTAAGCCCTTCATATAAAGCTAGTCTTATCTTCCTTCTGTCTTTTCTCTTTCCTGGGGTAGTCAGCTGGGGAACCTGCAATACTCTGCTCTTACTGCTGATCAGCAGCTCTTGGGTAAGGCTTGTGGAGGCAGCCTCTTTGAGAGCCTCACAGTGTGATTTGGGAGATGCCATTATCCATTTCTCCTCTATGGTAGCATGCTTTTGTTTTATAATGACATACATAGGTGCTGTGAACGAAAGCTGATCTAAACACAGATATTACTTCTGTGTCTTAAGTTTTACATCCACCTCAACACAGAGGTTCTTGCAGATGGTGAACTTTGGAGGTTACAATTCCATACATCAGCGTTTTGAAAAAATGCTTTTGGAATCCTTCCTTTAGTGAGAGAAAATCGTGTTTAATTGGTGCCTTTGCTTTGTTAATGACCTACATGGGATTTATTTTTATGACATATATATACATTGCTGTCTTCCAGCTATGTCTCTGTTCAGGCTGCATCTTTGAGATGAAGGTGATCTCTTTGAGTGTCTGACTACACATTGTACTTTTGCACAGTATGCTGCTTCTCGGTGTTGGCTCCTAGTAAATGCAATTAATTTATTATGGAAAATCATGTATTACATGTCATTTGGGCCACATTCCTAAGACAGTGTGAATAAGACCAGGTATTTTTAGTCATTTGTTCAGCCCCCATCACTATGGTAACAGGGGATTTTGTGACTGTGAGACAGATTTCTGTCTTAAATCCTAGATTTGGGAGACTATTGCTACTTTACGCCGTGTTCACAGTCAGACTAGGGAAGGTTCATGCTTCCCCACTCATTATTTAATTTATTTAGAATCTCTTAGATATGAGGTGTTATCAAGACTGGTTCACCCATTTGAAGCAGGGTGTGAGCTTCTTATTCATTTCAAGTTTAAAACTCTCAAATTATGGATGTGTAAATGATGAATAATTGCTGAAATGTAGAGATGTGCTAGTGTCTAAAGGGCACCCATAAAATGGTTTCTAACATGAAAGCATTTTGAATAAATGGCACTTATCTATAAAGTGCCCTCTCTTTCTCAATTTTATAATACAAATGTCATTATTTCTGAGGATAAGTTATTAACAGAGTATAACCTTGCTAAATTGCCTTAGGAAAGAGACTGCAATTGGCTGAGTGCTTTGAATTTCTTAATATGGATTTGATGCAACTGTCTCCTGTGCAGAGCATCTAATACCGTCAAACTGCCTATTTAGGAAAGGAAAGATAAGGTGTGTTTGTGTGTGGGCAGAGTGTTGGAGAGATCTACTAGTAATAACTGTTCAGACTTTATGGGGTGATTATTGCGTCTTATATGGCCATGCTACTGATCCAATGAAGGTTATAAAAAAGAAAAAGTGTGCTTGCCTTGTGACTATTTACTGTGAACACAGGAAGTATAAAAGGATTCAAATTTTCTCTTTAAAATTTTTGTCTCTTTTTATTTTTTTTTTTTAATTTTCTCCTTTCTCCCTCCTATCTCTCCCCTCTTTTTTCTTTCTCCATTTTTTTCCCCCCTAATGAATCTATTTATTGCTCAAGGAACAGGGTCTGTGAAAATAAGTACCTCATTGTTAAATGTCCTGTCACCTTTCCATTTCCAGTAATGAAAAGATGAGTACTATCTTTGGCTAACAATAATTTAGGCAGTAAAAGCTTGAGACCTCTTATTTTACATGCTCTCTTCAGAGTTTTAGTTACATCACTCATACATAACTACAAATCTGATTTAGTATGGATCTGCTTATTTGAAACAGTTTATTTTTTTTGTATAAATTAGACACTGAAGATAGTAAAAAAATGATCGGAATAAAGCAAGAATATTTGTAGGGCATTACTAATAGGCACTATTGCATAACAACAAATAGGAAAGAAGACTATCCATTGTAAAATACCTGCAATAAGAATTAAAACTATCAGGTGGAATAGAGAAAAAAAAAAAGTCATGCATGTATGGCTACCAAGCATACTGCTTTACATAACTGTGCTGATGTAAGAAAAAATAGTACAGCAATTTGACCATAATGACAATAATGATGACACTTTTTTGGAAATAAGGCACTGTTATCTGGAGTGGACTTGCAGATGCTGAATGCAGACTTGTACAGAAAAACAAGTTTGTGATTTACTTTTGAATTCTGCTTTTCAGCTTCTGGGCAACAAGCTGAGTTTCCTTGAGGTCAAATGAATTTCATTGGAGATGATTCTCTAGATGTTTCCATATATATCTTGCTTCCTGAAGTAGGAAGAAAAGTGAACATCTTGGTTATTAGCTAAAACATTTCTCACTGAGATACTGACTGGGATTAATTGAATGACTTTAGGTCAGTGATGAGGTTTAGTTCCCACTTTAAAGAAATCATAATGCAGTGTTTTTTAGATTTCATACACAGATAGTGATGATATGTTGTCATATTTAACAGCAGTTTCTTCTGCTACTTGATTCTGATGAGAGAAAACCTCACCTCGACACCACTGTGCTTTGTTTGAACCAAATAAGAAAATCAGAGATAATTAACCAGCCTATTTTTGGCCTTATATTTGAATTACCTATTGAAATCATACTCTGTATTTTTGAAAAATATTTATAGACATTTTTCATGTAGTAGAATGCTTACTTTTTTTCTCTGATGGACTCAAAATGCTTTATGTTCTGTTTAGGTAAATTTTTACATGGAATTCAGTAAATCATTGCATGCATTAAGATTGTATGCTGAGACTTCTACTTATTCTGCCTTTAGATTTGCTGAGGAGTCCTACAGCAGTATCTTCTTTAATGCATTCTGTAGTTACTGGCATTACTCCTATTAATACTCAACTAGTATGTCTGTCAGGTACACACTTGTTAGCTGATGCTGGTGCCTTTTGTTAGAAGGAAACCGTTCACAGTTGCAGCGTCCCGATCATTGGTGTGCTTTCAAATAAAATACAAACACAGTAAGGATTTTCTCTGCAATTGGCCCTTCTAAGCAGCCTGTATCAAAAGCCAGATTTTTACACTTCGTGTTTGTGATCTTGATAACTAGTCATGTGTTTATACAAAATATTCAGTGTTTAGGCTAAGGATACGAAATACTGCATATTCTTCTTGAATTTGAATTGTTGCCTGCAAGCCACCTCAGTTTATATCAGCTTTGTCTCGTGGCTGATCTGTGTTTGCAGGAACAAAGTAAATCATCTCTGAATTTTAAAATGTGTGTATATGTGTGTGT
>NW_024962264.1:12234714-12408766 GCF_019238085.1 Lagopus leucura | reverse complement strand
TGTGTGTGTGTGTATATGTGTGTGTGTGTATATGTGTGTGTGTGTATGTATGTTGCCAGAGTACTGAAACTGGCAAGCTGAGATGGCTGGAGCTCTTTAGCCTGGAGAGGAGAAGGCTCAGAGGAGGCATTATAGTGGCCTTCCAGTACCTGAAGGGGGTCTACAGGAAAGCTGGGAAGGGACTTTTTATAAGGGCATGTAGATAGAGTATGAGGAGAAATGGTTTTAAACTGGAAGAAGGTAGATTTAAGCTAGATATTAGGAAGTCATTCTTTGCTGTGAGAGTGGTGAGATGCTGGCACAGGTTGCCCAGTGAGATTGTGGATGCCCCCTTCTAGGAAGCCTTCAAGGCCAGACTGGATGGGGCTGTGAGCAACCTGGTCTAGAGGGAGTTGTCCCTTACTGTAGCAGGGTGGTTGGAACTAAATGATCTTAAAGGTCTCTTCCAGCCCAAACCATTCTATAATTCTAATGATTAATTGGCAAATACTGTTTGAACTTACATATATTAGCAGAAGGTGAGCTTTTTACAGGCACTTTTGGACTGCAGACTATATCTGGCTGGATTTGAAATAATTAATGACAGTGCAAAACAGTGAGCTTTAACGGATGTGTCAAAGTAATGTGTCTTCATTAAAGTCAGTGCCAATTCTCTTTCCATCTGCAGACAGAGAGATCTCCAGGGAATGCTTCCTTGCATGATATTGTTACAGGATAGCAAAGCAATCTCAGAGCTCCCTCATCACAACCTTTGGTTTTAGAGCTTGACTCATGCTGAGCCTTTGTCATTTTTTGGTCCCACTGGCCCATTCCGTGTTAACTGCTCCCTGTACTGGAGCTTCTAGAAATCTCTTGTGTTTGGAGGTTCAGCTCAGAAATGGAACTATGTGACTCTGAAGCTTTGCCCTATGCACTCTGCAGTTACTTTCCCTCTCAGCTGTTTCCCACTGTGATTCGTATTTGTGACATCTTATGAATAAATTGTTAAAAATAAACAACGCCTAATAGCAATTTATTTTGCAATGATGCCAGAGAGGTGTTATTTATAGAATGGGACCTTTGTGTTTTGTGTATTGTACGCATTTTGAAGAAAAATATGCTTCCTGAATCATTGATGGGAAATAGCCTCTTAAACCTGTTTATTTCTCATTAAACAAAATCTTATAGAACAAGCAATAAAAACCTATGAATACAGTAATAGGAACAGAGATGTAATGGCCCTTATGGATCTGGCAGAACACTGTGCACTGGTGTTTCTTTTGTTTTATTTTTTTGCAGTAATGTTTACCACAGCTCCCTGGTTATGAGCCCTGAGAAAGACATAGGCTACTATTATGGCCATTTAAGTCAAACATAACATCAAGAAATTGAAATTCCCCAGTGGAAGAATACTATGAGTGGATTAGTGATAATGAATAGATGCATTAATGAAATGCATTATAAAATGGTATTGCAAAACTTCAGACTTTTTATGCAATGGCTGCTGCATCAAGGGCAAACAAAAAGTTGCATCTAATGATCCCTTTAGACCTTAAAGACTGTGGGTTGTTCATCATCAGCTGTGGCAAAAGGAAATAAAATCAATATACCCCTCTCATTAACTTCTGATCCCCTCTCAAAATAATTACAGAATATTGTGATTTTTAAAAGATTAAAGATATCCCACAGCAGCTGGAACATTTATCATTGAGCATGTAAGGGCCATAGTGGCTGGATCCAACCACTATCTGATTAATATTTGTCCACGTGCATCCTTTCTGACCTCCCATATGTATACAAACGTAAGTTTGTGTTTCTCTCTCTCTCTCTTTTTCCTTCAGAAGAAGGCAAGTTTTGTGCTTAAGAACTTAATTTTCTTGAGTGTTTTTCTGTTAGCATATCATCGTTATGCTCCTCCTGGGGCTGGCAAATAGGAACAGGAAATTCAATTTGGGTTACCCACAAGCCTAGAGTATTCTATGCCAGCCACCAACCTTGTTTTGACATGATTAAAATGTTATTTCTTTCTTTCAGTAAAAATAGTCCATCATTATGGATTTATTAAGATGTCTTGATAATGAAGTTGAGATCTAAATAAAACTAATGACCTATTTCGTTACTGAAGAGTGGTTTTTTTTCACGTCTGTTCACTTCTTACATTGAATTTAGAATTATTCTAAAAAAACCTACTTTGGAATAACAATCCAACTATCAGAGAAATTTTCTTTTTAAATTTTTTTTTGCTGCAATGTCTGCGGAACACTTGACAACTGTTGATCCCGTAGTATGCTGACACTGCTGCCTTGTGTCCAAACTAACACTGTCAGATATCCTCATGTCTGTCTCATATATATAAGTTATAAAATCTTGGTCTACCTTTTTGTTCCATCTGTATTAGAATCTGACACGTCAGGTCCTATTCTGTGACTAGGGCTCCAGAGGACTATCCTAATACAAATAAATTGTACAAATAATGACGCACTGCCAAATCTGCTCTAACGAAATTTGGGTAATTCTAAAATTTGAATTATGAATTTCACTATGCCGACATAGATGAAGTACTCACATTTGACTTGTTTTCCATGCCAGCCTCCACCCTCACATGTGATACGGGCTGATACCTTTCACTGTGAATTCAGTGGTATGTCTGGAAAGTATAATGCAATTGCAGTAGTTATTAATCACCATATAGCCAGTTCTGGAACGCAGAGCAGTGCTTATGCTTGTCCGACTGTTTCTGGGACAAACAAGCTGGAGAAAGAAGAAAGAGGGACTACCTCTGGGCCAGCATTTCTTATATCCAGTGCTTAATCACAAACTTGTTGGGCATTACTATCTTTTTCATGCTCTTTGTAATAAAAACTCTACTTTGGATCACTGTAGTAAAGTGACTTGATTGAGTTGCCCATGTGCTATCATAGCACTTTGGCCTGATTCAAGCCCAGAAAGACAATTTGTCAAACAATGTGTTTTCCTGCCTGGGAGTTTTTATTGGCAGCAAATTTGCATTTTTACATAAATATTATAGACTTAGTTTGTTAATACATTTCGTGCAATAGTACAGTTCTGTTGGAGCAGTTTCATCACCTCGTGTGCCTGAATGGCAACGTACCTGATAAATCAAGAGAGGATGCCATTTTTTTCTCTTCACAATTGCTTTGTTAATTGCTATTCCAGTTGTCTTTTTCCTTAACAGCCTTTACTGCAGCCTATAGAGTTTCCCCCATTTTTGAGCACTTGATTATTCTTTCCAAGTTTAGTGCTTTGCACTTGTCTGTATTGAATTTTATCTTATTGATTCTGCTTTTTTCCCCAATTTATCAAGATCATTTTGAGTTTCGGTGTTCTCCTGTAAAGTGCTTGTAATTGCTTCTAGTGTGGTGTCATCTACAAGCTTTATTAGTGTCTATTCTATTATCTTATTAGTTGTTAATGAAAATATCTAACAGAACCAAATTCAGGAGAGACCTCTGAGATCTCACTTCATAATTAATCTCAGTTTTGACAGGTAAAAATTCAGCAACACTTTGAGTAGGGTATTTTGATCTTTAATAAGAAAAAAAATAAATTACCAGAAAATATGGTATTAAAGATTAGGGAACTATTAGGAGGTTCAAAAATTCTTGCATGGAATAGTGGTATATGGAAGAGTAATTAATTGTTCATCATTTATTGCTAAAATTGCCTTTTACATGGTTTAAGCAAGTTTGTTCCCCCACGAAAACATGGGAAGATTTATCATAGCACTATCCTTGATCAATAAGATGTATATTAGATTTCATATGTTCTTTGAACATTTTGCTGTCTATTAGGAGAGGAGTCGTATAAACTGTCTTAACTATCACCCTTATTAAAATGTAATATATTTATTATATAAATAGGAATTATAGTATTCATATTAGATTTTAGCATACGTAGAATTCATCTATAAATGTATGTGGATATGTATTATAGTATGCAGAATAAGCAAAAATAGATTTCTCTAGTATATTTTGAAAAAGAGCAGAAGAGTTATATACAGTGAACAAGACTAATTTTTGGAATAAATCTGAATAGTTGCTGCACCCTTCTCCAGTATCTTTTGACAAGGAAATGGATGTAATGAGTTCAAACTTGTCATTTAATAATTACGAAAGGAGAATAATCATAACATCCAGTTTAAGAATTAATATATTGAACGTGAGCTTCATTGTTTTTAGTTATTTTTATCCATACTATTAAAGCATAACAATTTTACTAATGCTTCTTTATTATATGTAAATCTACATCAGTACATTAGTTTAATTTATTGGAGAAATAAAAGAGTTGATATTTTCTTATATAGGAAGAGTTATTTAAATTTGACCTGAATTGTTTAAAATTGTCTGAGAACAGCTTCATACTTCCATACTCGTCAAATAGTTGTATTTTCAAAGGAACATCTAATATTATTCCTTCATATAGAAACTCACGCACACTGGCTCTTAGGTCTAACCTGCAGGCACATACATAAAAATGCTGACCTCAGTATGATCCTTTTATGCTGTCATCTGCTTGCCGTTTAATTTGTAATATTTCCTTCAATTTTTCTTTGTGAGACTAGCCTTTTTTTTCTGCCACTACGTAGGTTATTTGAGTAACAACATTTTCTTATTAAAAATGCTCCATTGCATAGTCCTGTTAACCATTTTTGGCATTTACAACCATCTCAGGTTAGCTGGCATAATCCAGAGCAGTCGTATCATTGACATATCTATTTATTATTTATCAAGAATAACTCTAGAAAACCATTCACTCTTCAAACTGAAGGCAAAAAAGAATTCTAAAGCTAAATGATTTTGTGTAGTATCATCCAATCAAACAACTTTGATGTCAAAAATTTATGTTGGTATGAGCCATTTCCATGAAGTTAGCGTCCATGTTAAACTTCTAAGTTGTTAAGAGTATACCCTTTTCAAATCTAGTTTTAAAATCACACATCTACAAAAATTGTAAGTAACAAGTTTTATATTTAGATAAATCCTGTTGCTAAAGGCATTCTGTGTTTAAATACTTATCAAGAGCTTTTCCTTATTTCCTATCAGTTCATAGTCTTTTGGCATTCAATTGTAATAACTCTCTATGACGTATTATTTTTCAGCCTAGAAGTTCAGTTTCAGTTCTTAGTTTCTTTTCACTAAATTATCTTCTGCATTCTGTTCAGTGGAAGAATTAAATGCTTGTTTGTTTGTCATCTGTTACAGCTGCCTATCCAAAACTGACAACATACTCTCTTTAACCATATGATTAGCTTAGATTTGTTTAACCGTAAGTTACCAATCTTCTACCAGCATATGATTTGTCTATTGATGTTTGTGTTTCTCCTAAAGGAAACAGATTTGGTTGTCAGTTTTAATGATAAGCAACTTTTACAACTCATTTGGCTTTCTGTGATCCCATTTTGATGTCATTTCTATTATTCTATCTGGATTTTAGTTTTAGTGTAGTCTTGCTAATGTTGTCTGTCACCCAGCAAGAAGTTATATTGTCTGCACTGGAGTCATCTATCATTGTAGCCATCATCATTGCAAAAAAGCTGTAAATTTTTTTATTTTTTTTTTTAAATCCTATGTTTGAAACCACATCTCTGGTGCTGGATACCTTAATGAATAGGTTGCTCTGAAAATAATGCCTTCTATTTATTTTCATGATAACTATGACACATACGATGAACACTTTATGACAGTGAAAATTCTTAGGTACAAAACACTTTTTTTTTTTTTTTCAACACAGTCACTACCAACAGTTATGCATTTTCACCAGAAATGAAGAAGAACCTACATGCTATGCTCATAAAAATCTGTACCAATGGGGGGGCCCACTGTCACTGCTGCTGAAACACACCATACCATCAATGTCCAGTTTTTGATCTCCATAAACATTCAGCAAACACCAGTGAATGTTAATGGGTGCAATTTTTTCCGCCTGGAGGAATTCAGTGGTACATTCCACACACACTTGTATGTCAGAGGCCATTTTGCCAGACTGGTCCTCTACTGACATTTGTCACACAGCAACAAAAGGCGAAGGTCCAAAATGTCTCTCTACTGTTATTCAAGACAACATCTATTAAACCTGTGGCATACTACCAAATACTTCGTGATACTCATTAACGGACTTCTTTTCTCTAGAAAAGGAAGTGAATACTCTAAGGTAAAAAAGTGGATTTCTGCATTTCTCTCTTAATGTACGCTTCAACTGAAACATAAGAATGAACAATTCTTTTCTCTAGGTTTTCTAGTTTCTTACCCAAGAGTGTGCAGTTAGCATGATATGCTGATTTAATATAGTAGTGGATAAAACATCTGTAGCTCTCTCTAGATATTTCAACTACTATTTTCTTTTAAATATACAAACAGGCCCTACCTGCTAGAATTTGATCTGGAAGTCAATGACATCAGTACTAATTCAAATTAAGCTTATCACTGAATAATTTGGCTTGGCTGTAGGTTCAGAGAAATATGGGTATTCTCATTAAGTATTGGCATAATACTGTCACAGTGAGTTAAACATTTATGTGTGAGTAATTAAGAACAACTTAAGTCCGTTTTTAAAAAAAGTTCTCAATATCTATCAGAGTAGATCTCTGTAAAGCTTAAGCTTGTGCTAGTAAAATAGATACAGTTGCCAAAGCTGCTTTTGTTGTTTTATGTGTACTAAATATAACAAAAAATGGTTCAGGTTTAGAAAAAAGATTTAAGATTATTTTTTATGTTTTGGTGTGGGGGGGAAAAAGAAGAGTTGCTTATTATGTAGTATTGCTTTGTGTAAACTCCCCTTGAATTCTGTAGAAGAAAAATGCAGTGAATTCTCTGGAAAATGACATTTTGCATATATTTTACAGTTTCACTATTATTTCTAAGTCAAGAAAAAAGGTCCTGTATGTTGTGAAAAGGTACTTTGATAATAATTATTTTATTGGCAGTTTCAGAACTGCTTTCTTAGAAAGGATTAAGAAAAATCCTTTTGTAGAGGAAACAGTGAGAACAGCTCTGTTGTTGTATGAATTTAACAGGCCTGTGTCTTTTCTGTTAAGAAATCTTAACATTTGAAATGTTACCATCCAAATTCAGATTTCCATGTCCAAATGGAACATCTGTATACAGAAGAACTGGGATTTTCAAAAGCTCATAGATACATGTTTAGATTTTGTTTTGATACTCTTCGAAACTGTAGACAGGGTTGACTGGGGCTCTGCCTTTTATGAAACCACTAGGAACAAAAATTCTTGTTACAGTACGTCTTTCTTTTGCTTGAATATGGAATAGTTCAAGCAGGATTTTGTGAGTAGTAAATGCAATTGCACATTTTCTGTTATTAAATACATTGTCAGTGATATCTTAATATAACAACTTATGACACATAATGGCCACAAATATAGAAATAACAAGGAAAGGGGAAGATCTAGAAAATGGAGATACCTGCCATAACTGTCTGAATATGAATATAAATCAACTTTTTGGTGCAAAAATTACAAAATTCAATTTGGAACAGTAAGAAATTATTCTTCTGAGTTCAGCTAGTACATAAGAAAAATTTCACAAGAAATACCACCCAAATGACATTTCGTGCAAGTAGTGAAAAACTTTGTGCAGTAGCATATCAACTGCCATCTTTACAGATAGAGATTTCATTAAGTTTTCGAGGATCACCATTTGTAATCTTGCGCCTGCCAAATGCAGGCAGCTTCCTCACTCATGTTCACTCTTCATCCATGACCTAAAAAAAACATATTATTGTTTGACCTAAGTCTACAGATAGTAGTTATACATATACCCCAACTAGGAGATATTGAAACACACAATGGCTTTACTTTTTTTAGCTGGTGTAAATCTTCCATCCTTTTTGATGAATATACTGTTCAGGTGGATCTTATCTTAAATGTCCAGAAGAGGTAATGTGGCATGGTGTTTTGTTGACAACCTGAGATGGAATAACCTGTATAACAGGTTTCTCTTTGTTGCCTTTGGAAATGTATCTCATTTGTATTTTCCATTTAACCCTTCCTAATGCATGCCATGTCCTGAAAAGAATAAATTTTAGCTTGCACAGTTTTAAAAATGGTGTATAAAATATGTAGAATTGGCTTAATTACTGAAAAAAATTTCAGGCTATCAAAATGCCTTTTTTAGATTATGATGAGTTTCGGATGCTTTTACAGAATGTGAAATAAAGGAACATATTTTAAAATATGAGACACAACCAAAAGCACTGGCAAAGATATCATTAATGGCCAAATTAAACTGTTAGATCGTTACAAAGAAGGATCAAAATAAACATCTGTGTGACTTCTGTGTTCCCCATCATCAAGATGTCCTCAGTGAGTTTTTATCAACATGTGAGAATAGGTTAACTTACATGAGGTAACAGCTGAAACTTTGAAATTGTGCTATCTTTTGTTGGTTTGTGTCACAGCCTGAGTGTTATTTAAATACCTTTTTCATTTTTTTTCCCCCTCCGTGTTTAATACTGCATAATACTCCAGAGGCCTCTTTAAAACAGCTAATGTTCCCTTTGGCACTGAAATCCACTTACCTTAACTGACTTCTGTTATACTTCAACCTGACTCTCAGAGTCACAACGGTAATATTCATTTTAATGTCCCGATAGGCTCTTAGTATTCATCAAATATTTGATTTACATTTTCTAATAAGCTTTATGGAATGCAGAAACATGAAACCCATACTCTGCCATGATTCTAACTACCGTGTCTTTCATTAACACTGAACTATTTCTCCAAAATAATTAAAATCTGTAATTGAATATACTAGAATAATTTTGGAAAATTAGTTTAATTATTCCATTGCTTCTATTTGGAAAGATCATATCATTTAGAATAACATAAGCAAATATGAATTTACCCTCCTGGTGTCCTTTTGTTTATAACCATCTTTTGAGAAAGCATGTATACTTGAAATGCATATGCTTGTTAAGCACTAGTGTTACTATGTAGATTCTTTCTTCTATAGAATTTACTGAAAAAAAGACATCATGTTTTCATCTCAAAATTATTTCAACAATTACTGTGTTTTGCCCTTCAGGGATCTGTGGCATTGTCTTTTTCTGTATGCTTACTGTAGGATAGAAAGTGTTCTCTAATTGAGCTACCTGTTGTATATTCAGTGACAGTAAGACTGAGTACACAAACGATGAGTGTATGCTATACAAGGGACTACTTACACACCAGGAATCCCTACCTTAGGGGTGTACAATCCCCAGAAGTACAACCAAAATAATCACAAGCTGAATTGAAAAGGTTAAAAATTTATAGCCTCTCTACTGTTCTGGAAGTATACTACTGCAGTGTAGGCAAGTGTAGTGGTTTGTCACTGGTTTCCTGTGCAAGAAACTAAAGAGGTTTGTGATTAATCAGAGGCATGTTTCAGAGGTCTGAAAACTGTCCATGAATCTCTGAACAGCACTTAGCAGCTGCTACTGGAACATATTGGGCTGTACGGCTGTGACACTGTGACCATTACAAATGTGGGTGTATTGTGTATTGAAGAGAGCAGAAAAAAGAAAGCTAAAAGAAAATCTGAACTGGATAACTTGTAGGAAAGAGAACTGGAGTGACAGAGAATGAAGGGGAGATCAGTACAAGAAGGTAAAGATAGAAACTTTTGAAACTTGGAAAAATAAAAAGAAATAACTCTTAAAAGTGTGGGCCTTCAACTGTCTCAAGGATCCCAATCAGTTCTTTGGCATACCATCAAAGGGTATCTGCTGATGGGGCTTGCTCTTCATTTGAATTATTGGGCTGATTTGGCACAGGTAAGCACAGGATACACTCAGTTATACCAATGCATTGCTCCTCTGTCTAATTCTAGTTGTTGCATAGATGGTTTGTGGGTGAATGCTTTCCAGGTGGGCAATACTGCTGTGCTTAGAAACAAAAGCATCATAAACTGCTTCCTTATGGTGGTGATCCTTGCATGGCACGTTTCTCTTGTGACGTATCCAGCACCTCTCATTCACAACATGCACTTTTTTGTAATTTTTTTTAGAACAGTTTGTAGTGTTAATTGGAACCTGTAAGATTTTAAATGGCTAGTCTTTGTGTTACTTCAGGTGCAGCTTCTGCCCTGTAATGAGGACATAGGACTGCCTGTGCTAGCTCTTGATCCAAGACAGTATCACCATGTCAGTGCACGTGTAGATCCTAATTAGCCTTGCTGAGAGACGTGACTAATTAGTCCAGATATAGCACAGCTCTCACCGTACTTCTGGGAGCAGAGCTGGAATTGCTGCCTGGTACTTCATCAGCAATCTCATATATGGGGGCCACTGAGTAGACTGGGTCATCAACTACAGCCCAACCTGCACCTGCTTTGTGATCTTATGGCACAAGAGGCACTTGTGTTCTCATCAGGCTTAACCTCAGGGTATCATGTTAGACATCTTTGCCTGTTTCTTTATTCTAAAGTTTGTTTCTGTACTTAGCCTTGTTAACCTTTTATGTTTTTCAGTTCATGTCAGAGGCTTGCTTGTTCACTTCAGCTTTCCATTCTTTTCATTCTCACTGGCCCCAACAGATGGATCTGCAATGGGAGAATCACCTTTCCAGTCCTGACAGGAGTACAGGCCCTGTGCAGGGATGTTATTCATCAGGGTTCCTGGCTTTCATGATTTGGCTTAGATGTCATGAAATGAGAGATGAGACACTGAGCAGAGCAGAGGGGCAACTGCTCATCAAGAGCCTTCCAGAGGATGTCCTTTGCAATGTTCTCCCCAGTATCAATAAAAGTGGGATTAGATTTTTTACTTTTTTAATTTTTTGTTTAAAACAATTATTTTCTGTGGTAGTTATGTGAGAGGGGATGGGCAGAATCTCTTTGATCCTTCCTTGTTTCAGTCCAGTTCAAATCACTGGTTGATATTTTATCACCTAACCTTGAACGGATTCATATCTGGCTGCAGCAGAGTATATGAAAATATTGCAGACTGCAGCACAGGGAGGACAAATAACAACTGTGTGGGGAGAATGCAGGGTATATAGTAGGCTATTTCTCTGTGTTGTTTCCTCCAGGCTAACAATGTTAAATGGATTAATTGATTAGTGAATATTATTCTTTCCTTCTGATCTTATTCCATACAATTCAACAGAGTGAATAATGATTATTTTTAAGAAGTGAGATTTTAATAGATCTTATAAAAATAATGTGCCGTGCAAAGATTGCTGATTTAGTCCAAAAGGCTATTACAACAGCTGCATAAAACCACTTTTTTTTTTTCCCCGAAAGAAGTACTGGAGTTCAGCTGGGGTAGGCGTGTGTGCACGATGGGTCTTCTATTGTTGTTCTGTTATTTCAAGAGAGAAGACTATTGAGTAACCTAAGAATTCTTAGGAGTTGTTTAGCGCTTCTCTTGTTCGTGCCAGAGACAATCACACATTAACTGCTCACAAGCAGAATGCAACTTTATGGGTTTACTTGAATATTTTCCCTGAGATAATTTCCTTTACTACTGAGATCTTTGGCAGAACACCTCCTGTTGGTCTTAATGAGGAAGGTTCAGACCTTTAATAAGCATCACAGTCACGTAAGCTTGGGGTTTAGTTTTTTAGCATCGTGCTTTTTAAGTGATTTTAGTTACTGCCTGCAGTGTATACAGCTGTGAACTTGGATAATAAATAAGGATTATTTCTATGAAGAAACCTTTGGCAGCAATTTTTGCTTTGCTGAGGTAAGCTGTTAGTCATCTGCCACCAAAGGGTAATCAGCTAGATTTTAAATATTGCTGTGTCTTTCTACTTTTACTGTATTTTTGATTAGTCAATAAATACATGTTCAGTCTATTTCCAAAGCCCAGCAATCAGTACAGAGGCAAGATGCATTGCTGAAAAGAAACAAACTAGCAGCAGCTAATTGTAAAGCCTTTGGTTGTTTTAAGAAAAGGTTGGTCTCTCATGGAAATTAGAGGAAGTTGGTAAAGCTTCATTATAAAAAAAAAAAAAAAATTACAGCCAAAAAATGGTGTTGACAGGTGGTAAAGTGCATTCTTAAGACTGAATAAACTTATTCCCTGGCGGTATAAAGGATGCCAGAGAAACTGTGCTCCCTGATATGAAGGGTGCATTTGAGCTTGAGAACCTCCAGGTAAATGCAGTTCAGATTCAAGAGCCTAAGTTTAGTTTACTAAATTGATATTTAGGAATCTGCCTGATTTTCATATGTGCTTTATGCCCTGTCAAGGAGAGTGATTTGTGTAACTGTATAAATACAGAGATGAGAGAGGAAAAATAGTTCCCCGTTCTTGGTTGTTAATAAATAATTCAGAGCCAAAAATATTTACCATCCAACTCTCCCTTCTAAATCACACCTCAAAAAAGTGTTGATAAATGCTAGGTAATAACTAAATATATTGTATGAATGGAAATGTTTGATATGTTGAGGGAAAATAATGGAAATGGCCTGACTTGATTAAACACCAGTAGATAAATCCTAGCTTACAGGTTGAAAGTAAAGAAATTAGCTGTTTAGTTTCTTACTCAGCCAAAAAGAGAGTTATAGATTGCATTGCAATAAAACCGAGCATGCCCTGTAATCAGTTGCTGCATGTGCCTCAACATGAAATTGAAATAAATGGTTTAAGCATATGTAAAGAAATCATTCTGATTAAGGATCACGGTTTATCATCAAGTGTTGTTCTGAAACCTGTGGTATTTTTTGTCTTTGAAATGGATGCAGACAAGGACATGTGCACTGTGCAGATAACTTTTTGTTCAGATCTGGTTTGAATAACCTCCAGTTGGTATTTTAATTTGTAAAGCTTAAACCAAAGGCTGGGATGCAAAATATTGCTGCATTTCAATAAAACAATCTTCTCTTAATAAGATTTAATACCTTGGAACAGTCAGGATTATATCTATTGTCATGTAGCAAAGCCTTTCTCTTTTTCACCCAGTTCACTGTGAGGAATTTTCACTTTGAGAAAGGTAAATAGATAAAATAAGAATTGCTGTTGCACAAAATATTCAAATTTGATTATACAGATATAACAGATGTAGCGCTGGGAACATCTTAAAGCCCATGGATAAAACTGTCAAGAGAAGACAATTAAATATTGCAATTTCAAGATGTCACTTCACAGCATTGATTATGGATGTTTGCAGACATTAGTTATTGATTTTCCAGTGCTAATGTCTTCAAAAGTGCATAAGCATGTGTGTCATCCAGTATATCAAAGGACAGAATTGAAACTTTATATTACATGACAACTTTTACTTTATACCTCTGTTTTTTAGACTACATTGGTTTTCAGAAGAAATCTGTTCATAGCTCTTTGGACTCCTTATGTTCAGCTAGCGGCTGTATTTCAATAATATATGAAACGAGTCTTGCATTCTCAGCATTGAAGATGAATTTTGGGAGTGTATGCCACATTTTTCATTTTGTATTTATTCTGAATCTGTGGAGCATGGAGGTGTCTTACAGAGGACATCAGCAGGTAGTAGTAGTCTGACCTACAGATCTGTGAATGTCCCGTTATTCATACAAAAAAAAATTCTCCTCTAAAACTGAGTAGCAACTTCAAGTATCCACTAATGTGAGTAACTCTGACACACAGCAGTAGTCTGAGGAAAACCTGAAGGACTTCCCAGTGCCATAAATTTACCATCTGTGATCTGATGTTACTACATCATAGTTGATCAGGTTTTTGATTGTAATTCCCCTGCACAGTAGACCATTGTGTGATTGTACAATGCCTGGCACAACAAGGCTGATATCTCCATGGGGGACTGAAGGTATAACTGTAATGTAAGTATCAATATTTTAATCATATGGCTTATTTCATCTGTAATCTCACAATTGTTTAGAGTAATTTGGTCATTTGTTTCTTGTGCATGTTTAAAATGATCCCATGGAGACTTCACTAGATTGAGCTTTAGGGATTATGAGGACCTGATTATTCAAATTCCCTGCATCTGTGGGGGTTTCTTTTGATACTGCATGTTTCAAACTGAATGTTCACTAAATACAATGAATTTAAAATATGGAAAAAATGGATTAAATGAAAACATTAGATCTGCATCTAAGTTTATAATCAGTATGATATAGGGGATGGAAATGAACGTGGAACCCAGCTGAAAAGTGTTTTGGCATAAGAACTCTTGACTTACAGCTGTTCCTTTGTTCTTTTTTGTTAGTTTTACAGCATTTTTTTTTTTTTTCAGAAAACCTTACTTTGCATGAACGACAAATTTGTGTAAGAAAATTGTTTAGCTTTGTGCATCATAATTTAAGCAGAGTGAATTGAAATCTGTTTAAGTTGCATAGTATTCTGATGGAGTGGGCAGTTCAGCCAAATAGGTCATTTCTGTGCAAGATTTATAAGTAATCTTTTACTAAAACAAACAAACAAAAAAGCTCAAAACCTTGGAAAATACTCTTACGCTCTAGTAAGGCTAATGTGTCTTTAATACCAGGATTGCAGACGTAAAATAATAGAATAAAAATCTGTTATGACTATACATGGACATCACCTGTAAATGGTTTCTCAGCACAGTATGAAATAATCAGACTGATGGGTAAGGTTGAAAGACTCTGTTTGATAAGCATTCACAGTCTACTGCAAGATGGTGTCCTCATAAGGCGTTGCTTCAATTGCTGAATTTTCCAGAGTAGCTGATGAAGAAGGCTACTACCCCCTTTTCCTGTGGTTACACAGAATAATTCAAGTTGGAATGTACCTCAGGAGATCTCTGATTCCACCTTCTGCTGAAAGAAGGCTTAACTGTGAAATCAAAATTGGTTGCTCAGGATTAATTGAGTATAATCATCAAAATCTGAAAGAATGGAATCTACACAACCTTCTTGGGCAGGCTGTTCCTCTCTTTGACTGTCCTTCTGGTAAATATTTATTGAGTCAATATGCTTTTTTTTTTTTTCTTTTTCTTTTTTCTGATTATTTGAAGTTCTATTATTTTATCTAGCCTGAAAAAATTCAAATCCATGTTTCCGGTCTCAGATAAATCTTGGTTACTGTGATGTATGCTGGTTGAGTGGGTTGGACTGGACTGTATTACGTGTTGTAATTGTTCTGATGGTCAGAAAGGGATCTACAAGTTGCTAGAAAAAAGAAAGAGATCCAGGATGTACAGGAGTCCTATCTTGAGCTAAAGGAGTCAGGCTCTGGGAGGAAGAAGCATTTGGTTTCTGATCCATACTCTAATAATTGTTACCTTTTATTTTGCATTAAATAGTCATGGGGTAATGTACATAAACAGAATCAGAGCCCACGTTTCTTGCCACTCAGAAGGATATCCTATTTACTGCTTTAGAAAGTCATAGAATGCATCTGTGATTTTTTTTGTTTGTTTGTTTTTTGTTTCTTTTTCTACAATTTTATCTTGTAGCTTGAATGTCGTTTATTAAAGTAGTCCGGAATAAACAGGAAAATTATCGTATCCTGTATAGCTAGGTGGTGAGAGATCCATTTAAACAGATGAACTTTAAGCCTCCTCCCCCTAGAGTGGCTTAGCCAGAGCTTTAGCATCAGTGCTTTCATCATTTACCTGTTATAGAACAGCAATCATGTTCACAAATTCCTCTTTAAGACATCGTAAGGGAAAGTGGCCATATTCACCACTCAGTGTTTAGCTCTTGCTGTAGATACCTGTCAGTCCACGTTCCCAGGACACTCACTGGTTCACTCCATCGTAGGGCGTGGTTGTTCCCTGCCAGGCTTGTGAATTTGGGCTAGGTTTCAACAAATGACAGCCTTCATTAGATTCAATGACAGTGGTGTTATATGAACAGTAAAGTGTTTTTCCAACATCTGCCTCCAGGTTCTCCAATTTATAATGAAATTTGAAATCACAATAATAGAAAAATCCTTAATTTCTCAGATTCTAATCTCTTTTTTTCCTTCCCATCTCAGTAATGTGATTACATGTTAATTTGTTGCAGAAATGGAAGTGTGCAAGGTATGAAACTAGAAGAGTGAAAGGGACTGTCTTATGGTTCAGGTGGCTGAATGCCACTGTGGGGATTAAATTCTTCTTCTAATTTCAGCATCAGTTTCAACTGGGATCATCAGCAGATCTCTTCAGTGAGAGTTTTTGCAGACTTTTAAAAGATTAGTATGTCCATAAACAAGGAATTAGTTCATAAGTAAACTACCTATAAACAGATGCACAAACAATGGCTTTCCACCACCTTGAATACTTAGTCATATCAAATCAGGCACGTTTGTTAGTGAGTATTTAGCGATGTGGCCTTCATCTCCCTCTGCTTCAATTATATGATTTCTTAGAGGTGTTTTGAGGATAGATTAATTATAATGAGAGCTGAGAGCTCCACAAAAAGCTGAGAAAACCAACAAAAAGCCCATGAAGAAATTAGTAATTTTGTATGCAGTGCAGGGTTTTGATGATGTGTGCTAAATAAGGCCTGGAATCAAATACAGAAGGATGAAGATGAAAAGAAAAACTGAATAGCTCTCCATTCAGTCAGTGTCCATTTTATACACTGAATAAGTTCCTGTAAGGGGAAAAAATACAACATTAGTTCTCATATTTTATAACTTTAGAGTTCTTTGAATCTCTGAATTTAATATTTGTGCAGCGTGAGATGAAAGAAATGAACAGCAGAAATGGCACAAAAGAGTGCTCTTCCATGAGGACATCCCATAGATTTCATTTAAGCAAGATATAAGAGTTTGTGTGAATTTTTGTGTACAAAGAGCTTTTGTTATTGTTGTTTTTAGTGCCGGAAATGAAGCTGCTTGTTATCAGTAAACTTCTCAGCAGCTGCCTAGCCAGCAGGCTGCCACGCTTCCTTGTACAGCTACACAGTGCTGTGCATGGTAGGCAAGTCTGGGAGTACAAATATGCTTGGAAGAGATCTAACATTGCTGACCAGATCTGATGAGCCTGCCTTTTTTGTGAAAAGGAATTGTAGTGTAGTGTTCAGATGCATGAGAGTGTAATTTTTAAGCTTTATGAGTAGAGGTACAGAATTTCACCGCCTTCACCAGTACTCTAATTCTCTTGCGTGAATCACAGTCCTCTCTGGAATCAAATGGCAAAGGAAGCTTCAGTTTTTAATTTCTGCCTGTCAGTCACTGGAGCTGAATTGATAACCCATCCACAGGGATTACGTAAGCTACGCATTTCACAGGTAAAGGAAAACTCCCTTTTTGTTTGGTAGCTTCATGGCTGTAATTAACATTTCTGTTTAGGTCTAATTATGCTTTTTGTATCTTAGCCATTATGCTAATGGTGTTGTTCAGTAGTATGTGAGATTGCATTCATTATCACTGGTGAATTAAACCTTTATTAAAGAAAAATTCCCCCAGGCCTCATTGTGAAGTTAAGTAATTATTCATTTGGTTTTATCCTGGCAATTAGCTTATATACTGTAGCACTCACGATTGAGTTTCTATACCTCCCTAGATGAGATTAACCCACCATGGTAAATAAATGCCTAACAGCTCCCAGCATATTGTTTTAAGCACATTATCATATAGAGGGAAAAAATAAGACCCATCCAGTAAAAGAGATTTCTAGTTGCTAGCAGGCAATACAGTCAGAAAGAAATTGTGCTGGACATTCGGGGCTCTGTGCAGCAAAAGTAATAACAAACAAGTTTATGAAGCTCTGCAACATAGCAGTTAATTCTTCTTTCAACTGCAATGGTTTCCTAGGACAATATGCTTCCTAACGGATATACGCTTTGTACTCGGCTCACAGAGTGAATCAAGCCTTCTGTGAGCTTTCACACATAAATAAATTGCCTGGAGTTGATAGCCTAGCTCCCCATCATGAGTGGGAAAAAATATTGAGGAAGTTCTTATTGGCCCACCTACATATTCATTGTTGTAGTCTCACACAATTGAATTCTACCATACTTTTATGCCTATTCTACTACTAGAACATGAAGAAGTTAGGTGATTTACTAACATTCATACGAGAAGTCATTAATAGCAACAAACTCTAAATATGGTTCTGTTGTGGATTAATCAGACATTTTACTTGTGTTAACAGTTTTTTTTTTCTTAATTTTCTTTCTAGCATAAGTTCAGTTTAGGAATCCCTTACAAAATAGAGGAAGTAAACCAAATTTTGTTATGATCCTCCATTACTAGGCAGCCACTGGTCCTGTCTTTAATTACAGCTACAGTTTTTAGAAATATTTTAACATGGAAGCACCGTAAAGACATTAAACAAATCAGCCAAGCGTCTCTGACCCCATATAAGCCTTCAGTGATGGCTCATATATAATCATTGCATAATATGAAATCTAACATACTACCACAGTCAGAACATTAATCAACTATCTGGGAGTCTTTCCTCTGTAAGTAATTTAGGATTTGACCTTGAATTTGAGTAGCTAGTACATGTGAAATGCAGACATTGCATTCTCTGTCTCTTTGCACAGACAGGTAGAATTAGCAAACATTTATTTCTGATAAGCATTATTTAAACAACTGCATATTCTGGCACTATCTACTGTACACCCACAGGATCTAGGGACCACCTTAAACATCTCCACTTGCAATTCCAAATGCGAACTGCCTGTCACTAACCTTGTCTCAATATCAAACATATGAAGCGCAGCAGACATAAATAAATGAAAAATAATTTTTAAATTGTCACATAATTTTTCCACTGGAGAAAACGGAAGAGAATAAGAGGAATGGGAGTCACAGTGACATTCCTGTTTTTTAATACATTTCATGAAATCATTTCACTTCAGATTGCCAAATCATTTCTGCTTCACCTCATGGAGTTGCTTGTATTTGAGTATCCAGGCTTAAGCTCTCTGCAGCTGAAGTTAGGATGAGAGTTCAAATGGAATTCAAGGTCATTAGTAATTCCTATTAAATTATTAAATATAGGTTTAGTTACAGATTGCATAACAAACCAACATAATATTATTTACAGTAGGCATTATTCTACTTCTTGGGAGACTTTTTAGTTGCATAGTAAATATTCATGAAGTGCTTAAAAATAGTAGTGATAAAGAAGTGCCAAATATTTTTGTACTTTACTAGACATTGTTAGATAATGGATTTCAGTTATGTACTATAAGGTTTTCACACAAAGTTGTTTTCCAAATTGCATTCTTCCAAATGTGGAGAGGGTCCAGAGGAGAGCCACGAAGATGATTAGGGGACTGGAGCACTTCCCCTAAAAAGACAGGCTGCGGGAGCAGGTCTTGTTCAGCCTGAAGAAAAGAAGACTGCGGGGTGACCACATTGCAGCCTTTCAATACATGAAGGGAGCCTACAAACAGGAGGGGAGTCAACTCTCGGAAAGGGCAAATAACTGCAGGAAAAGGGGAAACGGGTTTAAGTTGAGGGAGGGAAGATTTAGGTTGGATGTCGGGGGAAATTCTTTACCATGAGAGTGGTGAAGTGCTGAAACAGGCTGCCTGGAGAGGTTGCGGATGCCCCATCCGTGGAGGTGTTCAAGGTCAGGTCGGATGGGGCCCTGGGAAGCCTGGACTAGTACTGAATGTGGAGGTTGGTGGCCCTGCCTGTGGCTGGGGGCTTGGAGATTCATGATCCTTGAGGTCTCTTCCAACCCTGGTCATTCTGTGATTCAGTGATGTGCTTTACCTTTTAGGTTCAGTGGCAGTGTGGCACAATGACTAGGAAGGTCCAATTCCTAGGCTTTGTTCTTAATAATTTGCTTTATGGAGTAGCAAACACATCTCCATGGAAAGAAAGCTCTCAGAGAGAAAAAGGTAGTGCATATGTGACCTATTGATCAATCCAAGATGAGTGTTAACTGCAGTTCAGGGGGAATGAAGGAGAAAATGTATTTCAGCTGAAAAATTATTTTGTCAAACTACATTAAGAAAGCTTCTGTATTTAACAGTGTGTGACTTGTTTTGCAGTAAATCTTTTCATTTTAGGAAATCTATTTTTGATTTCCAAAACTACAAAGGAAATGAGACTTGTCTTTTATCCTCCATTATTAGTAATTATGTTCTCATTGTAAGGAAAATCCTGAAGACCAAATTCTTCACTAGTATTTATTCAAGTGAAGTGCTGCCTGTGCCTTGACCATCCACTATTGGGATAATAGTATGCAATGGCATGCCTCAGGGCATCTATTAGATTTATGCAATAAAGAGTAGGTTCCACCCATGTTAAAATTGACATGATTATTGCTTTTTCATTCATGGCTGCTAAGACTTTTCCTAAAATGAAAGATGATGATTGCATAAGGAAAACTAAAATTCCAGAATTTTGCTAAAATTGTCTTTTGTTGAATCTTATTGTGGAATATGTTCATTTTTTCGAAACTGTACTTAAACAGGAAATGTTTGCATTTCAAATCAGACTATCATATAAAAGTAGATGATATTTTCGTAAGAGAATTTTTGAGAGATGTCATTTTGAATACTCTACCCCTTTCATAATGGTACAGTGGAGAAGATGCTAGAAAGTTTTCAAGGTATTTGAAATCATTTTCATTATTGAGGAAGTATAAAAAATGCTGTTTTAAAGCCATAACAAAATGGAGAAGAAAGGATTTGTAAAGATGATCAAAGTGAACTGATTTATTTGATCAGCAAGCAGCAAATTTGTCTTCAAGCAGGTCACGTGTGCTCAAATGCTCAAATTTATCAGAATTACATTAGAATGGTATCTAAAGACTGTGAAAGAAGTGCAAGTCTAGGTTGATTGCGGCTTTGCATCATCATCTTCAGTGTTGATCATAGCAACAAACACATCACAATCACAAAAATAGTCTTGAAATTAGTGGAAACATTTTCTTGCTAAATGAATATATTGTTCATTTTCTTATGGTCTGCAAATCCCTGAAGCTACTGCACAAATTGCACCATGATCATACAGAGGCTGATTAGAAAAACATATCTTGCCTTGTATGGACAGTGCACAATGGTTGCCAATGCTGTTTTCTTAAGGAAATCTGGTCATCTCGGAGAAAGCCTTCAAGTATTCCATAAAAATATGCAAAAATATATATTTATGATTGACTACTGGGGTTTCATATTTCGTATGCCGTTGCCTCATTCATGTCTGAATCATGCTGATTCTCTGAAATGTTCAGAAAGGAACTGCTAGTCCATTTGCTATTTTCACACTTATATTTTCAAAATATGGAATTCCTAAAATTATGTATTGGTTGTTTCTTCATTTGGCTACACTTTAGCTTTAATACATAGAAAAATTTTGAAGAAAAAATTGTCCATTTCCAAGAAGTATTCCAGGATATCAGGTATAAACACGAGAACATTTTGTGCATATAAGCAGAAGGGAATTTTTTTTTTTTTTTTTTTTTTTTGGGGGGGTAATACCTGTTCTTTTCCAGATTCCCTTAAAAGGAACTGAAATGGGACAGAAATAATACCATTTTTGAATCTTAACTGAAGCACTCTTAAATTCTACTGTAATAATGACCAAATTAAGCTTTTTCTATCTTCAAACTGGACATGGAATTCCTGAAGAAACAGTTGAAATAGCTGGAAATTAGGAAAAGCTTTTGTTTACTTTTGACACGTTCAGGTGAAATGAGACTTTAGAATATTCAGAATTAGGAATAGAAAAAAACACGAATAGATTAGCCACCAGCAAATGATTAATAATGTTAAAATGTTTTTAAAATATTTTTATTACACTGCTATAGTAGGTTGTAGGTCAAAATTAGAACATTCAATAGGTCAGAATATCAAAGCATATTTTTAAAATTACTTTTGACGTATAAATGTTTTTACTGCACGCAGCACAGTCGTGGCTTGCTGCCTGTCAGACACATTTTCCTTGCTTTATTTACACATTGAGGTCAATGAGATTCCAAGGCAGGATTACTCATTTGTACCTAACAAATTTAGCTTTGCCAATGAAATGACCTATGTTATGAGCAGGGTTGTCTTAAACCAAAGATCCTGAGTCTGTGCTATGTGAGTTGAAGGGATTACTAGTACGAACAGTGATAATAACATTTTTGGTGGACCTGTGCTCTTTAGTTTGTTGAAGAAGTACCAGTTATTATGGTAAAATGATATTATAAAAACAATATTGCTAACAGGATGTAATGTTGTTGGCATTTTAACGATCTCTTTTCCATTTTTGGGACCCGGTCTCATGGTTATCAGTGGTCAAGCATCTTGCATTGCCTGCTTGCTGCCAAGCTGCAAGCTTGGAGTGGCTTTGCTGTTACTTGTTTGTTTGTCTTGTCCACATGGGCAATTTTTGTTCCAAGATTAGTCAACGCACAATAGGAAATAGAAATTTTAGATTATACTTGTAATTCCCAGTCCCAGGGCTACTTCTTAAGAATTTTAAGTCCACAAGAACATGCATTTCATGCCTGTATAGCCTAAATGTTATATTTCTAAATGTTTTTATTATGCACTCACAGGATGTATATTGCTTCCCTTTCAAGGCTGCGATGAAGTAAAATGTCTGTTAGCCTAGAAGGGAGTAATTATTTAATATAATTTAGTAGCTATGGTCTTCGTCATATTCAGAGGTTTGTTATTTACTCATCCCAATTGTACAATCAATTGTTCCCATAATCCTCAGCATTAAAGAATGAGGTTTCCATGGTAATCTTAGATTTTGTAAATGCTCACTATTTCTCTAAATGGGTACTTGAAATAAATAAGTGATCAGCTATCTTGTAGCCAGAGTATACTTTATTGGTATAAAAAGCAGAAATATACCTCTGTTATAAAAATAGATTAGTTTGTTCAGACATAATAAGTTCACAATCTGCAGAATCATGACCCTACTGATAGTGTTAACAAAAGCTTGCTCCTTAATTATCTGCATTGCATTCAGCTGCTGTTTCCCTCCTAAACTCAATTATAATTCTAATAGCAGCTGTGCTACCATTGTTTGTTGCAATTCATTTTAAAGAAGTTTGATTGGATGTCATTGGTCTTTTTGACTAAATGTTCAAGGTTCAGAGTATCCACTGCTGCTAATAGCCCTCATCTCATCTCAAGATTATACTAATTATTTACATAATTATACATTACACATTATAGAGCTATTATGTATTATTTCTAAATGATAGTTCACCATCAAAGATGTTGAACAAAAGAATATATATAGTTTTATTGTCCTTACACATATTTCAGTATTGGTGAAGATATACTTATTATGCTCTGTTTCTGTGTTAGCCAACAACTGAAGTATCCTTCCAGTACACTGGAAATTTATTAGAGCATTCAAGAGTCTGTATTACTTTCGACAATGACTCTTCTTTTTTTTTTTTTTTTTTTTTGTACATTTATGTCTGCAATGAGTGTGATAAGCAGATAGGAAGAAAAATGTCCTTTTATGTCCTTCAAGTTTTGTATAGCCCTTCTATATGACAAATCTTAGTTTGATGATTTAATGTATTAGAGCTACATTAGCTAGTAGAAATATACTTCATTACTATCACTTATAGAATTGTAGAAAACCAGCTAGCTCATGTCTGAGGTAATACAAGAATTTATATGATAGTTAGGGTGATCTTTTTTGGAGTAGACAAAAATAGACAATGGACTGAGTGTAAATATTGTATGTTAGATTGGGTTCCAGGTATGGAGGTAGTTCTATTGACTTTGTATCACTACCACAAATATGACTTCATTTCAGAATAACTCGTACATGCTGGAGAAAAGAAAGCAGAAAAAGAAGTAAATAGATAATTGTTGATTATCTTAAGAAGGCATTATCTGTTTAGAGAGAGAGTTGAATTTTGTTATTGTTTATGGGCAGTTTTATCCTTAAGACTGTGGGAGCCTTAAAATTCATTATGTCTGTCAAAAAGTTAAGGCCATGAATTCTAGCTTCTTGTAGCAACGATGATAATGGCCAGTTGCAAATTTTGGGGTTTTTTTTTCCCCTCTCTTCTGTTTGTGCTCTCTAATATCTTAAATGTTATATATCTATTAGAAAAAAAAATTTTTAAAAAAGCAACATAAAAAATAACTCCTCAAAACATTAGAAGAATCCTGTTGGAGTTGCAAAGACAAGTAATCTCTAACATGCATATCAGGTGCACTGCATTTGCAAATTGGCCTCTAGGTATATACATAATGTCTTTCTATTGCACAATCATGTACAAACTTGCACGAAATTGCTGCCCCTTTCAATACACAAGAGATTCACAGTTGATGGTAAAGAAGGTCACTGTTAATACTCCTCCGTTTTTTTGCACAAGCTACAAAGTGTGTAGTTACATAGTTAAGGCATTCGAATTGAGCCCACAGCAGCTTCATGAGAGTTTGATTTTGCTGATGGTTCATTTATGTAAAAGTGTTTGCAGAGGTATTTGGTATTTTTGGATGCCTGACTTGGGATCTTGATGACTGATTTGCAAAAATGCTGAGGATTCAGAACTTAGATTTCTGCTGCAGCTTAAAGCTTGTGTTTAAAACAAACAGAATGCAAAATGCTCTGAAAATGGGGTACGACATGTCTACTATTAGAAGCCTGCCTCTTCTCTATATTATGTTTTGGTCAGATTTTAAAATGTATTTGCATGGCTAGTGATGAGGATAGTCTTGTAAAAGAAATTTCAAAAGAGCCTCCCTGCTTGGAAATGTGGTGTTTTAGCACGTTAGGGAAAATGATTAGGCTTCTTCATGCATTTTTGGGTACCTACTTAGCTGATCCTATGTGTCTTAGCCTCTAAGTAGTAAAAAGATCATGAATAAAACCTGTTCCTCCCTTGGTTTCTTACAAAAGTAGATTTGTTAGCATCTACGAACATTTGATAACTCTTGTGATGAGTCTTGTGGAAAAGCTCACAATGAAACCACTTACTCTATCTTTGGTTCAGAATGTGAGTACCGTATGGTAATGAAGTCCTGGAATAATGCACTGAAAAAGGTGAACACTGTGATCCTGATGCAGTGAAGCCAACAGGACTCATGTGGATCATGAAATTAAGGACCATATCATAGAACACGTGCAAAAGGGACCATAATGCTTAACTACTTGACTTTGCAACCTTACTAATCACATCTGAATGCAGTTGTTACATATATAATATTCTATAAAATTTTGAGAGTCATTTGAGAAAATACATATATCAAACTTACAAGTCTGCCACCTATTATTAATGTAGCAATCCTAAAATGAAGGCAATACAAGCTTTATTGGACCTCAGACTGTCGTATATCTATATTAAATGAGTAATGAATGCATTTCCTCTATTTTGAGAATTAGCTAGCCTCTGGAAAACAAATATGAATCTGGATAATGAGACAAGTCTGCAGTGTTGATGAAAATAAATGTAGAGTTTATTCTAACACAGTTTCGAAAGCACAATCCATTTAGAGTCATTTTGTATATCTGTTCCAACTATCTCATTGTATGGAATATGAGAACGTATTTTAGAGTTCTGCATGGCATTTCACATTGAATGAAAACTTAATCATTGTTTGAGATTTAAAGACTGAAAGCGTAATTTTGTAAGGAAAGAAGTCCACATTTTGAGCGTGAAGTCTAATACCTCCCACACCCCCCCTCTCTTTTCTTAAAAACATGAATTATTGCAATTTGGTGCTGGACTACATGAATTCTGTGGATTCCTTGGATTTATGTTCCAGTCCACTCAAGAAACTGTTGGGTTTGGGTCCTTCATTCTGTGACTACTTCTAAAAACGAACAAACAAAACAAAACCTGCTCCAAAAGTAATGCCTCCAATTTTATTATGTTGTTGTGCCAAGACGTCGGAGGTGGGTGTTGGTGGTATGGAAGTAGAGGCTGAACCACCTCAGCAATATACCATGCCATTTTGCTGCCATTGACAAATAGCAGTAGAGGAGCAGTCAGACAAAAGGGCGGCTGATGTGATGTGCGGTGTGAGGTACCAGGTACGGATTACATTCTTACCTCTGAAACCAATATCACGTAGAATAACTGCAGCTATTAGTGAAAAATAGCAATACCCTATATTGAATTGCAATCATAGTTCAAAAGATACAGGTGAATATTCAGAAATAAACCTAATTATGTTAGGAAAAGAAAAAAGGATCGCATTTCCTAGTATCAAAGATACAACATACTAAGCAAAACTAAAATAGAAAGTGATAAAACTATGAAAGTAAAAGAAGCACGTAACAATAGGTACAAATAATTCATTGCATTTTTCAAAAGGCATGCAGCCATAATGGTAGACAAACCAAGTGTGTGTTCTTTTCTTTATTGTTTTTTTGGTCATTCTAATCAGCTTTAAACATTCTAGATTTTTATTTTCTCTCATGTTAAAAAGAATTATTATTATTATTCTCTAATATTAAAAGTAAGTCATAAGCGTGAATGACCCCTACACTTTTCAGCTATTTTCTTTGAGTACCCAAGAGCTAACAAGTGATGTTTTCAAAACGAATCTTAACAACTTGGAAATTTCTGAATAGCAGTAAGGAAACATGTAAATAAAACATGCTGAATGTGACTTTAGAGGCATATTATACAAACCTGATTCCAGCAGTGAACATTGTTTTTGTTGCATAGAATTACAGTGAATGCTTTAGTTCTTACAGAGAGAATGCTCACTCACTCTTTGTAGTATGGACTAAAAGAAGTCCAGTTAGCATCAGCGTAACGCTGTCTAATTGAATTTGCATCGATCAATAACTTACCTTAATCTGTGTTCCTTCTGGTTTGTGACCTTGCTCATGCCTCGGTTGCTTTTAAGAAGTGCAGAAATGTTTCATCCAGCAGTATGCAAAATTATATACTATATGCTTTCCCCATACTTTAGGTAATGTGGTTTTTTTTGTTGTTGTTGGTTTTTTTTTCGGGAACCTAATGACGCATTCCCAAAAAGACTAACTTGTTATTTATCAAAGTACTTCAGGGCTACATTGAGAAGGAAAATATTTTGTGTGTATCTTTCTTAATAACCTGGCCTGTTCTAAGAGTTTCTTAGTTTTTTGATTTATAGTTTCCATGTCCTCTGGGAAAAAAGAGGAATCTATTATTATCATGTGATTTTCAACATGAGAAACTTTCAGTAAGTGGCAGGGAAATGATCTAAAACACTGCAAATCGAAACCTGGCAGTTGTTTCTTAAAATGTTTTTATAACTGATGAGTTTGTAGACTCAAATGTGATAGGCCTATGTTCTATCTCATTATATGTTGTCTTTTTTAGTATGCTTTGCATGTAATTTAAAGCTTACTATTTGACAAATTCAGTCTAATATTGAAAAATGAATGGTATGAAGGGGCATTGTCAAAATAAAGTTTTTCTGCCCAAGTATTGGGAAACAGTGAGAGGGTACAGGATTATCTGTATTGAAGTCTGATAAAATTTGACTATTGTTAATTGTTGGTACAAATGGAAGTGTCTGTGGCAGAGTGGTACTACAATGGGTTTGAATGGTAGCATAGAACTAAGCAGGAGGCCTGTGTTCAACAATATTTATATTGTAGGTGTACATCTTTTCCAGTTTCTAATTATACTATTTATTACTCATGTTTCAGTATGCTTTTGCAACAGTTTGGAATTTGGCCAACTGACTAGCTAACTAGGCAACTTGAATTTGAATTCTCTGTTCAGTAGTTCCCCATTAGGCTGGTGGGATTTTTTTTTTTTATCCCGTAAAGATAGGTAGTATGGTTTGTCATTTCCCAGCTCTGGAACCTTGGCTGTTCTCCATTAGTTCTGAAGAATAGCAACCAGTGGCTCCAATACTATTTCTGCAAGTTCCATTAGCTCGCTGGGATGAATTCTGTCTGATTTCTGTGAATTTTCTTTCATTGCAGTGTCAGTGTTTCTCATTTAAAAAGTCAGTTACCGTGTTGCTTAAGGAAGCCCTGATAAATTTATTCTATCAGATATTTTAGACAGAAAGCTGAGAATGTGTGTATTGGCATCTGGATGGCAAGTGAGAGCCGGATTTATGATGGACAGCCAAACTGCTGTAGTGGTTCTAGGGGATAGAAATGTAAAACATCACAATACCAACAGGTGAATTGATGAGTTCATCTGACATGGATGAATTATCTTCATACACAAGAAACAAATAGTCTTATTTAAAACCGGAATAGTAACAGAAAATCTAGTTTTAGGATGCTGTTGCTTAAAAGGAAAGGTCTACTTGATTATAAACCTGAGCCTTCCCTAGTATATCTGCTTGATTAGTCCTGCAGCTTATGTTCAAGTCAAATTTCAATGAACTTTACTATCCTTTCGAAGTCATGAGTTCTGGATGTTTAATTATGATACCATAGATCAATGATCCTTGCATTTATTTTTGTACACTATATGACATATTGTACACTCAATGACATAAGTCTGAAAAGCTTTTTTAGCAGTTTTGCCCTTCAACTGTAAACTGTGATTCTGTACTTCTTCATTAATGATCTTGGAGTGCTTACATAACTCCTTAAGAGAAAATATTAAATGTAAAATAGTTCCATTAATTTAAGAACAGGGACATTCTATTTAGACTCCCCTTTTCCTTGCTCAAGGAGTACAGCGTTTTTCATTTTGATAAATGATTTGCCTTGTTATAACTTTTTAAACTAATGGATATAGAAAAAAGGTGTTAAATAAAAATGGTATGACAAAAAAAATGTGACATTCACTTTATTTTACATGGAAACGAATGTAACACAACGTGATTTTATTGAACTGTAACAGGAAAACATGGAAAGTTCAGTGCTGAGTGGGCCTTGAAATTTATTGTAATGTAGACCCCTTCACATACAGATGGAGTTTCAGATGTGACCCAAATGGTTAATAACCAGGACTGTTAACAATACCATACTATAAGACTTCTGGCTCATTGCACTTTTCTGAAGGATATGAAAGTTACTCTAACTGTGAGTGGCAGTATCTGCATCCTGGAAAAAAGTTGCATTTGGTGTTAACCAGAAGGAAAAGTAACTTCTCCTCCATAGTCAAACAAACTTCTAAAGAGGCTATTCTAATGGCTGCTACAAAAACAAAAATCAGAAATCTGCATTGTTTTAGCTGTTCCTGCAGCCAGGAACCAGGCTACAGTTTCCAAGAAAGTGAGCCCTCCATACATGAGCTCCTTTATCTCATGAGGACTCATATCTCCTGAATGCAGCGTTTAGTACATGCACAAGACACTCTTGTAGAATTGAAGCTTTTCAAGTCAGAATTGTTCCACTTTTTCAAATGTATGGTGTTCAGCTGTTGTTGAGGATTCATGTCAAAAAAGAGATAAGAATCTCTGTAATCTTATTTCTGTTTTTTACTTGGGTACTGTTACTAAGTATTGCTTTTTGCCATATAATTTTCTGGTCTAACTTAAGGTGTGCTACAGTTTGTGATCAATAAACATCTTCCATTAAGCTTTACATGCCTGTGAGAATTTTTGTTATGCTTATCACTGGGCTCTACTCAGAGCCATATTATTTAGTTAGTGTCATAGAATATATATCTGTGTATTAAACCAGTTGATGTATTAGAACAATAGTTAACTGTATTTTTCCAAACTGGCATCTTTCTCCTGGCTTGTAATCATATCCTGTAGCCAATAAATCTGCGTACATCTCAATCTTTTTGTCTTACGAAAGTCCACAGTTTCATGGTGGTATGTTCAAGGTAATAAAAAGAAATCTATTTATAGATGTTATTATTGTGGGTGCCAATTGCATATAAGTATCAGGGAAAATATGTTGATCATTATCCTTTTTTCTGTTCTGCAGCTTCTGCTACTGCTGTAAGAAACATCAAAAAGCATCAGGCAGTTGAAATGGCTTTCACAATGTTTCCTCCTCTTGGTGCAAAAGTGAAGAATGTAATTACAGTGCCACTTCCATGGCTGCATCCTCTCATTGATGGAAGAGGTGGATCCAAGAAATCAGGTAAAAATTTCAGCCTCTCAGAAGGTTGTGAACACAATGAAAGGCACAACAGTGTTGTATCTTCTGCATCACCAAGTAAAATCTCTGATTTGCAAGAGTTTGCAACAAAATCTGCGAAGTAAGCAACAGGGCATAAGAATTTGTAACGTTTTTTCTGTGTATTAATGTTATAAAGAGGATGTTCTCTTGTTATGTTTTTGAAGGTTTAAATTCAGGCCAAAACTGATTTTCTGCTACTTTAGCCTTTGAAGGCAAACAAGGCAGGCAGACATTCACTAGAAAATGAATCTAGATGCACAGAAAGAATTTACGACACCTATGTAAATGATGGGAGGTGAAAATATTAGAGTGTATCTCTTTGGGTGTGCTAGTGGTAAGGCTACAGTGCACTGAAAAGTCTAAAGAGATATACTTAGAGAGCCTCAGAGCATGATACCACTGAGAAAAGAAAGGGCCAATGAGGACAGCAAAAGTGGAAAAAAAAACACCAAACCTCACATTATAAACCCCCACAGAACTAAGAGTTGTATAGCAGGCTGTTTGGTTTTGGTTCTTTAATCTTGGAGTAAGGAGAGTTTGCTTCAAAACAAGCTTGGAGCCAGAGAAATCATCAGACTAAAGTTCCAAGTAGTAAATATACATGTTTCACACTTCTTCTGGCCTTTCCCCTTGGTTTTATTCGTAATAGAAGCCAAACTGTATGTTAGAAACCGAAGGCCGGGATCTTGTTGGTTCTTCCCGTGCATTCATGGGAATTTCCCATGGTATATTTAGATTCTGAACCCATTCCTAGACCCAAAGACAGCACTCTGTATGTTGCACAGATAAGTGGAATTTAAGAGCTCTGCAAGCACAGTTTATTTTCAAAATGTGTATGTAAATCACAAGATGGATGGAGAGAAGAAATAAGTGCAGTAGGAGAAGAATGTGAGCCACTCCTTGCCCAAAGTTCTGTGTTCTTGCACTGGAAAAGGAGCAGTGGTTTGGAATTAAAGCAGTCATCCTTGATGTTTTAACAAGACAGTGTCTTTCTCCTGTCATTTATCATAAGGTTCTCTATGACAACTCTGTGAAACTGCTGTGAAAAAATTGTTATTCAGTACAAAGCAAACAAATTAAAAAAAACTTATAGATTTTCAAACCTCAAGTGGTAGGACCAACTAAACTAACTCTGATTTTCTATCTGTATAATATTCTGTTTGTGTTTTCATAAGTAATAATTCATGACTCTAATAGCTGCAAGGCTTTGATTGAGAATGAAATATAGAAGGATTTTTTTTTTTTAATCTTTACAAGTATTTTTTAAGGCAAACCTACAAAAGCTTTTTCCCATTTCTGTTGTTTCATTAACACTTGAACTGGCATTGAAAAATGCTAATTATACTTTCTTTGAGCCCTATCCCTGTCTGCTATAAATGGTCATAAATTCATTGATTTTAATACAGAAAAGCGGGTTTAAACTTGGAGACAGATGCCGTTTGTGTGAGAGTTTCAAAGTCTGTCATGACCTGAAGTATTTAAATGTTCTCCTCTTAGTCAATATTCTAGATCATGGCCTCTCTTTTCAAGTGCTCATTGAGTTCCTTGGTAGCATATTGCTTTTTCAGACTTGGGTTATAATGCAGATGAGAATAGTAGAAGAGGCGAAAATAGATCTTTGAACGAGACTATTATCTATATGGTAAGATCTACCTCTGCAGGGCTTTTTTACTCCATGACCAGAGTATTGCATCTTCTTGAGTTACAACAGTTATTAAACTGGTTGGCAAGAGAGATGCAGTAGTTGCCTTGAGAAGAGATTAGTTTATTGAGGGAAGACTTTCTGCATCTCAAAGACTCCTCTACCAATGAGTGCTTTAGTTCTGGATAGCACTGCAAATTTATTGGGTTTTACCATTAATGCTTATAAACACTGTAAGATTCATACACCCCTTTTAGTTACTGGGTCTGTTTCTATGTCCTGAGATATGTCAAGCTCTTGGCAGGATACTGAGAAGCACTTCACCCACTTCCCAACTTATCTGTACGCAGGGCTTTTGCTCTCTGGATAAAATCTAATCTGAGAGAAATAATCCCTGTACTGTGATTGTATTAAATTCAAATAGAGAAGTTCCCATAGGCATATATTTATGCTATGTATGTAAATTGCAGACTCTAGTGCAGTGTACTGTGAACTTCTAATCTAAGTATAAAAATTCTACATATGCTTAAATAAGCAGAAATTAAGCTTTTTTAAACACTTTTTGAAATGCAATAGTTTTGTTCATGTCATTGACATAAAAGGCATGTTTTTGTAAGACTTCTGCACTTATATCAACTACTATTGCTCCTACATTTCCAGTAAGTAGTGTGCTAACATCTCTTTTAAGGATGAGTAATCTTTACTGTATTTTTTTAAGTGGAAAATGGAAGATAATACTCGTTTCCCCTTGGAAAAATAACTGTATAAAAATGCATCTTCCCACTCAATTTATTTGCCAGCTTTTGTATTCAGATTGCTTCACTGATTAAAAAGTCACGGCATCAAGGTTTAATTCAAATTCAATTTTATCACTGCAGTAAGTTTTTCAAGCATTTCAGCTTTCCATATATCCCAATTGCAATGTATGAAAATAGGATAATATTTCAAACTCACTTTTCTGAATTGCTTTTAGGTGGAAAGAGGCTCCTTATTTAAATAATGGTATGGATGATTGAGCATTACTTTCATTTTGCTTTGTGAACAATTTGAACTAAATACTAAGCAGTGTAATACTGTTAATGGTGACTTAGCTTTTCTCTTTGAGGCCTCTGGTACATTTCCTTGAAAGGAAGGACAGGTTTTTTTTTTTTTTTTTTAAGTTTTTTTTTTTTTTTTAAACTTTATCTGTTATGGAAGTCTTATTCCTCTATGAAACAAAGACGTCATGGTGTTTTTTTGTTGTCGTTGCAATGTTTTTGTTTGTATGTTTGCTTGATTGTTTATTTTTAGTGAAGTAAAATTTTTGTCAATGTTTTATTGCAGTAAGGAAACAATACCATAAAAAATTAACACTACTGTGTTTTCCTGAATATAACTTTAAAATATCAACATTGATAGCATAACAGTGGGCTTAGTGTGGATGATTTCAGTGGCTCGGTAAGATTGTAAAGCATTTTTGAAGAAAGCCTTTTCCTTGAAAAACTAATTTAGAAGCTTAGCGTTTACCACCACAGCCTCAAGGAGTCAATGGGACCCTTCAGTGGTAGTTCAGATCAGTCCATTCTATACCACATTCTGATGTATGCCCAGAGCATCTTGTTTAGTCATCACTAGTATTGTTACAAGTGTAAGGAATCTCTGCTAGGGCTGCTTTCCTGGCAATGCTCAGATCTGCCAATTCCTTTCACTGCTAGACAAAAATGTGATAAAAAAGCCCTGGAAGTACCTTATCCTAACAATTGGAAGTGCTATAATATTGTTTTCAGACTTATCCTGTACTTCAGAAGAAGCTTTGCAAACTTGGACTCAGCAGTTCCATGGGACAGAAAGAAATGGGGAGGAAGCAAGGCAAAATGGAAGGCTGAAGCACTCAAGCTACACAGGGTAGAATGATTATTTTACTACCTGAGCAAAGGAGGATATGGCAGGTGTTTAAATGTCTGTATGTAGTGCATATTGGCTCTTCCTTTTAGCTCTGATGTGATTTTCCCAGTTTAATTTACATGGCATAGCTTCGAAAATAAAGAGAGATGATACTGCGAAGCTATCATGGCAGGCTTTCATATGGTGTCAGTTTGGGGTAAAGGAACAAAAAGTTCTATTAATATCTTTTTAGCATTAATCTCTGCAAGATGTCATGAAGAACAGAATTGGAGCAATATGTGGTCTTTGCCATCTTTGACTGTTGTGATTCAAAGACACTTTTGATCACTTTAAAAGAAAATTCAACATCTAAAAAGCACATGAACAAGTAGAATTTCCACAACAATCCAGTTCCTCATTTACATCCCAACAGGGTCAATTTTCAATACATTTCACATAAGAATGAATACACTGTTCTCACGATTGTTTGTGAGTATAGTTCCCCATATCCCATGCTGTAAACATTCCCCACAGTGTTAGATCCATGCTGTGACCAACAATATATGCCCAGTGGGCTAGGCTAGCAACGTCTACTATATGTTTATATTTCTTGCTTGCATTTCTGCAAAGCTTCTTCTTCCACTGCCTTAGTCTGGTGGTATGTGTGTTGCTATAGTTTGGGGGATGGTAAAGCTGTCTGTAAAAGCAATATGGGAATTCAGCCCTTGGCCTTACAAAGGAAAGATCAAGCACTATACTGCAAGGCCTTTATTTTGCAAATACTTACAGGGTATGCATCAGGACAGGAAAGCTACTCATCAACATAAGAGTTTGTAGAAGCTTTACATAATATGATTGTTTCTTATGTCTCATTCAAGGTGATAACTGTAGCTTTTTTGCTGCTTGGCATTTCACATTATAGCAGATTTTCTTTAGCTCTGTTAGTTATCAAAATAATATGAAGTAGAATTCAGCCTAAAAATTCTTTAAAAATCCTGAAAATAACAGCTTGACTCCTCAGAAAAGAAAAATTTTATTTTATGACATGAAAAAAATAGATTATGTGAAATTTCTTTAGAAGAAGGTAAAAGAGAGATATCAGATCCTTTCCAGCCCATTCTATATATGAATCCTTATTTTTCATGTGGCATTTGGGTTGTTGAATGTTTAATAATGATATACATCTAGTAACTTTAAAAAAGCTGACTCGAGTGTAGTTTTGTTTTTAAGAGGCTCTAGGAGTGGTTTCAGTTTTCAAAAGTTTAATCTATTGCATTTCAGAGTTTAGATTCTGTTTGACCTGTAGGCATGTTTGTGACTAACCAATTAAATCTCAAGGTTCTATTTCTGTTTCCTAATGTGATTAAGTAGACCCCCTGAAACACAAACAACAGCATGTGACAACTACATGTTGACTTTCAAATAGGCTTTGCATTATGGCCATCTGAAAGTCTGCTTAAAAGATACAGAGAGAAGCCCGAGATAGAATTACAGAAAAATGCCACAGAGTACTCAAATTATTCACAAAGTCAAGCTTGAACCATTTTGAAGTATGGTAGGATTATTCAGTATCCATGAAATGCAGATACAGGATAATTTCTAAACTGTTCTGCATCTACTGCATTAAACTGATATTTCACAAATGTAAGGCACAATTCACTGTAGATTCTAAGGACTAATTTTAGTACAGCACTTCTCTTTCAGGTTTTGAATACAAGTGCAATATAATGTGTTTGTATTATAAGTATTACAAGTAATTTTATTATGTGAAGTAGAATTGAATACGTACACATATAAGCAAATACCATTGTAGACATATAACTATTAATGTTTATTTTATTGCACTGAACAATAGACAAAGAGCAGAAATGGATTTGGGAAACATTTTTATTTTAGTCATCATCCTTTCTTTCTGCATCTTCTGAGTGAAAGATTGTCAGTATTTTTCAGTGATTCTTGTTAGTCTCAAATTTCTTTCAATGTATTTGAAATATAAATTTCAAACCTTTCAAAATAGGAGAGAAAAAAATTTAATCACCCTGTCACTTTCATTGTGTATCAACATAAATTTTGAAAATATCTAAGACAGCAGCCAAAAATATTTGGTCTTATATTAAATACAATTCATTACTGGATTGTCATTAGCTGCTTATCATGACATTTTCTAAGGAATGACTTATCATGACTTTCTAAGGAATTAAAATGAGGATAGTATCATAAAGAAATATTTCTTTGCAGTTATAGTATTACATGGAGTTTGTCTTACTCATGTGTTCTAGTAGACTAAGAACATGAGTCTTAATTGCAATACAGAATCAAGTTACCCTTTGTTAGAGAATTTATAAACCCAAACATGTCTTAAATAGCTGCAAGGATCTTATAAAGAGATCATAAATAATTCCAGTGTGAACCTAACTGGAATTCTACTCTTAAATTAGGAATTCAAATGTTTCGGAAAAATTGCTGATGATTTTGTGGCAGAACAATAAATCTAACTCTGCAAATGCTCTGGAAACATTTTGTGTCCCAACAGTTAGATGCAGATAGACAGTTAGATCTGTCCTATAAAAAATAAGAGAAAATAATTTTTGCTTGAAAAAAAAACAGGGTAGGTAGTATCAGTTTCAGAAATATAGCATTAAGTTCATTTCTTGAACAGGATGGACTTGCCCAATGCATTAGAAATACTTGAAAAATATGTATATTTTTTCATATATCTTACCTACACTTTGAGAGTCCGCTTGAATGAGGGTTTCATTACTCATATAAATAAAATAATAGAATGAATGCAGTTCCTCGTGAAGAACGAGTAGAATAGGGAGATCATCTTATACTTCAGTCTCTGTGCTAAAAGAATACATGTGAAAGGAAATTTTAAGTCCAAATTTTGGTGTTTAATGGCATATGTATACAATCAATGATTCAACTGATTTGCTAACATTTTTCCCTGCCCAAGGTAGATAGCAGAAGAAATTGTAAAAGGCACTTAGATTTGACTTCAGTGGTTGCAATAAAACCGTGACTTCAGAAGACCAAAATTGCCTCAAAGAGACAAGTGAACTGCATTACATGTACAGCAAATATACACAGACTTACAATTTCAGTAACTTAAAAGCTTTGGAATTCCACAGCAAAAAGCAAACAAAAAAAACCCCTGTAGTTCACATTCTTTTGGGAATTATGTAAGAACATAAAATCAAATCCATTTGAAAACAAAACTGTAATGTTATAGATGAAGACCACGATGTTTGGAATGGTGAATCTGAATAACAGATTTTTTTTTTTTTTTTTAATTTACAATTACTGTTTCCCATTTCCATATATATATATAGGGAGATACCTTGCTGTTTTCCTGCAATTCTAACAAAGCGAGTCTTGTATGATGTACCTGAGAGGCTTTTTGTTTTTTAAAACACTCTTTTAATTAATTGATCACAAATATAGCTTTATGTAAAAAGTCAAAGAAATTCAGTAGTCAAATCTGTGATTCATGCTTGCAGTCTTTAGAATGTGAAAACCATTGGCAGGATTTCTAACATCCTATAAGTCAGTTATATTTCATGAAACTAGAAATTCTTTAAATCTGACTTTCTTGGCTCTTGAAATACATTTACTGTTTATTATTACACATGTATATTCTTTTTGCCTCCTCTGTTTATTGTACCACTTTTCATAAATGTTTGTTGTTTTACTCTAATGTTTGATAATTAAGTTGTTTAAAGATATACAAAATATTTAGTGAATATCTTATATCTGAAATAAGCGAAGACTACACACTGTAATCCTGCTAAAATATCCTGTTGTTTGCTTTTAAATCCTATAGGCAAAGCATTACTTTTGTCTGTTTTACTTTATGCCAATGAAGATTTTGAACACAAAAGGAATTAGCTTGGTGAATATCTTCTACATCCCAGTTTCTAGCATTTGTAGTTATTATCAGGCTTTCAATCACGAAAAGAAATGCTGAAGCTGTTGCTTAGCAAACTCCTTACTTAATTAACAGGAAGGACATTTCAGAGGGTTTTATTCGAAACATGAATCTTGAACCAGTGATCTTAGTGTTCTGATTGGTGAGTTCCTGATGATCTCTCAGTAATATCTGGTGCATGTGACAAATTGTCCATAGAAAGATAGAAAGCTGCACACTTGTGGTTATTTTCATTGCTACATCGCCTAAGGCCAGGCCCTGGGATTAATAGGCATACGAGTTAATAAGACACTGTCCATAGTATAAGAAAGTGCTAAGCATTAGCGAGTTTCTAGTCAAAACATTAAGAAAATAGGATTTCATTTGTTCGAGGAATTTTTTCCCCTATAGTCATTGCTGCGGGACTTATTCGTGTACTGCATTTGTTCCCTTGAATAGTCTCTAGCAATTACCATATTTAATAAAAATATTAACTGTCTTGATTAACATGCTACAGTTAGTAATGTAGTGGCAAAGTTATAATACTCGCTCGGCTGTTTTCTTTTGGTTATTGTGAAAATGATGTCTGTAAGCCCTATTGGAAGCTCCAAGAACTATAGTGAACAGGTGAGGCGTTATCTTTCCAGGAAATACCAGCTTGATATCTGGAAGCAGTTATGGTTTTCCCCAGCTCAGTTGGGTCCATCTTTTAACTTAACAGGACCTGTATGTTGCCAACAGATGGTGACATAGCTGGAAAGCTCAAAGTGCATGTCAGCACTGCCGGCTAGTAAACAGGAAACTCTCTCTTCTGTATTGGTGGTCTTACAATGCTAACCTTTTAGAGCAAGAAAAAGCGTTAAAAGTTTCTGATTAGAAAATTAAATCATTCATCTTCATAGAAATTTGCATACAGCTATGTGTACTGAAACACTGTTATGAAACAACTGATGCATTTGCTAGCTGGTATTTAGAATGCTTCTCAGGGAAGAGATTATTTAAATCTCAATGTCATGTGCATCTTAAATGGAGAATACGTAAGTCTGCATGTATTTTGACTTTTGATGTTAGGTCCAGAGCAGGGATTGAGCCTTAATTGATGTATAATTATTTCCTTCCAGAGATTGATTTTTTTTCCCCTCCTCACTCAAGCATGACTCCATGAATGCAGGATTTCAAGGGCTAAGAACTTTTTCTCCAGCTCTTGATACTCTTTCAGTTACTTTCACAGTGATATAAGTTATTTCAAACTTTCATTACTTAGTTCCTTGGAGAGAGGAGGAGGGGAAGGAAAAGGAGAAAAGGAAAGGAGTGTTCAGATATTAATTTTTTCGCTTGCTCTAAGTCTTACTGTCTCCCTTCAGTCTTCCCTGATCTGAGAGTGAACCATCTGTTCCTCTCACCTTCCAATTTTTCCAAGCAGTTGGTCCAGCTTTTATAAAGCAATAATTTTATTTTCATTATGATGATGTTTCCTCTGAAACTTGCATGGCTAAGGATTCTCAGCTAACACCCGAATTTCATTGTTGTTCTAGACAGTTTTTTTTTTTTTTTTGTGTATGTTATTGCAAACTCTGTACCATACGGCAAGTATTTTTTGTCATGCTGACTCCAGGTAACGTGCAACTCCTGTTTGGATTACATAACTTAGAAAGTAGAAAATAGCTTTTGTATTTACCATTACAGTGCATGGAAGAGAAAGAGTTTTAAATCCAAGGCAGCTGTTCTAGCACCATTAGTATGTAGGAGCAACAATAGTGAGATCAGATTTGTAAAAGTAAAAAGATCTTTGCATTCCAATCACATGAAAGACAGATGGGATGTTTGGGTTAGCTTAACTAAATCCTGTGGGAGTGTGGGAAGCTGAGCTATATTGTAGATGTGCTCATGTCTTTTGGGGGAATTAATCAGACATCTGCAATCACAGAGGATCCCCTGTCTTTGAGGCCAGTGCAATTCTAACTTGAAAAGAGGAGAATAGCATATTTAGGACTGTGGAGAGGGTGCACAGACCTTGTACAGTAAAAAGTTTGTTTTCTGTGGCTGCTTGCAAGAGCTTCCTCAAAAGAAAGATGATCTGTGAGAGATATTACTTGGGTCCTGCACTTCCTCCTGAAATGCTATGGTTTTCACTCAGCAAAAACGAGGAGACCAGTTTAACATAGACTTCCTTGGTCAAACATGTCAATCTCAACATAAAGATTTAGACCTCTGCACATATATCTAAGTTAAAAAAAAAAAAAAAAAAAAGTCCTCTGTCCTCTTAGCTCACGACAACTTTGTTGTATCTACCTATTCTGTGTGAGATCTTGTCCTGGAGATTTAGTACGTGCAAAAAGCCACAAGCAGTCAGCAGCCACTATTTAAACCTTAGTCCTGCAAACCTGCAAATATTCAATGAGGTTATTTGTCGTAAGAACACCAAGTGAATTTGGCTAGATAAATTATTTGCCAAGCTCCCCACTTTTTAAAAAAGCAGTCATTTTGAGCTGTATGAAGTAATACTCTGGTATATCTCACTGAATTGATTATTATGCCAATCAGCAATATGTGCAGCCAGGCGTGTGGAAAGTGTGTGTAGATAACAGACAGATTGACTGACTGACTGACCATCCAGCCAATCAACTTTATTTGCCTCAGATTCAAGGAAGAAAAATTAATGGCAAGTTAAAAACTCCTGGATAACAAGGTTTAAAATAAAAAGGATGATACAACTTCTAACAATAGCATTGTGAATGGAGACATTGTCATTCTGAATGGAGATCTGCTTAACTCAAATTGAGTAACAACGCTGTTTTTCTTCATTAAGACCATTAAAATCTGTAAGGCTATGGGACCTGGATAGACATAAAGGTTTTAAAAAGCAATGAGGAGAGACTAATGCTCATTGCTGCATACTTACTTGAAGAGCCCAATTAAGTAAAAGTTTGTGCTAATTTGAGCTCTCCAAAAAATCTGAGCAGAACAGCTTCGTCTTTGCTGTTGTCTTGGTTCAGAAAACAAAACCACATTTTTTTTTTCTTAGTATCATCATATAAATATTAATTCTGTCTAGAGAGCAAAAATTATTTTTACTATTGTAGCTGGAGATAAATGTTACTTGTACATAACATCAAAAGATAAAAATTCACCAAGATTCATTCTCTGTGCATCACTGTGCTGTTTCAATGGAGCGTCTCTGGGAATATTGCAGTTTCCTATTGTTTTTTGGAAGTACTAATATTAGCATGAAATGTGGTAAGAATTATTTAAGAACCTAATTGCATGCTCTCTATCTGGCATTTGAATTTTGCATCTTCAGAATTAATCTTTTCAGAGTGCTTTATTTAGTTTCTGTTAATACCCTGTAATTTAATAATTGTAGTGGCAGGCTGAGAAGAATATGGAATAAGGAAAGATTTGCATATTTCTTTGATTCATTTGGTTGCTATAGGCTCTGACCTTTTTTTTTTTTCCAGTTTGTTCTTAAATAGCAGTTTTGCTAAGGCTGGGGTGAACACTGCAGTGCATGGAGGGATTGGATAGGGACACTGGTCATCCTTAATTCCACTGATTTGTCATATGACTTAAGGAAGTCTGAATCAGTCAACCAAAGCTCCACAAAGCAGTAGTAACTACGTCTTTCTTGATTAAATTTTACTTTCAATGTAAAAATCAGCTTGAGAAAAAGAAAATTTAAACTAAGTCTTACCACAAAAGCAGAAAAGATGGCTTTTTCTGTTGCCCTATGACTACAGTGAAAACACATCTGAAAAAAATTGTGGCTGTGACTTCATGTTTGAGTTTTTGCCTATTAAAACATATTCCTGCAGGCCTCTGTTTTTTTGCCCTTGTAACCTAACTAAAAAAATGGCATACTAGAAAGAAATCTTCTGGAAAGATTGGCTAATGGTTATGTAAACAGCAAATGCTTGCTGCATATGGGCATTAGGAGATTTTATTGCAAAGATTCAATGACTACTGTGAGCAGGGTAGAGCTCTGAAATATGGCAGCAAGGCAGCTCTTTTGGATGAGGCCTGGAAGTAGTTGGTCAAAGTCTTTGGGACTGTTGACTCAGGGCTTAAGCAGAGAGAGAGCTGCAACAGCTAAGAGACGTAGCTGTGCTCCTTCAGTCTTCTGCAGGCATTTGATGTGATGTGAATGAGGGGAACCCCAAATTTGCCTGTAAGGACGGGAGTGTCTACAAGGCACATTATGGAGACATAACGCTTGGTGGAATTAGGTCAGAGAATGCTTAAGCAAACTGGACGTAAATCAGTTTGTGGTCTTGATGGAATCCATATTGACAGAAAATTGAGATGTTGTTTTTCCAATATCCATGCATTGATAAAGTAATAAGTCATTCCAGGACAAAAGATGTTTCTGTGGCTTGCAATATACTGGCTTTTGTCTGACGATAAATTTTGTACTCCTGGATATAAAAAAAATTATATCTAATTGAAAAATAATTGAAAAATAGGTTTTGGCAAAATGGAAAAAAATGCAAAGGGATTTATTTAAGTGGTATGCATTATTTCTAAAATTCTTGATTTATTGTCTTTATTTCAGCATTTCTGTTTCATCACCTGATTCCTCATCCACTTTCTCTGAAAGAAAATATTGATTTTTGAGATCATTATAAGCTTTGTTGAATGACTGGAGTTTGACTAAAGATTGAACAGGGATTATTTGCAGGATAGGGATATTTACATTAAGAACTTTCCAGTTATGTAGGTATGTTTGCATGTTTCAGGTGTATTTTATAAGGATGTGATCTAATATTCTGTTGTCTAATTTTGTCAGTTTCTCATTCTTCAAGAAATGCCTGCTTCAGCTGCTGCAGCAGAAAGAAATTGGTCTGCAGCAAAAATACTTGGACAGATTGCAGAAGTCTGTTAAATATTAATTCAATTAAGGCTGAATATTCAACTAAGATTAATAGCAATGATATATAAAAATACTTTCATGAATTTATTTAAAAAGAGATGTAATTGAATCTATCAAAACTTATAACTAATGTTTTATATAATAAGTAGATAATAAGTGAAGCTTAATTGTTTATTTGAGGATAATGTAGGTACAAACATGAAAAGATTATACATATGCTTGTATATATGTATATGTGTGTATATATATGCAGATGTTTGCATATGTAGATATATATTAAAGTATAAAGATGACTGGGGAATTGGAAAATAAAGCAGAAAATAAACTGTTCTTGGGCAGCCAGCCTACAGTTTGTACTTGTCCATATGACTGGACTCCTGAATTCTTACATCCATGTGAACCAACTTGTTCACACCTCCATTCCCTGCTATGAGGGTTTTCGTGGCACAGAATTATGACTGGGCATGTGCTGATACAGATACATGCCTTATCTGGACAAGCTGGGAAGCTTGGTCCTGGAGCATGGTGTAGCATGATAAATTAGCAAGGAGGTACAGGAGCAGCGGCTGTGTTCTTAACAAATATGATAGGAGAGGTAAAGAATTTAGAATATTAGGAAAGAATTGTGGTGTACTCTGTTTGCTGCCCTTTTTTTTTTTTTTTTTTTTTTAATCTTCTAAATTTATTTTTTTTCTCACTCAGTATTTCTCTCTATTTTTTATCATGTGGCCAATTGGCAATGTGTTTATTTTGCAGAAAGCGTAAAGACAGATATATGACTAGGAAGGGAGAAGGAACTCAGTATAACTAATTTTTCCTTTCATGCATGTCTTTTCTAGTGGTATATTTCCCTGCAAGAACATTCACACAGGGTGAAATCAACACAAGGGCAGCTGAAAATACGTAACAACGTACCAAATTATTCTTCTTCTCATTAATGCAAAGCAGATAGCATTTGAATGTAAAATATCCCTCAATACCACCACAGAAAAATGGAAATACAAGATGAGCTATGCAGTATTTGTTTTGGTGATCTTGGAATGAGGTCCAGGTGCACCACAAGGAGCTGTGGCTTAAGTGTTCGTAAGTCTCCTGTGTGATAGAGAGTTCAATAGGAAGGTCTGTGGGATGATGACTTTTCCTAACTGGATAGGTGTGCAGTATATACCAGAAGGACACTCTAATCTCTGGTCAGAGACTTTTGCAACTCAGTGTGCATGTCCAGTTGGGATCAAAGTTTGGTAGGAGGTTGATAGAATATGGATGCTCACCTGTCAGAGCATTTGTGAATGGAAGCCTTATTCATTTTACAGGCATTTGCCCTGTCCATGCAGTTTAAGACATCAGCAAGTGCATTCTGCTCTGCTGAGAGGCTGCCATGGTCTACGTTGAGAGACAGCACCAAAATAGTTACTGGGTTCATACCCAATCCTATCTCTGGTGCAGTTTGTGTTGGCATGCTGCTGTGTTGACAGGCAACAGGTCCTCACTGACAAGCTTCTATGAGCCTGGTTCTGTGGTTTTAAATGTTGAGGAAAGGCTCCACTATGTTCGGTGGGCTTATTAAAAACATGTGCTCTATTTCATGCTGCATTAGGTGTTTTTTTTTTTTTTTTTTTTTTCAAATAAAGGTTTGGGTGCCTTTATTCAGTCTAATCACAGATGCTTTATTAAAAGATTGGCTTTTTTTCCTGTTCTTCCTGTTCTTTTGTTGGGGAGGTCAGTTGCTATGACCAAAATTAATCAGCATTTCAAGACTCCCGATACATGTATGTAAAGACAAATCACTTTCTGGCCCATTTCTGTTGTTAAAATTATGTGATGGAAAGGAGAATGCACCCAAATGCCATTGCAAATGAACAGTTTACCCACCTAGCAAGAAAGGATCCAGGCTTAGATTCACAGGATGTAGCTTGGCTTCGAGTCTATGTATGAGAAAGCTTACTGTAAGACCAAAAATTGAATTATCTCTACGTTCAGAAGTTAGTTACCCTTAAGTTCATCTCTCCAATGTCTAATTTCATTTTCAGATTTTTACGTAGTTTATCTTACATAATGAAGAATGTTGCCACAGCAGATTATGCTTCTCAGAGAGCAAATCATCTTTACTGGCTTTAAAATGGCTTTCTTCAGAATAGTTCTGGGCAGAATGACATGAGTAGAATAACAAAACAGAGTTTTAGCTTTAAGACCAAATTAGAAAGCTTTATGCTAGTATGAGTGTATCAGGATTACATTGTCAGAGAAGGGTAAAATGCTAACAGCATGAGAAAGACTTCAATTTCTGAATATTTAATTCATAATAAAAGATAGGCAGAATAAATAAGGAAGTCATTCTTTTTCATCACTTTAGACTGCAAATTGTCAGTACGTCCAACCGCATTACAATATGGTTTACTCTTTAAGTATGAGCTACTTTGTATTGCAGCACAGTTTCAGTGGCTTTGTTTCGGGCTGCTGCTTCTGTTTCAGGATAACCACATTAGGAATAACTACACCTTTCCATCACCTAGGTTCCATAAATATGTCCAACATGCCAACTGGAATCCGCAAAGGTGGAGGTTTCTTCTAAATGGTGGCCATCCTCAGCAGATATAAGTGCTTGCTACAGATGCTGTGCTTGATTCCACAAAGCTTCAAAGCAGATAGAGTTCTGTAGTTGCACTTGTGGGAGCCAAAATGTTTTCCAGATTCTGCTGTCACTTCTTCCACTTGGGAGAAGCAGTTGCAAATGCCTTTCCTCCTTAGCACAGGGCGAGGGTCCAAAACGTTAGGGTCCCTCTGATTTTCTGTGCAGCCCACACTGTGATGCTCCTACCTTGAAGTGATCATCTTTGAAACTCAGGAACCTCCTAGCTGCCTCCTATTGAAATATTGGCTCTTAAGCAGTCCTGCGTTTTGGAACTTTACACTGAATAAATTTCTTCTTGGAGAAGGACCACTGAATTCAGAAATGCATACTCTGAGCTCACTCAGCATTCCCAGATGAGGTCAGCTATCTCTGACATACTAACTAGATGATTTAGAGGCAACAGAACAAATAATTTTATGCTGGAAACCATAGAGATGGATGATCTTTGGAGAAAAATCTGAGGAGTTTTACTTCAGTTTGTTTTCAAGGAATGGCTTTTTCAAGGAGAATATGTATTTGTATTCATTAAATTGCATATATATTATATTACAAGGAATGTATTCCAATAGTAATGTATGTGTGTAATTATGCATATACATATACAGCATTATATGGCAGAAAATGTGAGCAGTAGCACTTTCAGGATTCATAAGAAAAGCAAAGATTATGCCTGTCAATCCTTCTTCCAATGTCCCACAGCACTAAGACCACCCTTTATTGGCAAGTGAAGCTACCTCACTTGGCATCTGAGAAGATTAAATACTAACCACTGCATTTTCTTCTCCCCTTAATATGCAGAGGATTACCCTTGTGAAGGACTACATAAATAGAAAACGTGATGGCTTTAGCTGCACTAAGCTTGTCTTTTTTTCCTGGCACAGTATTAAGCATTACTGTTGCATCCATGTTATGTGTGAATTCCCTTGTGTAAATCCCATTAAGGTTAATAGAATTTTAGTTTTACTACTTAATAAATTTCGAAGGGGATTAACTTATGAGAAATATTTAACCAACCATAATGCACAGAACACAATCCCTTACCAGCATGAATATATGGTACCTAAAACAGAGAAGCTCTGATGGAGACATGATGCAGCAGTTTTTTATTTTATATGTAGAGAAAAGTTTGTACCCTGGCTATATTTCAAAAGCATTTGTGTCTTCTACTGTTTGTTTCTTTTGTTGCTTCTACTCCTTTAGAAATGGCATTCTTTTGTCCTTCTAGATTTAAAATAATAACAAATGATTTGAGACACCAGCAGTTCCATGCTGCTGTATCACAATGCAATCTTGTTGTAAAGGAACCATTAGGCCCATTCAGGGAATTAGACAGTAAGAGAACTGCTATGCAACTGCATGTGTTTTAACAGGATCTTGTGACATTACTTTAAACATCATACTGTATGTATGTAGATCGTAAACTTTATAAGCTGCACTTTTCCTCTGGTTAACAAATTTAAATACTTACACTTTGTAAATTTCAAATGGGCTTATACTATTAAGTATAGATTTCCTTTAAAATGAGTTTGTCTGTCTCTCAAGAGCTTTCAGGGACTCAGTTACCTCCAGTTTCCTTTCTCCAAATGCTGTTACATTGCATTTTCCAATTTTAAAAGACGTGCTCAGATAGATAAACCTGTTTTGTTGGAGACAGGCACATTCCTGAACTTTTTGTCTTTGGTGCAGCCCTGAAGGCAAGGCAAGGATGTTTAACCATGGGCCAGCAGCCCTTCCTCTGACCTTTTGTAGAGAAATGGCATTCCTGGTGAGTGAGAGACAGCATACTCTTCCCAGCCCTTCCTATAAAACTGCAAATATAGCCACCAAATGGAGAAAGAATGTCCAAGAAAGATGTAAAAAAAAAAAAAAAAAAAAAAAAAAATTGTTTTTGTTATCAAAATAGTTATAGTCTTAAGTCCATAGAGAGGTTGAAAAATTAAATGCCATGTCTTCACAGCTCTTTTTAATTGCTATAACTTCTAATAACTCTCAACAGTAAACTGATGCAGTAGCATCCATCTGAGCAGACAAGGTGACTTATGCATCTCTATTGTAATATCTTAAAACTGAGAAGTAATTTAGGTATAGTTCATTCAAACTAAAAATATTTTCCTAGGGCTAACAGGAGAGATGTCACTCTAGATTTCAGCCTGTAGCCTTACTTTCAAAGAAGGATGGAAACTGGCTCTTTTTCCTTTACTTTTCAGTGCACCAGGTCATGCTTGATTTTACCTTCAATTAGTTTTAGTAAGTTAATTTTAGTAGGTTTTAATGGCTGGCTTTACAAAATCTGAATATCTGTATTTGTGATATTGCCTAAGTATGCTCTTTCTTCAGCCTTTCTTCTTACCTCTGTGACTGTATCTTGTAGTTCTGAGAGTTGTTGCCAACTATGTGACAAAGTCGTGCAGTTCTGTCTTTAGTCAGTTCAAGGCATATTGGTTTAGTGAAAATTATGTCGCCATGCCTTGATGCCGATGGATGTAATGTGTCTATTTGCTGCTATACTTTCAATATTTAGAGATACACGTTCTTTTTTTTTTTTCCTACATTTTTTAGAAATTAATAGATAACTAATGGTTGCAAAATTGTTGCATGCTATTCTAACTTTCCTAAGATGGAAAAAACTTAAACAACCAAGGTAAGTTTACTAACGTATTTGCTAAGTGTGTTTGAAACATTTGTGAAAAGAAATGAACAGTTGCAGAGATGAACAAATCAAAAGCTCTTCAGCTAAATGATCTGTTTCAGGCTGGCCTACAGGAGCCAGTATCTCATCACAACATGTCATTAAGATGTTGTAAAGTGGCTTCTTTTGCTTTATAATATACTTGTACAGCAAGTTAGTTTTTGAATAGCATCAGATAACTACGGAGATGTGGCTTATGGCAGAGTTTTACTTCTCTGCTCTATAGGTATCTTGAAATGTCTTGAGGAGTAATTATATAATACTTTATATATATATGTATATATAATATATTATCTAATATTTTCTATGGTCAGATTTTGTTGTAAACAAACTTAGCGCTCTGGTTTTGGGTTGTTTATTTTCTGGGATACTCCTAGTTTTGTTTCATGTACTTCCACTACCCCGTCTCACTTCTGGTATTATCTCAATGCCGAGATTTTAAGAAACCCCATGTACTCTACCCAACAAGGAGAGTTTAGGTGAGACAGTCTTCTTCATATGCAAAAGATCAAAAGACCAATTGTATCACATGCAGATGAAGAGAAGTTTCAAAAACAATTTGGATTGACTCTTCCTATTTGGACTGTTCTCTGAGCAGTCAAATGTCCTTTTTTTTCTTCATTTGAGCAGAGAAGCAAAGCTTAAATATGTGTATTATATAAATCTTTATTTGGTAATGGATTATTTTATACAATTACTCTATGGATATGGTCTATTTTCCACAGATCCTGCCAAGAGAGTTTCCATTCTGGGGCTTTCTGCTTATTTCTTCCAGCTGCTTCTCTTTTTTATCCCTTCTGTTGTTATTCTCCTCTTGTCTCCCTGTTTTCACTACTGATGGAGGAGAGGCTTGCTTAGACTTTGAAATCATAATATGTTCTTGGCAATTGTTGCTTTCTATACTCTTTGTAATTATTCTCCACCAATTCCAATTGCATTTTCCAATTGAGGACTTGCATTGTTCAGTCTGAGTGCTGAAGGTACACATAACCTTTTAACAGGGTTCATAAGGAATGTGCTGGAGGTAGAGGCACAGCATGAGTAACATGCTGGCCAAAAACAGTGTTGGCTATTTTGACTGTAGCAATGCAGGAAAGAATCCTTTTTAAACAGATCTTCCTTTCCCACCTAGTCCCTAGCCTACTTCACAATATATATCTCTTGATAATCACACCCTGCAAGATCACTGTCAGCAAAAGCGTGATTTGTGGGACTGTCTTGTTGACATAATTTTTTACAGTCGTGTGGTTCTAGATAATGCACAAAAGTGGGGTATGTGTCCATGCTTGTCTGCATGCATATTTTCAACCATCTGTGGTATTAATAATATGTAGTTTTAAAAGAAAATAAATTGTTTTATGTCTGTGGAAGTCATTTGCCTACCTGTTACTGAGATGGCATTCACCCTAGTCTTGTCAGAAGTGAATTGGTCCTCCTCCCTGCAAAAATAACAGTGGGCATCAAGGCAGCAAAGTGCCGTTTCTTCACATGTGAAACTATTTGCAGAACAAAGTCCTTTGTTTGTTTGTTTGTTTGCCTGCATGTTTGTGTTTGTTTTCTCTACTTTTGGAACATATTAGAAAGCATCCTGCTCTTGTTATTTCTTTTGAATAGTCTATTTTCTGTAGAAAGTAATAGCCACATGGTAAACTCTCCTATTCATCAAAACTGTGCCAAATATGTGCCATTTTAAAGCTAAATATATGCTATTTCATTTTACTTTAAAGCAAGCCAAAACACATACCAAGAACACAGCTCTCAGGGTGCTGGTCCTATTTTCAAGTGAGTATTTACTGTGAAAGGCATTTCTCTGCAACAAGCAAAGTTGGTAAGGATATGTTATACAAATGCATTACAGATAACAGTATTTGTCCTCTCCTTATGATGAACTTACCTTTTAGTTGTAAAAACACGTGTTTTGCTATCACTGGCACGTCCTCTTTTGGGTAATGCAATCATTCCTGATTCTCTAGTGCTCCCTTTGATCTTGCATTTTAGGAGAATATCTCCAGGTTATATGAAGATGATCATAGAGTGTCTTGTTCTGAGGAATTAATGTGTCAGTACTTACGACTTTTTGTGTGAACTGTCCTTCTGTAGGTATCATTGTCTGGTGCGTTTTTGGTCCCATTTTTCTTTATGGATGGGTGCCAGGAACTCTAATTTTATTGTGTGCTGGTGATGTTTTTCTTTCTTGATCTGATCAGGATGAGGAACGCAGGTTGGCTGGGGCACTGAGCAACCTAATCTGGTGCCTGATTTAGTGTTTGACAACCCTGCTGTGGCAAGGGAGTTAGATCTAGATAATCATTGAGGTCCCTTCCAATGATGCTATGATGTCTTAAGCTAGCACTCACAGTCCTCTTCGTCACAGCAAAACATGGCCCATTTCAGGGCATAAAAAATAATAGAGGAAGATTCCTGGAGTTATAGGATCATGCGGTAATTATCTTCCTTTTCCAGTATTTTCCTTCATAATATTTTCAACGTGGTTCTTTACCTTTTTGTGAGGTTTGCATTTTAAATATCTGACACGACTTCTTGTTCAAAAAATGTAAAACGTTACTGAGAAACTGTGTTAGCAAATTTTGAAACTAGTTTAAAAACTTGTGTATTACACCAAGGCCAAATTAAGGACATGATATCGTGTTTGAATAAGAAAGATCCAGTAAGGAATTGAGAGTAATCTAGAACAGCAGTTACTTCACTTTAATCACATGGAAAACGGTTCTATATTGCCTGCAAACTTATTGTCTGAGGAGTTCCAGTGACTGTAAAATGAAAATAGGAATAAATATAGTAATATTGTGTCTTTCTTGGACACTTGAACATTGAGTTTTGCTTGCAAATATGGCCTGAATCTATGAACAGGGGGAAGTCAAGTCACTTCAGCTAAATATTTGTTTATTTAGAATATGAGTTTGAACTCCGTGAAACAAGATGAAAACCTATTCTATCAAACTTCTAAGGGCTTTCTGTTGTTGTTTGTTTTTAATTGCAGTATTTTCTCATCGAAAGTCAAAAAAGCCTGATTTTCAAGTGTCAGCTGCATTAGTGACTTCTTCAATGAGAGGGCAGAAAGAAGCGTGCCTCTCTGATCAAAATTGATAGTGCCTCTGCTTGAAAAACTGGTGAAGTCTGAAGAAATCAAGTTCCAGAGTTGACACATTTTCTCATAGGGAAAGAATATTACATCTGGGCGTAAGCAGAACACCAAACTCCTTCATGTTGAAGACATCTTCAACTAGAACATAATAAATGTGAAAATCCATCATGTTACATCATTTTTGACCAAACAGTTTGCACTTCATAGGGTGAATCAGTGTGCAGTGTACACAGTGAATTCGAAGATTAAAACATCATGACTTAGGCAACTGAAAAGTGTAAAATTGTACCAATCTTCACAGAGCAACGGATAAGCCAACATTGTTGCTTTTTTAATAGGATATTTGTCTTTCAAATTTGTAAGGGACAGGGCTTTATACTATCCATCTTTCAGTAAATGGAGAGGCAATTCATTCGCTAAAAAGTCAGTAAGTATTTCAGAATTTGGGGCCTAAAAAGAACAATTGCACTTCTGATTTTTCTCGGTGCGTGCAGTATGACACCTGTTCTCATCACTGTCATAAATCTGTTGTTTAATGTGGAGAGAGGAATCAAGGAGAAAAGGTACTGCTTGTTTCTTTTGCACTGTAAGCACAGCCAACAACAGGTGCAATAAACTCATTGTTATTTTCACAGAGGTTTTTTTTTCCATTTCCTCACAGGCACACCAGCAGCTCGTTCAACATGCAGCCCACCTGGAGGTGAGAGGCATCGGGGATCCTCTAAAATAGATGTGCTGTACCAGGAGAAGTGTATACCCACTCTCAGCTGACTCTGTTTAGGAGTTTAGCTGTCCATCAGCAACTGTTTCTGCCCCTTCAGCCCAAACAAAGTGCTGAAACATCTGGCAGAAGGGAAGTAATCAATGATCATTTCTGGAATAGAAATGACCAACTAGGTTATCAGATAACTGTCCTCCTTTACGTAGTCTTAAGGCATGGGCATGTTGCATATGCACAACTCTTGCTATAGCTTTGAGGGCAGTGAAAAACCTGGATGAGAGGAAATTCAGCACTTACTGATGCTGGTGTATGGATTCTGCCTGCTTTCTCTGAGTGGAAATAGTGCGGTAACTGGAAAGATTCCTTTTTTCTGCCTTTTTAGGTCTTAAACATAAATGTACAAGATAATATTTTGAGTAGATGCTACTGCAGGACATGCACTCTGGCTCTATCCACCTTCTATAAGGAAGGTACCTTTGTCTGCTTCTGGCTTTGAAAATATACATACATATATATATATTTGCTTTTCTATTGGTTCTAGTTTTAGTTTCTATTATTAAATAGATTTTTCTATTATTTGTATTATATTTCTATTATTTTCTAAAAATTTCTGTGCTTTGTTCCTGACTTTGTGGATAACTTTCCAATACTGAACACAGAAAGTAAAGTAACTGGTATTACCTGAGTGGTAATGTGCATCCTCTCTGAGCAGAGGATCCAAAATCTGTTACTATTGCTAAGCATATGGATAAGGGTCACCAATGGTTCCTCCGTTCTTTCAATAACCCATATCACCCAAACATAACGTTGTATCAATAACTAAACTCCCTTTTGCATTTGCCTGAGCCAGCTGCATCCCACAGCAGCCCAATCACCTCTCTCTGCTGTGCCAATGTGTGTTTGTATCTGCTGTGATTACATCAGCATTTGGTACTAGGGTGACATCTGGGTTATGCTTGAATGCACTGCGTTCCTGCTCCTTCTCCCCTGGGGCTTTTAGCTTGACAGTGCAACTATTCATTCAGCTGCTTGAGAGAGCAGCAGTCCCATACCTCCAAGTGGCCCTGTGGCACCATGAGGTTCATGCCCCCTGGGAACTCGCATCTTGCCCCACTGATTGTTTTGCAGAACAGTAGCTCATACTACCAACGCGTATGAGAGGGTGTTTTTGCTATTAAACAACTTTCATAGTTGTTTTGCTATTTCTTAGTATTGACTTGCTTTATGTTTCTTTTTAGGGGAATGAACTTGTTCCAATATGTCTGCAAAAGACAGTGTAAGGTCAATGAAAAGAAGCCTTCACTTTCCGATAGTCAGTTTCTATATATAAATTGGCACTTGATGCTCATCAAAGAACAAGAAATATTGGATATGCTCTAAATGTCCATTGTACTTTTGAGCCAACTACCTGATGGAAGTCATCACTTATATGTAAATGAACTGTCAATGACTTGCCTCCGTTGGCAACCGCTGGACTGTGAAGGGTATGTCTTAATAGGAACCAAAGCTCTTCGCAGACTTTGATTTACTGGAAATAAAATAGAAAAGTCCTCTGAGACTGCAAAGGACACTTGTTTCAGATAAAATGTCTAGACAGTAGCAATATATTTGGGGCTTTTATTATACCAAACCTGCAAATTAGAATAGAGTGCTGAGAAAGTTCCTATGACCCAGCTGAGTTCAAAAACACTGCTTCAGACTGATCCTTGAAACACACTCAAATTAAGTTCATGAGGCTTCAAAAAGGGAAAGAAAGGATGTGCAAGGTCAATGTTCAGGTCTGCTAGAACTCCAGAACTGACCAAATTTTACATTCTTTCTGACAAGGAGGGATTTGCAATGGAACTGTGATTAGAATCATTTAAAGAAAACAAAGATCATGTATTGTGTTTTGCAGCACTAGGTAACATTCTGCTTTACAGTACAGCTCTGGGTGATGGCTTCCTTTCTTTGATTACTGAAAATAAAATAAAAGTAGAAAGATTAATTCTGTGAATTGATACATTATAGGAAAGAAACAATCAGAATGAATCTGACAGCATATTTTGGTAAAGATGACTGTTTTTAAGGATGGCAAGTTATAGAGTATTTCTGATAAAGATGTGTGAATTTCAGAAGATCGAGTTTTTTTGAAAATTAGTTTTGATTTTTATTATTGTCATAATTGGCAACATTTTACCATGCAGAATTTTTGGAAGATTATGGCTTACAAAACTGAAAAACTGATGGGGAGAAATGAATGACTTCTGTCACGATCTGTGTAACGTGGGTTGGTGCTCTTGTTCAAGAGAATTTACGTATACACCAAATGCAAATATAGGATGTGAGAGCTTAGGTATTTAAATTACGACTCTGGTCTGCTATTGGAGTACTCTCAGTTCAATGCAATGAAGCATCAATTTTCAACTTTGAGCAGCTCTGAATCACCTTCAGTATGATTTATTCCAGCTTTCCAGGAATCATCCAGTACTCCTTGAGAACACTTCATTTTTCAGCTATGCAGAGATAGCATGAAGGCACATGTGTTACACAATTTGTCCCCAGATCCATCCTTTCTATTTGAATCTCTGGCTTTGTTATGAAATACTGCAGTTGCTAATTTTTAGATAATGCATTTGTTGCTGAGTTTTCACATAAATGAAACAATAAGTCTAGGAAGCGGTAAATGCCTGGGAACGTCTGGAAGACATTGCATCAGATATTTATGAAGTCAATTTTGTTAGCTGTCAGTTTTTTTGTAGTTCGGGTTTAGGATCCTTGGAGGTGTATAACTCCTCTTTGGCCCTCTTGGGTCCCAAGGTAGGGACTTAGATGATGTTCTCGCTCTCATGTGCTGGTCTTTCACTGGAAGAGTAAGGTGGTATTCAGGCAAAAGACTGAATAGCTCCTGTTGACCTGAATGAGTTAATCTATTAACCACTTCCATCGGAATAGAAAATGAGAAATACTTCAGGAGGATTAGACTGAGTCTGCAAGCATTCTGAAATGTTGTCTCTGGCAGGTACAGAAGGCTCCTTCCAGTTCCACTGGCTGCTAAACCTGAAAGTTGAACAGTCTCAGCTGGGGTCCTTTTAAGTGCAGAGAAATCTAGATTCAATTTTATGCTTGTGTACCTAGGTAGTATACTAAATGACTGCAGTCTATGTTTTTAGTTCGGTGGAATTAATATGAGTCCTAAGGTTAAATGGTATACATTGCCAGTGTAGTGACTACGTTAGCTGTAGTTGTAACAAAAATAAAATTGATTTGATAGTAACCCAAGCCCAAGAGATGAGTCATCAGATAATGTCCACAGAGATAAATTTTGTTTATACTTTCAGAAGATAAATGTTCACCGTTTTCTGAGTTTAAAGGTAACCGTAATAAAAGATTAAATTAAATCTAAGAAATGTATCTGGATAATCAGAATATCTTCTGAGGATTCTTGTTGATATGAATATTTGATACCCTGATCCTAGCCATGACATACCATATTATCTTTTATCTTGTTCTGTGACTGTGACCAATATAAATGCAGAATTAATAGACATAAGTATACAGATATAACTTGATACTGTTTAAATTAGATTGTTTATAGACTTCTCAAGATTTTGTACCTCCCTCTATCCTGGCATGCCATCCTTTGAATATTTGACGTGTCTCTTTTGTGAGAGAATATAAAGCATGAGAAAATGACATTCAGTATTAGAAAACTGAGTCTAAAATGCATGAAGAAATCAGATGTTGAACATTGTCATTAAGTGAGCAAAGGGCAATATTCCTACCTATATTCCTATATTCATTTCGATGAATGTGATTAAAATGTTGCCTGCTATTGCAGAAATTGTCAAAAGGGCTGTTGTCCCTGATGCTTTGACATTATACCTATGAGCAGTACGGTGTTGTAGTAGTTTCAGTGCCTGAAGTATTATCTGGAACATCTATTTTGTGTTCAAGTAAGTGCTATATTTAGATCTCCTTTTATTCTGCCTAAAGTATATGGTACACTAGACCTTAATGTAACCTCTAAGTGTACAGATGCAGCACTGAGGATGGGGGCTAAAAATAGTTATTACTCTAGAAGCAATAATTTGTTTGAAAGCTGTTGCCTGAATTCCCAAGCAGTAGTGAGAGACTGGGACATGCATTCTTTCCCTGCTGGAGAGAAACCTCCTTAGCAGATCCCTTTCTACAGTTGGCAAATTTGAAATTTGTACAAAAGCAGTAACAGAAAAAAGTCAGGAAAATTTCAGCATGCCATTACCTCCTGCAGGAGCATGAAGTACTATTTGTGAAGTCCTCTCAGCAACAGTTACTTTTCGGTGCTTTATTTTCTCCATTGGGAATAAGGTTTCAGTATTATTATCACTATTATCAGTAGGAGTAGCAGTGAAGAGGAAAAATAAAATTGTTTATTATTGGGCCAATCAAGCCCAGCTAGATGAAGGCCAAATTATTTTTTGCTTGTCTGAGTTTGATTTTTAGTCAGTCTGGATGCGTTTTTTGTTTAGCAGAGAACTTCAGTGAGGAGTATGTTGTTTTATGACTGAGGCCAATAGAAAGTCATTGGCATAATAAAACTGCAGATTTTACAATTCAGCGCAGCTGCTCTGTGACTTTTAAGCAACTGTGAAATCACATTGTTTAAACTGTGTTTGTAAGGACTGCTGTCTGGATCCATCTCTTCTCTTTCTCTCTCTTTTTTTTGGCCGGCGCCCCCCCCCCCCCCAGGAATACACCAGAAATCCCTCAGATCAATGATTGGTATTGCAACCATCCATCTTAGTAGGTTTTCATAAACCTCCATTTAGAAGTAGTCACTTAATCACCCTATGTTACTTTCACTTATGAAAATGAAAAGGATGTTACCGTCATCACTGGTATCATCAGTATCATCTATAAGCTTGCTAATACTACTTCACCTGTGAAAATCCATTTGTTTAATTACAAATATGTGTTTGGATGACATATTGATTAAGTACAATGCCCTGAACAAACTGGCATTTGGATTGCTTGTATAACTCTTTTACGACTTCTTCAATTGCAGCACTTGGTAACATGTGGATATATTTTCATATGGTGTTATACAAAGTACAGGCAACTCACTTATAAGAAATACTGTTTGCTGCTCATGGATCTAATTCTTTGCAGTGATGAGCTAGATTTTGGACATCCACTGCAGCCAGGGGTAATGCCTTACTCCCACGAATGAACACTTACGAAGGTGAGTATTAACCTAAGTGGTATCTAAGTTTTCCTGATGTCAAAAACCTTCATTAAACTTACTTTTTATTAAATTGGGCCTTAGGTTAGATTTTAGGTCTAAAACGAAAACTTCTTGTGACAAAGCTGAATCTTTTTTTCCCCACCCTTACTGGCTAATACAATAGGTGTCTGCGTGTGGCATCTTTCGATGGTGAGTCCTGGGGATTTGGACAGCCATGGTCAGCTGGACACGAGTGCAGGTGGTTTAAGTTGTGTATTTGGGATAAAAGGGGAGCTAGTGATGTGGTGAGGAGCAGCATGAAGCCAGCAGGTTTTGTGTGCTTAACAAGAGTAGTGACAAAGAGTAGCTTGCCTATAGTATCAACCTACAGGGTAGGAGCTAGTCCTTGTGGTGACTGACCCTTAAGATTGAGAAGACCAATAGGTCAAGAGTCCTGTAAAAACTGGAAATCTAGTTCAGAGGATTCTGTGTATTCTGTTTGGCTTTTGAACATTGCTGAGAGCCTCAAAAGATGAGCCCAACAGCTGCTGCCCTGAAAAATAAGTGAGATGAAGAGGAGTCTCTGGAGAGACAGGAAAAATGTGACAGAGCATTTGAATTGGAGGCAGCAAGGTTGTGATGTGTTCTGAAAAGGGCACAGACTTCAGAAAAACCTACAAAGTAGACCAAATACACCTTTATGGGTATTTTCTGGGATAAAAGAACTGAGAATACCATCAGGACGATATACACAGAGCATATGATCAGCACAGAGGGTGAAACTGGAAACTATGAGAGCTCAAATGGAAGCGATTGTATAACAATTGTTAAACTGTTTCTTATTACTTAAAAAGTAGTACAAAGGAAGAAGATTATCCTTTTATCTTTGGTAGATTAACTCTGTTTATTGTGTCTGATTCCAGGGGTCAAATCTTTTTATTTACATAAGTTCTAATCAAGAACAGCTTGCGGGTCTCAGTAGAGTTATTGTAACTCTAACTGTGGAGAGAAAAAGAAAAGTTTACCTCCAATACTTCTTTTTTTTTTTTCTTTTTTTTTCTTTTTTTTTTCTTTTTTTTTTTTCCCGCATGTTACAACCAATGGGTCATGAGACAGAAGTACAGTTCGATCTTAGGCAGGCACACCAAAAATAAATGTGTGTTTCACAACCATCTCTCAGAGATACACCTACCCTAAAGCTGCCAAATCCAAAAGGTTTTTACATGCTTACCAGCCTCTTGCATGTAGGGGTCATACGTAGCACTTGGTAGCCTAAAGCGCATGAGACAGATAGAACGGATGTACATTGCCATGTCATTATTACTTTGAAATGTAGGGTATTTCCAGAGCGTGGGTGCAAGAAAGCTTTTGGTACTCTAGAACAGTCCTTGACTTTTATTAACAAGAATTCCTCTCTGTGTAATTAATATGTTAATCAACAGCGGTTGTTCATTCCTGTACTTGGATTTGAACTATGTCTCTTGCACATTAAGGAGGAAAAAGAGAAACTTACTCTTTCCCTGTGCTCCTTCACAACAAAGGAGACATCATACAGCCTGCAGTGCATAAAATGAGGGGGTTAATGCACAAAAATGTACTGCTGAGATAAAGCCTTGACTCAAGTCTGATATATTTTTTAATATGCTTACACAAACAATAACTCAGAGGTTCAGTTTCTATTTTCTTTTTGCATTGCACAAAGGAAACCAAAGTGCTATTAGTCTTTCTCACTCGTTTCTTCGCTTTCTCAAATTAAGATAAATTGCTTATTCTTGTCCCTTAAACAGTAATACTGCTCAGATATTTAACTGGAATCTCCTTCTGACAAGTTTTAATTACAGAATGAGTCAAGCTGGCATTTACCTAGAAAGTTCACACATGCAAATACTCTAGCATCAGACTCCATCTCTGCTGCATTAAAAAAAAAAAAGAAAAACAGCAAGGTGAATTTAACAAAGGCATTAAAGATAAAACGGCATTTAGGCTGAATTTAGAACTCTAAGCACCATTGAAAACCTTCCATATAAGCATATAAGGTTGCATTGCAAGGAAGGGGGGGGGGGAAGACTGGATGCATCTGGTGCGTCGGGAGTGATTACCTGTGTCCATATGTAAGGGCAGGACAGGAGTGGAAAGACATGGGAAGGAGAAACCTGGTATATTCCCAAGCTGGTAAAAGCAAAGGACCCCACTATGCTCTCAGAAGAGAAGGTCTGTTTGAAGTGAGGGTTTTCCCAAAAGTTCCAACAGAATTGGGGAATCAGTTTACATATGTATGGTCCTAAGAACATGACTGCAGCTAACACTTAGCATGTTCCTGATTTGCAGGAGTGTATTGTTTCATAGCCCTAGAATGAACAGGTTGAACTTGATCCTGAGTATTTTCTGCTGAGGACAGAATTCACTTCTATTTGCTAATACATTCTTGTACACAGCACAAAATAATAGTTTAAAAAAAAAAAAAGATGCAATAAATCCAGCAAATCAAGGCTGCTGCTTTGCTCACAGCATAGTCATCAGGCAGCTTGAAAGGCAACTCCAGAGCTGGGATCTAGACAAAAGTGCAGAGGAGCTATGATGTACCCATCATATGTACTTGGAACGAGAGAATAAGGAGCAGAGTAATGTATGAACTTTCTGGCCATAATGAAAGACCTGTGTTTCTCTGATCTTCCTGCAGTTTCCAATGTCTTGTATGCCTAACATGATACTTGACCTGCTACTTATTTGTAAGCCTAAGAGCTTTGATACTGTGGTATTAATAACTGCAAGCAGTAATGGAGAGCTCTTGCAAAATTTCAGGGGCACTGTTAGAGTTTACCCACTTAATGCTGTCCTGGCATACAGCCCAAATGGGTTTATCCCTTCTGTTCACATCAAGCCTACTGGCTGCAAGTGTACCCCAGATAAAACACCTTCAAATTGTAGTAGGTTCTTGTGAAGGTAGCAAAATCAGTTTTTAATTTTGAATTGGTGCCATGGAATGTAAAAATTCTTACAGTATTATTGTATTATGTAACTGACTGCACAGCATACAAAAAAAACAAATGTTGAGTTCACGATGTTTGAGGAAATTATATTTTAGAGACCCAGAAAAATATGACCACAGTGGGTTAGAATGGGGCTGCACAGCCGGAACTGACTTCTAAATGATACAAGCACCTTTAGACCTAGCCGCTAAAATGAGAATGGATTCATATTTCTTATCTTCCTGCTCAGCAGAAACAGAAAGAAATTAGTAAATAAAAATTCCTGAGATTACAAGGTTATAACAAGTCAGAGCTCTAACATTTCAGGAGTGAGGATACGGCAGCATTTGCAAGGCCTGCTCTGAAAGTTATGCCTCTCATTTTACTATATTGGCCCATGATGTTGGTGGTATGACTGTAGAGGCTGAACTTTGCCACCAGTATTCCATTACATTTTGTTGGCATGAGGCAGATGGCAGTAGAGGAGCAGTCTGACAGAAAGGTGTCTGACTTGGAAGCCTGTATAAAACAAAGGTATGACACAGAATTCCTCTATGCAGAAAACATTGCATCCACTGATGTTTATCAACACCTGCTGAATGTTTATGGAGATCAAACAGTGGATGTGAGCGCAGTGAGGTGGTGGGTGTTGCGTTTCAGCAGTGGTGACAGCAACAGTGAGTCTCCTCTGGTGCAGATATTTACGAGCTCAGTATGCAGGCTCTTGTTCGTGGCTGGTGAAGATGGTGTGACTATGCTGAAGAATAGTGTTTTGTAGCTGAGAATGTAATCTATCAAACAGTGTTTTTGTGTTCTTTTATCTGTTCTAATTTCCATGGACATAAATAGGAAGCATTACTTTTGAAACGACATATACTTTGCTTTGGTTTGCTGAATATGAAATGCATGCTGTTTTTCAGAAAAGTAAAGATAAGATGGTGTTTTATTAATGGGAATTGGTCTGCTTTTGCTTCTTTCCATGTTCTCCATATGCTTTATTCTTTTTCAGAAACCTGTTGAGAAAACTGGAAGGAAGAACTTCAGGGATGTAACTACAAAATATACATTTCAGAAAACAAAGGTAAACATATACTAAAAAGGAGGGGAATTCTTGATAGCCTGCAAATTCATAATTGCAAGAATTACTATTTCGTTCACTCAAAATTGTTCTAATTCCAAGACAAAATTTCTCTTGGATTCCAGGAACTAATAAATCCATCAATCGGCAACGAAGGGATAAATACAGCCAGAACTGCCAATAGGAAATGAAAGATAATAGCAAAAGGCCTCTGCTGAAAGCAAATGTTTGTCAAATGTAAAAAGGTAAAATCAGCAGAGTCCAAAATCTCTCTTCTTTTGAGATTTGTCTATAAACAGTCACAGTATACCATTTAACAATGGATTTCTATGTTCTGATTGTTTTATGTAACAATCCCTTTAATGAAGTTGCAATGAGTCCATTTAAAAATAGCCAACAACAACAGTTTGGCTGAACTTTAATACTTGAACTAAAATTGATCTGATCTGATTTTGCAGCAGAAGTATCTTTGAGTGGGTACAGTGCAGCTCTTTCATTGATATCACATCAGCCTTTGGAGCTGATCCAGGCGTGGTGGAAGTTTACATGCAAACCTGACTCACTGAGGGTCTTCCATTCACATCTGATCTGCTTCCAGATCTGATGTCAATGGAGGCAGTATACATCCTACGCTGCTGCTCTCCAGTTTGGCCTTCCTCCAGAAAGTTAATGTTTTTCTTCAGTTGCATCCGTGCCTCTGAGGAAAAAGAGAATGACATCCGTACGTTTAAAATTAAAGCAGAGTCAACATTTTGAGTGAAAAAAACACACGTGTTTGTAGACTTACAGTCATACGGTGAAAGGGTAAATTTCTTGAAATAACAGTTTTGATCTCCAAGCTGCTGAGGCTATTGAGTTGGTTATATTCAGTTGAAAGAGATCAGCAGAAAGATGTATGTAGATTGCTATGGTTTTCCTTTGGTAGCTAAATTTTGGTCCATATTCTTTACTGTATTTTTATTTTTTTTTTAATCAAAGACGAGAATTTGGCATGAGGTCAGTAAATTCATATTCAATATATGTGAAAAAGCAGTTAACCTGGAAAGCTAGTGAAGGCAACTCGAGACAGGAGACCAGGATTCTACCATCACCCTTTTTGTTGCACTTGAACATAGCTCTAATGTGTTTTCTGAGGAGAAATTTGGATTATTGCAGTTGCATAATGGAACAAATGCAAATAAATTCCAAAGAAAATGATTCCCTTGCATGCAGAATGAAACCAGACCGCAGGAAATCGTTTATTGCAGAATCCTTCTAAGTCCAGAACAAAACTCCTCTAGTTTTGTTTAGCCCAGGAAAGAGGAAGCTGAGGGCAAGTCTCATGGTAGCTTACAGCTCCTCACAAAGGGAGCAGAGGGGCAGTGATGAGCTCTCCTCTCTGGTGACACAGAAATTTTGTAATGAGAGCAAGATGAAATGTTTGGTCCTTACCATGTATCTTTATTTATTAAATATTATTTTTGAAGCTCTTTTGGTATAATAACAAGTGAAGTGAGCTAAAATCTTGGATCTCTATGATATTAATATGATTTTGGATCAACTACTGTTGGTAGCAATACTTCACAAACAGATCTGAATGCCACCTAGTTAGATATATGTGGCCCTGGCCCTGACCTCTTGTCGACTGGCTTGTGTCATTTTACCATTTTACTAAATACAGTGGTTAGAAGTGCTTATTATTTTCCCTCAGTTAAGTGTGGGTGTGCTGACTTGTGCACCACAATGCCTGACAAAAAAGGGTTGAGAGTATGAAGAAAATGACAACCGTATCTGTATCTGCCTCTTCTTCTCTTTAGCAGAAAAGGAGAGAGCTGTGTTTCACTGAGCTGGAAAAGCATGACAAAATGGCACCTGCCACCAATGCTACAAGGCATTCCAGCCCCCTAGCCTGGCTGCAGGCATTTTCGAGTGCACTGCACTGATATTTTCATAGATTTTGAGAGCATTCATTCTCTTACGCCGCTGTGTAGAAAAGCCACACATGAGAAATCTTTTTCTTATTAAATCTAAACATAAAAAGAAAATTTCACAAATCTGTTGGTCTGGCTGTTTCCCAGTCATATGTCATCTGAATTACATTACCACAATATTCCAGACATTAAATTAAAGACAGTAGGAACAAGTATAGTTGACATCTGTGCAACATTTAAAACTAAGGAACTTCCAGTGGTTTCTTTAATCCCAGCCAAATTACGGCTTTTACCACACTCTTCCTTCTATAATGCCAATTTTTTTTTTTCCTCTCTTGCAAATGCATTCACAAGATCACAACTGTGCAGCTGCAGGGCGCCCGTTGCTGTTGCTGTGTGGGCTGGCCCTGCCCGCAGTCATACTGAGGAGAGGAGGGGATGTTGTCCTGCCTTCCCCATTTTGGAAGGTCTTAGCAGGGATCACAGGGAATGCGCAGTGCCAGGAAAAGACAAGTCCTGGTGCTCCAAGCAGAGTGGTCACCCCTTCTTTTGCTCAGTGTAGAGAAGAAATCAGTTAAGGGTCGACTGTCCTCACAAGTAGCGTGTGTGACACTGGAATGTGGCAGCCAGAGAGACTGTGAAACCTACGTCCTTGGTAGTTTTCAAGACTCAGTGCTGCCAGCGGTGAGCTGGGCCATGGTGCCAACAATCCACTTATAAGAAAGGATAGAAGAAGATCATCTCCAGGGTTTCCTTCAGCTAAAGTTTAAACACTTGCTCCTGTGTTATGAGGGAAATATGGCAATAGCCTTCACAATAGCATCGGAGCAGTGGTTGCTTAATCCTAACTGTGACTTCTGATGATCTACCTGCAATGAGGTGGAGGACTTGTTGTTTCTCTCCACTTCTTATGGTGAAAAACCTTAAAAGCATCTGGTTAACAGGCAAGTGCCTATCGAGCAGTCCATCGGTGCCCACTGTCGTCCCAGGGGCTCCTCACTGCAGCCCACCCACTGTGGCTGGCCTGCATGGGAGCGATGAGGGATGCCTTGCAACGCCCTACATCCCCTTGTTTTCCTCTGTGTTTGTTCAGCTGTGAGTATATTTGGAAATGCACTGGTGGTGGATGGGTTGTTTTGGCACAGCAGAAGGAAGACTGTGGTAGAAGCACTATGTTTTCCAGAGCAATTATCTGATTGATATCATTCTTCTTTCCTCTTAATAGAAACAATCCTCTATGGTTTTGAAATGAACTTAACCACACAGGCCAGAAAAATTATATTTTGGCTTAGTTTACTTGAACATAAATAGTATTTTCTGTGGAGTCGATCAGGCAAAGGTAAATATAATATTGTGAGATGTTACAAGAGAAACATTTCCTCTACCTTAATATTTCCATCACTAACTATTCTGGTGTGGAAAAGCCGTGATATCTACATGTTCATTTCCCAAGGGAAAGAAGAGTAAAATAACTTGATAAAGCATAGATGCTTTCTATGACAATGAAATGCTTTGCATAGAAAAATATGTGAATGCTAGCAGAAATGAACTTTTCATTTTTTGCTCTAAGTATCTGTTCAATATACTTTTTTCTTTGTTAAATTTGGAGATTGAGGCACGGAAAGGAAAGCTGGGAGTATACTTTTTTGTTTTTAAAATTTCCAGCCACATTCTGATATGTGGGCTTTAGCAGATTGCTTACAAAGACTGCATGTTGTGATGAGAGCAAGAGGGAACCTGTCTTAATTTCATTTTACAGAGCACCAATGGTGCTTTGATGTATCCCTCTGTGTTGTCCCACTGAGCTCTATGTCGTTAAGGCTATGCAATCTTTTAAGCAGTGGATATCAGAGGGCAAGTAGGATCTTCTCATGTTTCTGGGCAGATTTGTTTTCTGTGGATTTTTTACCCTGAAAGAAGAAGCTTGAGAAGTGCAATTTTCATTGGGAGCACTCCTTCTCAAGCTGCAAGGGGTAGATATTTGGGTACAGTCCCTGGGGTAGTGACACCCACACGTGGAAGTCAAGCAGACTGTGAGGAAGACCCTGGCATAGTGACTAAAGCACCACACTAGATTATTTTCCCTTAGGGCCCACGGGTTTGTGAGTGAAATAGGGAAGGGATGTTGGTACTCTGGCTACTGCCCACATTAGAGAGTGGTGTATTCCACTTCTATTTGCTAAATTATACCAGTCAACCCTCGCTCTTAGTTTGGGAAGGAAGGCATGAGACCTCCCCAGTTCTCTGAGATTCAGGTAACAAATGGAAATGAAAGAATGAATTTCCCTCTGCCACCTCTTTTATTTTTCTTTCTTCCTTGTTTTTTTTTTTTTTTTTTTTTTTTTTTTAAGTTCTGGTAGCCTGCTTATGACACTGACAGACAACTATTTAAAGCTATCCCTTATAACATCTTTTTCCTTATGTCCAGACCTAAACTTGAATATCTGCAACAAGTAAGCAAGCTTCAGTTTAGTATGTACATACTCCTAAAAGTAAGTATGTGCATGTTGTTCCCTCTGAGGGATCAGAGAGAAAGGAATGCTATTTGACATTTTATTTCTATTTTGTTGTTCTCTTTCATTTGCTTACTATTCAGTTATGATTTTTAAACAGCTACAAACAATGAGATTCAAATACGAAGTCCAACTGTTTTAACATCAGCCAGATATCTGATATCTTCCAGGAGATCTAGGGTCCAGAAATCAATGAATAAATTGCCATCATCCAGTGAATAAAACAGTCATCCAGTCATCTGAGTAAGTACAGCACAGATGTGCCCTTTCACTTCACTAACATATACTGTATGCAGAATACCTTAAACATGATGCAATTTCATGTTTCATACTATGTCCTTTTTTAAAACATCATCTTCATTTGCAAAAGGCACTGCTACAAATGTGATCGCTGTTATTGTCTGTTGCAGTTGACTAGTCATTCTAGAAACTTTTTTTCCCCAGCTGATAAAAGAGAACATTTTAATATAAATCAACTCAGTAAAAATATTTATTAAAACAACAGTCAATAATCTGCTTCTCCTACTATGCATCTTGTATTGTATTAGAGTAAGAGCACATATTATCATCTTACTATAAAGAAAACTACTGAAATAAAAAGATTTATAAAACAGTAACAGTAAACAATCTGCTCAATTAGGCTTCTTAATTACTTAGGTGTGTAATTATAGAAGTGACATAATGTTTATGTGAGCATCTGAAGAATAACAATAAGTTGCAATGTGTTTTCTAGCAAGGAAGATTTATTTAAATGAACCAGCTCTGAGTCCAGCAGGGCTACTCACATGACAACAGAAGAGTGAACAGGGAGAGGCATTCCCTAAGGCACAGTCAAAAGGGCACAGAAGCAAGGCTGTGGAATATGAGATTTGATCAGTGTCTGAAAGGTTAGTGCTCGGTCTCATTTTTCTTCTGCTCTATTTCAAGTATTTGTGCAGAAGTGGTGGGCAGCATAAACAGAGCTTAGATCGATGGTGCTCCCAGCTGTGCCAGGTGAGCAAGGAGTTGTAAAGCTGGGGAGATGCTTTCTTCCTTTTAGAGCTCATGTGTCTTGCACTGTCATTGCCTGTCTCCTACTTTTTGTATCTCGTTTGCTCATTTGGTTAAAAAAAAATACAAAACATCTAGTCTCTGTGTCTTATTTCTAGACATCTCTCCTAATCACTCAGCTTACAGAGCAAATTCATCCTCATTACATCAAATTTTGCTCCGTATAGCCCTCTTTCATCTCTAATCTTCCCATTATGACAGGAAAACATGCCCTGCAGCCATGCTTTATGATGTCAGATTGAGGGGCTTCTGGCTGGATGAGCAAAAGACTATTTAACAGGGAATTTTAAATGTGTATGTTCTGACTGCATAGTCATCACTGGTCGCAAAAAAGAAAGGAAATGCCTCTGCTTAGCTTGACCTGTAGTTTCCTTTCTGCAGCAGTATAAGATAATTTCAAGTAGAAAATACAGCTGAGGGTTGGCCTTCTGCGTCCATCTGGTACAAGTGTTCCTGATGGCAGAGCGTCAAGGCCTAGAGTGTGGGGTGCCATTTGTGACCAGCCAGAGTGCTTGTTCTGTGGCATTTCAACTGACCTGAACCTGGCCACCTGCTTTAATATTGTAGTCAAAATAATTCATTTTTATTTTTGAGTCGTATTGGTAGCCTACTCCCGGTAGGCTGCCTGAAGTGTTGTCTGTAGTGTTTTCATAGCAGAAAAATGACTTTCAAGATAATGCCCCTCAGGATGTACTGGAATTAGCACATCCTTCCCCTGCTTTGGCTGCAACTCATTCATGAATAACTGTCCTTATTGGTAGATAACACATAGGGTGGCCTAAGACCTTGAGGAAGTGCTAGCAAAGCTGGATTTTGTTGCATCACAAGTGTGCAATGCTTTGAACCACTTTTTACATGAGCGTTAAAAAAAAGTGCAAGAAGTGGCTTATGGTCAGTGATTTGGAGTGAAAGTACTGAAGACCTCGGTTCAGTACAGCTTTTATGATACTACTATATGAGCAATGAGCAACAGAAATTGCTGCTCTGAAGAATGAGATTTCTCTTCCTATGTTGCTACTTCATCCCTCTCAGATACTTCCCATGCCTTGTCCATGGTGTCCAGCTGTCTACACCTGTACTGAAGTTTCATCACATGATATGTGTTAGATTAGGAGATACATAGGGATATTTATTGTAATGTCCTGAAGAATTTCCTGGCTGTAGTAGATCCTCTTACCCCCAAGGAACCTGGAAAGTAACTCTAGTTCAGAGAATGAGGATGGGAAGATTATTGGTGTTTAATACAGATTGTGAAAATTGAGATTGTCTTCATGCTCACCCATGATAGTTAACCTTACATTGCTGCCTTTTCTCCTTAAGTAAAGTACTGTTCACAGTTTTTGTAGCATTCCATACATTTCCCTAGAATTTCCAAAGGAGTTACTTAGTGTTTGTTTTAAGTTAAGCAAGGAAGTTAACATGCTTTGAAGTTACTCAGACCTGATCACAGCTGCCAAGAATGACTGGAAATATTTTGAAGCCTGAGCAGATCAGGGTCACTGGTCTTCTTGGTGGGAACAGCCACACACTCTGCACACCAAGCTTAGGAGGGAAAGGTGACTCCAAACCTGTATCAAGCAAAACGCGACTAGCACCACCTGCAAGTACAAGTCCATGTTGTGAGGAGCAACCAGCTAAGGGTGGCCACTGTTACAATGATTTAACCAGTAAGGAATCCAGGCATTCCTATGTAGGGACAGAATTTGATGCGCATCAAAAATTAACAAGATCTAGCAAATTAACAGCTTCTTTGAAACTCAGATAAACTTCCTCTGCTACCAAAGGTATTTCAGAGCATGTATCATACATAGAGATTTTTGGTTTGGGGACTGTGCATGTCACATCCTGATTGTACTGTTGTACTCTCTTCTATAGGCAGCTTGCTGTGATGCAGTGGCTTTTTCCAAAGCAGGTTTTATTTGGATTGTTGTTCCCCAGGCTTTGACTAGTGGAGAAAAAAGCAGGCACTGGACATGAGTGATACAGAGATCTGCATGAATCAAGTTGGGGCTGTCAGTGAGGCTTCCTGCGGTGTGACTCTGCAGTTCTAGCATGGCATTTGGTGCCAGCTGTGAGCACCCATCCTGTGATGGTCAGGGAGCTCCCTGATGCCCTTGCCCTGCATGCAGACAAGTTGTGATTCCTTCTTCCCCAGTAAACTGTGGAAAAGTTAAATGGCTTTTGGGGCACTTAAGAAGACTATGGAAAAATGCTGGAGGGATGTCGGCACTTCCATGATTTAGCCTAAAAATTCCTCTCAGCAGAGCGAATGTTCAGAGTCAGAGGGGAAATCTCGCCTGTAGCTGTGTACAAGCCAACTAACTTGGTCTGAAAGGACTAAATTAACCTTAGATAAGAAGTTTTTGTGCATGGTTGGTTAGCATATTAGAGATGTCTATATGAAAGCCCAAGCAAAGTGAAGGGAAGAAGGAGGCCTGGCCAGTCATCTGCCCAGCCTGGCCTGATCTCTTCCCACCCCCTGCATCAACCCTGGACCCGGCTTCCCTGTCTTACCTGCCAGGGCTGCTGGCACTCAGCATGAAGTGCTGTCCCACGCTCTAACATTGGTTTACCGAGAGCTGTTAACTTGAGGTTTTTCCGGTTTTGTTTTTGATTTTCTTTTTCTTTTTTCTTTTTTTTTTTTTTCAGAACCACCCACCTTCACTTGCCAAACAAATAGAGGGGACCCCCTGCTACTCCCTGGCTGCATTTAAAGAGGGATTTCAAGTTGAAGGAAAGGGATACTTAGTGTGGCAAGTGGATCTCACAGACAATGGTAAGTGCAGTGCAATCACTCTGTTGTGCTTTGTTTCAAATGTCATTGTATTTCAGAAAGTGACTACTATACATTACTTTCGGTAGTCAGAAAAGCGTAATCCTTAATTGGATCTTTGTTTGACAGTTACTTATCCCATACTCAGGAATTGGCTGTCCACTTGACATGACAAAATCATTCTTCATCAAGCTGAGTATGAGCTTCATCTTGTTCAAAGCATCCTTGCATCCCTCAGGCCCCAGCTCCAGCAGGAATGGCAATTCACATGCTTAAAGCATAGTAACCCTTTTGGGCATCACCTGCCTGCAGTGAGAAGTAGAACTAGTGTGGGTTGTCTATGGCCTGGGTTATACATTCCAGATTTACTGTGCTTGCTATGTGAAGAATGAAGTTGGCACTTGACAGCTGGTGGCATTCTCAGAATGTATGGTGGCTGCTGCATCTCAGTTCTGTGCTGACGCAGGGTCAGGGGCTGCCTGGTAGTCTGAGATAAGACCATGCTTTGTCAAGAGGTTTCTAGGCTACAGAGGCTACAAAACCAAGAGCTGTCTAGAAACACATCACTGTTAGTCCTTTGGAAATCACCACACGCACAAAAAGGACAACAGTAGCATGCATATTAAGAGCAGGAGTTACATGCAAAACAACTGCTTTAAACCCTCCTTAAGACCCTAAAATAACCTTGAAGCTCCTCTGAACCCCGTCTTTCAGGATTCCTTGTGTGCACCTACAGAAAAGAGTCTGTATCTGAGTTGCTGTTCTACTACACTCCCTCCTGAGGTGCTGGAATGGTCTCTTTGCAGTCAGTTGTACAGTAAAAGTCTCAAAATCCCTTTAAGTTGAAAATTGGGTCTAGCCTGCTGTGTAATGAGCAAAGATCAGGGAATCACAAAGATGTGTATGACCATTTTTTGATTCTCTGAATTAGACTGGAGACTAAATGGATTAGACCAGGATCTCCAGCCTGCCCTCATTATTATACTAAAAATATTTTACCGTAACTTTGCAGATGGCAAGCTTGATAAAATATATGAAGTTTGAGATTTAAGCTATGCAGTTGGTGAAACTGCCATAATGTAGAGCTAAAAAAATACAAATATATTTATAGCAATTATTTTGATCTTACATATCAGGCAGCAGCATGAAAGGAATACAAATATATGTATGTATTTATGCTCCTTAACCAAAAGCTGGAGTTAATAATAACTGATGTTTGGAGTTAATTATAATTGAAGCTTGGGGTCTTCATTTGTATATGCAGGACAGTCCCCCAGAGGTGTCTGTGACCAGGTTTATAGCTAGAGACAAGAAATTTGCTCACCATTGGAAACATGCATACTCCTGTAGAGTCATTTTGGGAGGGAAAATTACTGTATTGAGGCAACATGTTCAGGTAAAGCCAAAGGTAGGATTAGGTTAGTCATGGAAGGTCTCATCTCCTGACCCCTAAATATTTGGAGGGAAAGAGCAAGTAACAGAAGTTGATGCAGTGTTGTTGCTTTCAAATATCTGTCTAGAGTCAGAGCTATCATCAGATGAACTTACTCATGGGAACTGGAATTGCACTAGCTTGGGCTTGAACTGGCTTGGAAACAGTTTTTCCATCCTGCAAAATGTAAGCTTTGTCTTCTTTGTCCTTTCTCAATCTGACATAAATTTTTCAGGAAAAAGGCAGTTCATTCCTAGTAGGTATGTAATCAGAGAATCTTCCCAGTCTCAGGGAGCCTGGGCTGAAGGGGCTGTGCTGTCATTTTCTGCATTTCTGGTGGGAGAAGCTCCTATAGGGGGGCCTTTCTTCTCTTCTTTTGGCAGAAATTCTGCTCTGGACATGAGAAAGTGTTCAGTTCACTGGAAAATATTATTGCAGAGCATTTTGATTTTGATGAAAAAGCGTTTTCTTTTCCTTCGTGAATGGAAAATATGACCCTCACTCTGTATTAGCTGTGTTTTGCATGCAGGCAAACACAATTCTTCCCACAACAGTTCCATTTTACATGCAAGTATAAACACATTTCTCTTTGTTATTGGTTCTGGAGTACTTCGAATAGGAAATCATTCCCAGTACTGATAGTAAGTGCAGCTTACAGGCAGCTTGTTGGCCTCATACCTTACATGCCCCGCTAGTCCATGGAATGCTTTGTTCTGCTGGGAAGAAGCGCCTCTTGGTTTCTTGCATGTTTTGTAGTTTCTTGATGTGTGCAATAAGGACTGTGCACTATGCTCAAATTTGCATTTTAGACAGGCATGGTCTCAGCCATCCCCTGTGATAAGAACAATTATTCTGACCTCTATCTATCTAGATCCTTGCCTCTTTAGCTGCCACACTTTTGGCATTTTGTTTCTTAGATAAAAGCTAAAAGCCAAGCATCGAAACTGAAATTATTACATTAATGTGTGTGAACACACAAATATCCTTCTATAGCTCAGAAGCTCTTCATTTCATTATTTCCCCTGCCAGAGATTTCTTGCGAGGAAAGATTGCACCAGAAGGAGAGACAAAGGTAGGTGAGTGGTAGGGTAGATAGGTAGGTAAGTAGCCGCCTAAAGAAAGGGCAGAAGAGGCCAATGTGGAAAGCCTTTGTTTGAACTGCACTGAACATTGTTTCCTGGAGCCTTTCACAATAGCTGAAGGACTTTGTGTCTGGCAGGTAATTGTAGTCTGCCAAGGTTTGATGATGGAGAAGCAAACAAAACAAATTCATAAAACATGTCTGCAGTACATGCGCTACAATCAGCTGGGTCGGCTGGCTCTGTAGAAAGAGCCAGCATACAAGACCTGGGAAGTCCCAGCAGCTGTGCTCTAACCCTGAATGCTGTGTATTATTTATTCACTTCGTTCTGCCTAAGCTGGGACATGAGGACAGACATAAATGTGATTTGCCTTTTAGAGTACATTTGAACAGATGTAACAGGTGTCTGTCAGTGCATTTACCTTGTGTGAGGAATGCTTGCTGTAATTGCTTGCGTGCCAGGGCAGGGCTTACAGTGTTTGCTAAATTCAGAGCCCTCCAAAGCTTGGGCTCACATGAAAGGGTGTGTAACTCAGGGTCCTACAGAGCATGGGGCCTATTGCAGCTGTGCTGTTCTTGCTTGCCTACAGCCATCCCTGAGGGTAAGTCCCCTGAAGCCAGGCTTGCTTGCTGTAATGCTGCCAGGAGGCAAACTTAAACACGAAACAGAATAACCTACATTAGTAATAGGATTTTCTTTCCCTGTTGACTCTGTGTAGTAAGATTTCCATCTTCATAAGGGCGTATTTTTTTCTTTTTCGTGCAGCCAGCCAATACTGTTTTTTCACAGGAAATCATGATTTCTTTCTGTCTGTTCTGCAAGTGACACGATGTGAGCCTGCTCTAAAGAAGAAAGCATGTAGCTGCAGTTAGCCTGGGAATAAATGTGCTTTGCAGTATAATAGTCTGGGCTCTGCACCGACCACAGCAACATGGCTGCTGTTTTGGAGCTCTCTCACACCTGTCCAAAGAGAAACATAGGCAGCTAGAGTTTGCTTCTGCCTGGAAAATAGCGTGGATACATACCCACACACATGCTGGCCAATCCTATAAGCACAGACAAATCCTATGAGAAATGAAAGGCAATGCACATCATCCTGGCTTTACCTTACTATGAAATTTAGGATTTAACTCTGCTATCTTGCTCAGGAATGGGAAGTCAGTGGTGAAAGATGGATATTAATGGTGCATTCAGAGTTGATTTCTCCTGTGTTGGTCAAACTGTTTAAAGAAGGAAAGAAATTCTAGTTGTAGTTGTGCATAGCTTTGTCTCAAAATAGACAGTCTTGGGTTGTATTCACAGGCTTTGGATAGAGTCACTTTTAGCTTATTGACACTTTTTTACTGAAAAAAATTACTTTGAAACCACTGACAGACTCACCAGTTGTATGGTAGACAGGTGACCCACGGAGTCTAAGGACACCTCCTGACAGTATGCAGCTTAACCAGCCATGCAAGGTATGTCTTCATAGCCACAATTAGCAGCAAAGCCTGGCACTGCTGAGGATCGATGACATAGTGACAGTTTCAGTGCAAGCTGTCTGACCCAGTAGTCTGGCCTTTGCATCAGCCAAGAAAAACTTGTTTCATGATTCTTGCCTCAGCCTTACTTTCTTCTATTTGTGCTTGTTTCCATCTCTCTGTTGTTATGTGAGCTGTGGAAACAGAGACCATAGTCTGCAAGGGAGATTCTGCAAATATTTCAGCCTAAGTTACTGCCATTTTTATTGCTAAACTTAATTTTTTGTGCACGTTTAACTTTATGTTGCTTTCCCCAATTAAGTAAATGATGATACTGAGCAATGTCTTTTCAATTTTGTCTGTGTATAAATGAATTCTAATTTTCTTTCTCAGTATGATGCTGACCCTGCATCTAGTTTTCTTATGATTTATATTTCATTCAGAGATATGAGCCTTCCTGAAGCCTATTGCCTAATAATTAATTAAGCTCATTTTAAGTCATTAATCTGTTGTTCTGCATGATTTTTCCAGAACACATCTAAGATGTCTGATGCAATTTTTATTCTGAGTCCTTTTAATGCAAGTCTTTTCAATAACTGCCTGCCTTTATTTTCCATTTGCATCACCTGCAAGTGATTATCAATACAAGCCTAATGGATTTACAGTAACCCTTGAAAAATTAGATACTTGAGGTGAAGTCATTTCACTATTTTTTTTTTTTTTTACAAGTCTAGTATTCTTCTCAGCCACCACAGCAGTATGTTCAGAAAGCCATGTGATCTAAATGTTCCAGCATTAAGATAACCTAAACCCATTTGCTGTGGTATTGAAGACTAACACAGATGACCCAGGGTTTCAGTATTTGGAAATGACTTCTAATTATTCTGTATTTTCCAACCCTAATGTGCACATCTCCCAACTCTTTGGTGGAGACTCTTTTGAGCTGTCTTTAACATTTATCAGGGGAAATTCTGAGATCTCTGTTGGAGCTCTCCAATTTGCAGCAGAGCAGCTGACCCATTTCTGTTTAGGGCAATGTGTCTTTGGTTATAAAATCATCATTCTTTATAAGGTTCTAGCAAGGGGACAAATGGATGTATTTTTTTACTCTGGGTGACATCTTTAAGCTGATAGACACTATTTGCCCAGTATTTTTTAATCTCCATTTCATGAAAAATGAAGGTCTTTGGCTTAGAATTTTAATTTGATTTATATTCACAATTTCTCTCAACAAGTTTCAGCCTACCTGATATCAAAACAAGAACATAAGCTTTGGTCAAAGGTTACCATGTGATTTAATAGTGAGAAAGGATGTTGATTTTTTCTCATCATTTTTTAATTTCTCAGAAAATGAATTAAAAACTCACTAAGTTTAATCCCAAACCAGTTACGTTTAAAACTTGTGCGAAATGAGACTTTGAAAGACTTTTGACAATCCAAAAATGCTGCTTTGTACAAATGTTCTAAGTTTGACCCCTTGAGGGGAGGTGATCTTGTCCACCACAACAGCACATAATCTAGGGAGGCTCTTTGATACCTTTCAGACCCCATGGTGGCTGAATTTAAATTATCAAGGGCCTTATTGCTGAACATACATCTTACTAAAAAAACAATAATCCCCAAACATTTTACAGGTCATCAAGGCTGTATGTATCCTACTGCCAGCCTGAGGAATGTTCTGGCAAAAGACCAGCCAAACCTGACCTCAGCTTCAAATTTTGCTCTTGTTACGGAGACTACATTCTTATCTCGCTACCAGGACAATGTTTTCTCTAATAGTTTTTCCAATTTGATCAATGTGAACAGTCAAATATGCTTACTTTCAGGACAGAACTGGGAGCTCCAATTCCAGCTCAGGATGCAGTGAGCTGAACTATCATCCAGTTTTCCAGATTTTTACATCTGTTGTGTACAAGATTGATATTTGTTTCCCTCCAGCTTGTTCCCAGAGCAAGGTAAATGCAATATTTATTTTCAGTATGCAGTTTTTACTTTCCCCTTCAAGTTAATTTAGTCCCTCTTATTCCTTATGTTTTGTGCCTTTAAGCATGGGTAACATGTATTGAGAGAGTTCTTTTCAACATATGACTTTTGCTGTTTGGGGAAATGGGACAGGGTTCAGTGTATAATGCAAGAACATAAATTAATAATAATAAATCAGTTCATAGAAAGTGGGAATTAAGGAATATTGCAGGAGGAGATGTGTAAAAAAGAAAACCTATAAAGTAATTATGAGGCACAGACTCCATTTATTACTGCCAGCTTGCAAAGGAAATTTTTCTTTTTGGTAAATATCTGTGCATGCAGAGTTCCCTTTCTATCTATTCCCACAAAACCTTTTCAAGGGCATCTGTAGCTGCCTTATCGAAGTTCTAACTTCTAGTCCTAACTAGCAGTATGCATGTGTGGGAAATCTTTTGCTACTGTTTGAGTAGCCATAGTCTTTACCTGCTAAAAAACCTCCAGACAACTTCTGTGATTTCAATAAATACATTCGGTTTCAGAGCCACTGTTGGATAGGATGCAGTGTAATGTTTGCTTGTGAACTGGCTATACACACGTATAATTTCATCAGTCAATCACTTTTAAAAGAATGCATCCCATCAAATTGCTCAGCATTTCATAACCTGAAGATTTAGTTCTTAGTAAACAGGTCACGTGAGTCATGCAGTGCAGCTCAGCTGCTGGAAGGAGTTGTAAAGTTGCATTAAAACTATGTTTATCACTACAGGGCAGATTTGTGGAGTCAGTAAATTTGTATTACCCTGGTTACTGCTTTGACTTTTCAAATAGCTGATAATTTTCTCTTGCTTGGTCACTACTTTCTGAATAAGCTGTGGAAATTCAATGGAGCTGTAGCAGTCATACCAGTCAAGGATGCCTCCTTGTATTTGCTCTTATAGTTCCTGAAGTACGTGTGATTCATATCCCATTGGGATTGCTCTTTCATCTTAGTAGTTGAAAATGTCCGTATTTTTAATTCCAGTTTGCTCAAAGCAGCATAAGAGCTGCAAGCTAATGTGTGCTGCAAAAATATATTTCAAGAAAAGTAGATTGTAACCATTCATTTGAATAACTTTGATTTGTTTCAGCTACAGTTCCAACATCTTTAATTGCATTTTCTAGTAATGTTCAAAGGAGCTTGTTTGCAAAGAAGTATGCTGGTATTGCAAACTGTCTTGTAAAATCTGATTTTTTTTTTTTTTTGCATATTCTTTCCCCCCCAAAAAAACGAACTTAAATGTTTTGAAGCAATAGCTATGGGACAGACGCAGTAGTATGTTAAGTCACACAGCAAAAATAATAAATTGTCATGGTGAACAGTCCTGCACAAATACAGCCTGAAATAAGATTGCTCTGAAAATCCTCTCCATCAGAAAGTGAACAAATCCATGAAAATATAGCGTGCAATCAGTTAAAGGTGAGGGTTTATATCTGTAAAAGACTCATTTGCTGTAATACAGAGGCAGCTGGAGTAGAGATGCTTAATGGAGTAGAGCTCTGTTAAAATACCTTGTCTCCAAGTGGTTACAGAGCACCACACGGCACCAAGAACAAAAATAGTCTGAGTGGAGGAATAGAGAACTTAAAATCTCTGCCTGAGCCAAGACTATGGAAATGTGGAAGACAACAGGAGGAATTTCAGCAGGCACTTTGCTCTGTGTTTGTAAGAAAGCAATGCCAATAGAGAGTAAGACCTTCAGAAGGTAGCCTTATTATTGATAGTGGCTTGTTAAAAAAGCTTGTTATAGTTAATAGTTTTTTGTTAGGCAGAGTGGAGGCTGACTGTGAAGTGGTAGTACAGAAATGTGAGGAACCCTTAATTCCATGTAAAAATGAAGCATATGTGTGAGATTGGCTCAGAGTGAGCAGAGTCTTGCAATTTCAGGGGACTGGGTTCCAGTGGGAGCTGTGAGGAAAATTCAGAGGAACTACTGGAAAACCCAGAATGAAGCTGAACAAAGCTGCTGGAAGGTGCTTGTTATGAATGTAAGTGTAGAAGAAAGTCACTCAGGACATCCTGCAGAGTGAAATCTACAGTTTTTGTGGTTTTTTTTTTTGTGGCAGCAGGGCTCTTTTAGTACACAAAAATTTGCAAACAAAATCCATCAGCACCTGTACAGAAGGATGAAAAGCTTATGCTTGGAACAAACCAAGAACAACACTGCAACCTACATACTTTGGACAACCACCACTTAAAAGGGTGATAGCCAGAAAAAGAAATACAGATCAGATCTCAAAAGGCAGTGAGTTGCACCGTTTTCTAATTGATTGCGGAGGTTCCCAGAGTGCAACTGGTTCGGGCAAAGATGACAATTCTGCCTCTTGCCCAGATGAACTCCACATAGCAGCAACAAATACTCTGCCAAAATATGAAAACTGTTGACCTGCGAGTGAATATGATAGCAATTATTGCAAAGCTGCACACTGATTCATAAACCACTGTTCCCAGAAATTCTATTAAAAGATCTTAGAATAAGTCACAAAAACAGAATATAAACAGATAAAGAGCATTATTTAGTACAGTACAAAGTACTAGTACAGTACTCTAGTACACAGCTGAAAGACACACACACATTAAGAGTCAGCCCCAACATGGAAAACACTGTTCCTGCCTACAGCATGCTAATCGAGTATATGAAGGGAAAGTCTAAAACACCAGCATTTTGGGGGGAAAATAAGTGGTTTATTCTGTACCCTGTGGAGATACTTTCCATCCATTCAGTTTCATATCCTGAAACCTGAAAGCAGGCAGCTTGTACTTAAGAGATGAAGGGAAGCTCTTGTGTCTATGTGAAGATTACAGACAGTATAAGATCATAGACAGCATCTCTTCATATGTAATTGCCCTGTAGTCCAGGATTGACACAGATGAGCAAAGAGCCATCTGCAAGTAGGCGTGCACTGCTTCCCCAGAGAAGTGCTCAAACCACCAGTTTAAGTGCAGTAGACCAAACAAGAACATTTCATGGAGTCAAAGGGAATATTCTGCTGCCATCTCAGTACCTGAAGCTGGAAACTACTGCGCTTCTCCCCTCCTTCTTTAATTTTGATGAATCTTAAGATACTCAATACTAAGCAGACTGGCTTTGTATGAGTGCAGTGTCCCACCAAAATGAGCTCCCCTAAGATTAGTTGTGGTGCTTTTGCAAGGAGGCGGTGTTAGGGCTTTGGCTTTTTCAGGCCATGGAGGGAGATACATCCGTAGCTCCTTCTGTGAACTCTCTAGACATCAATGGTCAGTGTGTCAGAGAAAGGCAGAAAAGCCATGCAATTTTGACTGTTTTGGTGGTAGGTTCACCGTGGATGCTCTTTTCCACAGTAGAAAATTTGTCAGATGACATGAGTCAGAAAGGTTTAACTGTGAGTCTTCGCTGGGGCTTGAACCAGAGGAAGGAACTGTGGCAACAGTAGCATGCTCAAAGAGAATGCTTGAGGAACCTTGAGCACATTTAAGCCAGAAGCCCAGGTTAGGGATTCACAGAGTTAGATAGCAGCTGAGTAAGGGCGTTCAGGACCCTGATTTTCAATTGCTGTTGAAATATACCCATGTCCCTTCCTTGTTTCATATCTTAATCTTGATTACTCAGTTTTGCCATCTGTTGGAGTAGAATAATAGTTCTTTTATATATAGGCTTTATATGAAGAGATTTATGGAAGTTAATTTGTAATCTTTGCGCTTCCTTTAATTGTTCAGAAGGAATTATATATACACAATATATGTTATTTCACATGTAAAATTAACAGTAGATGTTTCATTACAAACAAAGTAGTTACAAATATGTTGTCCTTCTTTTCATCAGTCAACATTTCCATTAATGCCAAACAAACAAACAAACAAGCAAAATCCCCCCTGTGCTTTTGAGTACACAAAATTCTGGATTCATAAAATATCTCCCGTGTTTATGGTTGAGTAGCTTTTTCTTTTCTGATTTTAAGATTTATAACTAAAATAGTGTGGACTGGTTCTACAGAAATTTATATATACAAATAATTTTATGCACAGGTAATCTTCTTGAGCTGAAACAGAACTAGTATATTCATGATGGTTCCCTAGTGCATATTCAGGAGGAGTATATTTTCAGTTGTATATGGAACATTTGTTGTCCTTTCTTAAGAGAAAAAATGTGTACATATACAATTATGAAAAAAAGATAAGAAACGGAAAAATATGCAAGCTGAAAAATCCCTGTTTGCCCTTCAGTTTACTAATATAATAATGTTTATTTAATACATGCTAAATGAAAAAAAACAAGCCATATTGCCTTACAGTTGGCTATTTTCCTAGCAAGCCTCACTTTGTCCAACTCTGCTTTTACTTGTTTGACAATCTGAAGAAGTGATCTTCAAAATTAGAATATATAATTTCAATGAGATAAATATTTTCTTTGTGTATTAAAGGAAAAATGTGCCTCCTATACAGAAGGTGTGATAAAAAGGACTGCTGATAATTCTTTTCTTGGCTGCAGTCCCAGTAAATGAGTCACATTTAATCAAGATTTTGCCCTGTTATATACCTGGGGTCAGTATCCTGGAGATTCAGTGGTTACTAATGGTTACTCAGTCAGGAAAATGAAGAAGTAGGGGAGAAAAAAGTATGCATTTAAGATGTTTTTTTCTGAGTCCTTCTGTGAGAGTGAGAGCTGAAGACACTCCCTTCTCCTCTACCCCATACATGCATTTTGGTGGGCTGCAAAATGGACTCCTGTTATGGTCTCAAAAAGGAAAGTGATAGTAACCCCCTTTTGAGTAACCTCAAAACCTTTTAAAAAACCTATAGCAACAACAACAACAACAAATCTTGGTTAGATCACCTTCTGTGAAACAATGGGCTGGGGAGAATTTACTGTAGGTTCTCCACACCTCAGTTCCTCGAAAATGGATGTACAACCTATGCTGAAAAAGAGGGCATTAGAGGATGTAACTAATATGAAGATATGATGGCTGCTCTGAAAGTAATGTGTCCTATTTTATTATGTTGGTCCACGAGCATGGATAGTGATAGGACAAGGGGGAATGGTCTTAGACTGAGACAGGGGAGGTTTAGATTAGATATTAGGAGGAAGTTTTTCACACAGAGGGTGGTGACACACTGGAACAGGTTACCCAAGGAGGTTGCGGATGCCCCATCCTTGGATGCACTCAAGACCAGTCTGGATGTGGCTCTGGGCAGCCTGGTCTGCTGGTTGGTAACCCTGCACATAGCAGGGGGATTGAAACTAGATGATCATTGTGGTCCTTTTCAACCCTGGCCATTCTATGATTCTACGATTCTGTGATGTCAGAGGCAAAAGTTGGCAGTACGATGGTGGAGACTGAACCTTCAAACAAATATTCCATTACATTTTCTTGCCACATGACAGATAGAGCAGAGAGGTAGTTTAACAATACGGCATCTGACATGGAAGTGCATGTATGAAGCAAAGAGTTTTCACTGAATCCTTTTATGTGGAAGAAATGGCTGAATGTTTATGGAAACCGAACAGTGGATTTGAGCCCAGTAAGACAATAGGTAGTGCATTTCAGCAGTGGTGACAACAACTATGGGTTGCCTCCTCTTTTACAGATGATTATGAGCACAGCTTTCAGACTCTTCTTCGTGGCTGGTGAAAATGCATAGATTATGGTGTGACTGGGCTGAAGAACAGTGTTTTGTAGCTGAGAATGTAATCTATTGAATAATGTTATCATGCTCTTTTACCTGTTCTAGTTTCCATAGAAGTAAATGAGGCATTACTTTTGGAGCAATCTATGTAGATTTTAGATCTAGCTATATTCAACAATTATCCTAATCATATAAGATTAATGTTTTTTGTCATTCATGTAATTGCCTATTTTCCAAAAGTCTGCTCGTGCATCTGTCTGGAATTGTTATGATATTGTCGTTTTGTCTCAATCTCATTTGATCTAATATCCGTAAGTTTTATTCACAGTTAAAGGCCTAAGTGAAATGGCCACTTAACCAAATGCCTACATTTCAGTAGCATCACCAAATGACTGCTCTGACAGATTGACTCTGATGAGAATTAGAGTTAGCACAACTCCCTTATTAATCACTGCTTGCTGGCTTTTAACAACAGCAGTATTGGAGTGAAGTTCAGGTGTGCAGGGGATTTGTGTGTCATGAGAGCTCAGAATGAAGTGGAGAGAAAGGAGGGAGAAGTGGAGAAGGTTATTCTTTGTTCTAGGAACATTTTCTCCTTTTAAGTCAATCACATATACCGTCATGCCGAAAGTATATGAAGCACATCCCTGAGTCTTCAAGGATGGTATGCAACTAAATGCTGGGTCTTGCTATAAAAAGGACATGAATTGCCTCGACAAGGGCACTGAAATGAATAATTCCTGTTACTGAAAGAAAGTTGTGTGGATGTAAACTAGTCCTTGAATCTGCAATTCAGTTACCAGCTTAGCACTCTTCTGCATGGTTCTGTGGCTGATCAGGGCATACACACACAAACAAAAGGGATTCCAGCTGCTCCATGCTTTCCCCAGGGAGAGATTTTATTGACTGCTTTTGCATATATATGCAGCAGCACCTCTTTCAAGCCATGTATGCAGCAGCTAGGCAGGTTATTTGTGGGTCTGTTTTGTTGGTGGGTTTCTGTTTTGTTTGAGTTTTTGTTTGTGTGTTTGTTTTTTCCTTTGTGTCCCAGAGGAAACAGCTGGGGAAAAGACTTTGGAGTAGGTCTGCAGGCCTCTTATGCTGGTTTATTTGAGCTGTTTGTTATGTTTGATTTAATTTGTCCTGTGTTTAAAAAACATGAACTCCTAAGAATGTAGATGTGCATGAGAAACATCCAAAATAAATAAATATTCCAATAATACCACCCAAATTGTCCAAATGTTATAGCATAAAATAAATCAGTGTGGGTATTTTCAGTGTGATGAACTAACACTTGAGAACGTATTCCTAAAAGGAGCTAATTCAGCATTGCCTGTGACCAACTTTGTAACTTGAATATATTTGTCGGTAAGAGTTACTCATACAATATGGTCTTCAGCACTGGAAGTTGAACCCACAGCACGGACAAAAACTCTGCACTGGTTGTGTTTAAGGTTGTATTTGCTGGGGGAAATATGGAAATTTATTTATGTCTAACAATGTTAACAAAATGGCACAGTTTTTTGGTTTTTTTTTTTTCATTTTTGTTTTTGTTTTCTTTTTAAATAAGGAAAAGACCTTGAAAACAATTGTGTAAAATGTTTATTTTTAATATGGTTTTCATTTGTTTAATAGCTTCTTTCCCCATTGCAGTGTTGGAATTTGAGGTTTCAAAAAATGTGCAAGAAGCACTTATTTTTCACGCAATTAACAGACAAAAGCAGAAGACAGGCAAACTGACATCTTCTGTTCCTTTAGTATTCTTTAAATAATTACTCCATTTAATGTTAATATAAAATAGATTTCCTCAATTGTGCTACAGGAACATGATACATTCATGAAACCCAAACCTAAATATAGCTTTAAAAAAAATAAAAAATAAAAAAATCAAACCATTTTTTTGCTTGTTGTAGCTCATTAAAGCATTTTTTTTACTCAATACCAATGAACTATCATCAAGAATTGTCACCTTTTTATTCTGGAAGTTATATTTCTCTATATTAATCCTTTGTTTCTCATCAACAGCAAGGGCATATTCTCAACTTGCATGAGATCATCGTGAACAAAACTGTCTTTGAGTGCTGAAAATCCAGACCTGCATTTTCAAGGCCTTATAATTGAGGTATTTTAAGATATAAATATAATTTACAAATTGTGCTTTAATTTTATTGTTAATTCTGCCACTGTAACTGCTGCTATCTTAATTACTCCCCCATATATACCTAGTTATCGATTTTTAAAATTTGTTTTAATTTTTTCTTTTTTTCCCTTGGCTTGATCTTACTTTTTTATTGTATGCCAAAGCTTGGATTTAGAAGATTATCATGGACAAACTTCAAAACAGATTTTGCAAATAGTTCTTGTAAATCTTGTGACCAAAAGACTGTATTTATGCATTTCTTAGCAAGAGAAACTTTGCCTACTCTGTGCAAAGAATGGATCCTTTACAAACATCAGGTGCCATTTATCTGAAGGCATTCCTAATAGACGGAAGCTGAGCCTTCATTTAAGTTTTTGTCATGGTTTCACTTACAGGTAGACCTAAGATTCATTCACCTCAAATTCATTATGCCTGAAAAACCACTGCATGCTTTGCATGCATTGGGTCTGTTTATGTGTTTATATTAAGCATAACTTCAATGTTGATATAAGATATAGTGTTTGGTCTGTAGAGGAGACTGTGAAACCAAGAAAGGAAGACAGAACAAAAGTCACTGCATGCTGTCAAGAGAGAATGTGCTCCTGGGTGAAGTGTGAGATGTAGGTATGCAAGAGGACATGCATCCCCTCAGATGCCTTAGGTAAACTTCTCTAGCTTGTCACCTAGATATAGAGGAGTAGAGAGCAATCTTTTAAATTTATCCTTTGTGTAAATCCAACTTTATTTCATTTTTGTTCCCTGCTTTTTTTTTTTAATCTGTACCATTGTAATTTGGTATTTTTTTCTGAATCAGAGGAGGTTTAGATTAGACATGAGGAAGAACTATTTCTCTCAGAGAGTGGTCAGGCACTGGAATGGCCTGCCCAGAGAGGTGGTGGAGTCGCTGTCCCTGGCAGTGTTCAACAGGCGTCTGGACGACGTGCTGTGTGACAGGTTTTGTAGCTTGTGGTGGCAATGGTGATGAGGAGACAGTTGGACTAGATGATCTTATACGTCATTTCCAACCTTGTGATTCTATGATTCTATGAATTTTGTAAGAGTAAGTAATCTGCTTTCAACTTTAACCCAATTTCACTGAAGCATTATTTCCCAGTCATTATGTAGCACCAAAATGCGCTATGGCTGTCTTAGCCATCCTTACGTGTGCAGTATTGTACTTTTCTCCCTAACATGAGAAGGCCAGATGCCATGGTTGAGGGTTAATAACACAGTGATTTAATGAGAAAAAAGAAAGTATTTCTGTTTCCCCCCAAAATGCTAGCATATGACAATGGAGAGCGTGGCTGTACTTGCAGGATCCCAGAATGTCTGGTAGCCACATTAAACATACATCAATGATACACCAATATTTTACATAGATCAGCAGCTTCAGAAGGCAAGCCTGTATACCTGCTATTATCAGAACAGGCTGGAAATAAATACATGTGGAGAATCAGTAAAGTACTTTTCCTAATCATGGTTGCATTGCATAAATATGATAAGCCTTAGAAACAAAACCAGACTACAAAATCTAATGCTGTTGTTTTCTTCCCATTTCCCTTTCAATCCAGTCAGTTTTTTTTTTCTGGCAGGTGAGCACTTCAAAATGATCCTCCCACGTAAGAAACTATGGGAGCTATGAAATATTACTGCAGTCCAGTTATCTCTGAAATGCTGACCTGCCTAGCTAACATGGAGACAAAATGCAGTTATTCCCTTTGACATGAAGTCACTTGTGAATTTACCAGATGAACTTCCCTGACAAATGGTTATCACCCACTCAATCCATCACTTCAGGGAGGCTGGGCTGCCCCATTCCTTTTCTTTACTGTGCTTTTAACTTTTGTTCTGCTTCTCAAAAATATTTAGGGGTAAAGCTCAATCCAATATTTAAAAGTATGTGATTTAGGGCATCAAGTAACAAAGAGGTCTTTTAAAATTGCATATTATACAGCAATCATGTACTTAGAAATGCCTCCTTTTTAATATAGAAAATCAACTAGAATTCTTCATTAATATTTTAATTGCTGTAAATGTTTAGTTCCCAACTATCCACATGGTAATTTACACTTATACTGTGGCTGGTGGGAGTTGGTTAATTTTCCTTTGTGCTATTCCAAGGATCTCACTTCTTGTGACAGAAAAGCTGCAGATGACAGTTGTACTGTATGCATAAAAGTAAAAAAAAGGAAAGGTAAAATATGTATGAGAGGATTTTTCTGAAACCCAGAAGAAAAAATGTTAGCAAATTTACATAGTTGAAAAACTCCACTGTACCATAGCAAGTAGACTAAGGTAGGAAATAGCTATTTTGTGGATACACAGCTCTTAGTCTTGTTTTGTCTAGGCAGCAGATGATCTTCTCTGAAGAAATTCAAGACCCTCCATGATACTTTCCCGCTCAACTTAATGTAGGAAATATGCTTTAGTGTGGGGGTTGTCCCTCCCTACTCTGCTCTTGTGAGGCCCCACCTGGAGTACTGTGTCCAAATCTGGAGACCCCAGTACAGGAAAGTACAGAGAGCTGTTGGAGAGGGTCCAGAGAAGGGCCACAAAGATGATAGGAGGCTCGATCACCTCCCCTATGAGGAGAGGCAGAGGGAGCTGGGCTTGTTCAGCCTGGAGAAAAGAAAGCAGCGGGGTGACCTCATTGCAGCTTTTCAGTACCTAAAGGGAGCCTACAAAGAGGAGGGGAATCAACTCTTTGAAAGGGTAGATAACAGCAGGACAAGGGGAAATGGTTTTAAGTTGACAGAGGGAAGATTTAGGCTGGATGTCAGGGGGAAGTTCTTTACAGAGTGGTGAGGTGCTGGAACAGGCTGCCCAGAGAGGTTGTGGATGCCCCGTACCTGGAGGTGTTCAAGGCCAGCTTGGATGGGGCCCTGGGCAGCCTGGTCTGGTATTAAGTGTGGAGGTTGGTGGCCCTGCCTGTGGCAGGCAGGTTGGAGATTCCTAATCCTTGAAGTCCCTTCCAACCCTGGCCATTCTGTGATTCTTTGTGGTTGGACTTGATGATCTCCAGAGTGCCAAGCCCTATGATTCTATGCTTCCTATGACCTATGATTTTATGATTTCTTGATTCTGTGGAAAGCTACATATTGAGAAGACTAATAAGTATTTTTTTCTATTTAGAGTCAACTCTGAGAACCAGGAGGGAATGCTCAACAGAATGTCTTGGAATATTAGGTGGGAAAGCATTGCAAAACCCATGTAGCATGTGAAAGTAGCATGAACTACTTTCAGTGAACTCCAGGGGTATTAAACGTAGAATCATAGAATCACCAAGGTTAGAAAAGACCCACAAGATCACCCAGTCCAACATTTCATGACAGCCATTATCCCCATGTCTTCTCCTGCTCGGCAGTGATACAGCACAGAGTTGTGGATGAAGCAGGGGAGAAAAGAGGCTGCTACGGGGAAACCTGGTCTAGCAAAAGTCTTTTCTTTGTGGGCTTTGGTGCAAGGGAAAACATGGATGTTTCCCCTTGCACTAATATACAGTCAGCTGAATATGAGCCAACAGTGTGATCAAGAAGGCTGATGGCATCCTGGCTGGTATCAGAGATGATGTGGTGAGCAGGACTAGGGAAATAATCCTGCCCCTGTACTCAGCACTGGTGAGGTCCCACCTCAAGTACTGTGTTCAGCTTTGGGCACCTCAATACAGAAAGGACATTGAGGTGCTAGAGGTGCTAGAACAGATCTAAAGAGGGGCAACAAGGCTTGTGAAGGGCTTGGAGAACATGCCCTGAAGGAACTGAGGATGTTTAATTTAGGGAAGAGGAGGCTGAGAGGAGACCTTATTGCTCTCTTGAAATACCTGAAAGGTGCTTACAGCAAGAGAGGGGTTGGTCTCTTGTCACAGGTGACAGGACGAGGGGAAATGCCTTTAAGTTGTACCCGGGGTGGGGGATTAGGTTGGATATCAAGAAAGAGCTCTTTAGAGAAAGGGTTGTTAAGCACTGGAATAGGCTCCCCAGGGAGGTGGTTGAGTCACTATCCCTGGGTGTGTTTAAAAACCGCTTGGATGTGGTGCTAGGGGACATGATTTAGTGGTGGGTTGTTAGAGTTTGGGTAGTATGGTTAGGTTGCAGTTGGACTTGATGAGCTTTAAGTTCTTTTCTAACCTGAGCAATTCAATGATTCTATGATTCTGTGATTGTCTTCAGTATTGCTCAGTGGATGTTGGTATTCAGGGTTCAAAGACAAAGCTACATCTGATGTGAGCCTGGAAAGGAGCTACCACAGGAGGGGTGGGCTGCCAAAGTCCTTCTCTAAAGCACAATGCTGCCTGAAGCCTAGGCCTGACCAATTGCACTGGGTTGCTTTCACAGTTCCCCCTCCGTTGTTCTTCCTCGACACCCTTCAGCATGTTGTGATAAAGGGGACGGAGGAGGTACTGCCCTTCACGTGGCTTTCGCTCTATTTCCTCAAATATTGTGGGGACTGCTTTAGAAAGTGTGCTATTTTTCTCATTGTGCTGTTTTGCTGATTTTGTCATTGCTGTTGTGTTCATTTCTTAAGGGAATGAAACTAGTAGGAGTGTAGGGCTTGACTGGATGTCTGTCTCTGTGTCTGTTACTAAGTTTTGAGCCCAGTGGCAGGTTTCAGACAAATGTGACAGAAGGCTAAAGCTCTCTCAGATAATTAAGTAACAAACATCATGAAAAGGAGACAAATGGGTAGAGGAGACAGATGCTGTAAATGCCCTTATTGTGGGAAAAACTGCAGAGTGGTATCTCACGTCATCAGGCACTAGAACAGCTACATGGGAAAAAGACCCCCTATAAATGCTCCAAACATGGAGCAAGCTTCAGCTGGATTTGTCTTTCATGTGTGCCAGACTCAAGCACTCATAAGAATACGCTCAACAGAAAGTGGGCTTAAATTTCTTCTGAGTTCAAATAGCTGGTTTTCTGACTGGCAGCCCCCCAAAGTGTTCTTTTCATTCAACTATTTATATTTTTGAGAAAGGTATTATCTGTCTGTAAGCAGGTAGATTGAATTGCATATGATCTAAACAGAAAGCAATGCCAGCTCCCTTATTCTGCTCAGAGCCACTTTACCCGCAGTAAGTTCTGCACTTTGGTAACTTGGAAAAATGGTCACAGTGAAGAATACTTTGTGTTATGCCAAGTAATCCATAGCTATCAGGAGAATTGAGTCAACAGTGTGGCCATGATTGCATATGTTGTTGTGAGCAGAATTCAGGAATAAAGAGCAAAGCCCAGCTGAGAGAAATTAGGAGCACTGGCTCATACCATGCTATTAGCAGTGTCTTAGACATAACAGAGGTGCAGCAGTTCCCACAGACAAAATGGATGAAGCTCACAAGGTCAAAAGCTCCACACACTGCTAGTTAACCATGTTGCTAAATATTTGGCTGTCATGGCATCCTGGAATAACGCTGGCAGAGATATAACGGGGACAAATCAGACAGGCAAGTCCTGCCATGGCTGAACATTCCAGCTGAGTGTGGCTGCATCTGGGGCACAGCTGGATACCAGAGACAGTCAGTCCTGGTCAGTTTCAGAAATACAGTAAATAGTTTTGGAAAAATTAGCTGAAAATTTAGAAAATGCCAGGAAGATCATTTGCAAATGATTTGTGAGTGTCCAATGCTAATCACCTACGTTTCTGCTACACTAAAAACTCCTCCTGGAGGTTTTAAAACACCTTGTGCGCTGTCAAGAAAAAAGGTTAGAAAACAGACACCTCTTGGCTTTGTAGCCCATAATTTGGAGGGTGATTTAGATCTGTGGCTCAGCTCAAAGTTCAAGGGAGGGAGTAGAGTAGAACTTCCTTCAGTAGCCCAGCTCTATTTAAAGATACTTTTTAAAACAAAAGTGTTTGCTGGATAGCCTCTGCAGAATTTGTTACTAAACAGATGCTCAGATATCTTTATAGTATTGACCACATCTTCAATATTCTGTGCTATTTCTGATTATTCTGCCACCATCAAATGAGAGAGAAAAAGAAGAATCTTTCCTTTTAATTCTCTGTCTTAGTGCAGCACTGGTTTTTCCTCCACTGGGTGATTTCAGGTTACCTGCCATCTGTGGCATGACATGGAGACTGACTATGGGTAAAGCACCATAGTATTTTAGCACATGTTCAGTAGCAACAAGCCAGCATAAGTGAGTGAAGAAAACAGAAGTCTAATCATTACTCCATGTTCCTAGTGCATGAAGAGAGATACTGTCCACCCACACAGTCTGATCGATGCCAACTTTTTAGCAAACTTAGGGCTTTAGTTCAGCTTCTCTGATTTGCGCTCATATGATCTCTCAGCTCCCACCTCAGTGGTGAGCTGACTGGAAGTGACTCTGCCACGATGTACAAGAAGGGTCTGCTGGGAATGTATGCTGCTGAGGAAGGAAAGGTTAAAAACAAAGCCTCTTAGTACCTTTGAGGGCTTAATGAGATAACACATTGACTTAGGCTTGACAGGATTTCACCAGACTCATTCACACAGAGCTGCCCACATAGCTCCTTGTTGCCTCTGTTCCCCTGATTTGCCCACCCTGCCCATGTTTTAAAAGCAACTGTCCTCTCTACATGGGTGCTCTGTAATCTCCTCAGCAGGGAATGGTGTATTTGGAACAAGCTCTGAAATACAACAATGGTGATGTCATTTAAAAAGGTGCCAATATGGAATGCTCAGGAAATTTGAGATCATTTATCTACTTGCTTACTTACTCTACCTTGTTAAAAATAGATGGCTCGCAATATTATATTGAGTTGTAATCAGGAGTGGACATTGCTTAGCTATGAGCAGAGGGTGGAGAAGTTTCTGAGAAAGATAATTCACCCACAGTAGACATATTGATTAAGGAAATGCCTTTCAGTTTACAAAAAGAGAAGAAATACAAAACACTGTTGGGTGGAGGAAATATTAACAGGACAATTTTGAATCATAACACACATAAATTTTTAGAGGAATACTGCAGAGAAAGTCTGTGTAGATCAGTGTGTGTGAAGTGATACACCTAACATTTCTGGATTCCACCACTACCCTCTCTCACAATTCTTACAATTTTGGTTAAATTATAAACTACAGGATGGTACACACCCTCAGAAGCTCAAAATGAGTTGAGAACTCATGTTTCAGTGAGAACTGGCTATGGGAGACAGAGATTCCATGCCAGACTCATCTTTTGGTACAACAGCTATTGATTTTACAGTGCTCAAACTAGAAAGTAGGAAGTTTGTAAAGAAGCAGTTATTAGTAAGACATTTTCCCATTTGGTTCTTCTTTTCTGTTAAAAAAAAAAAAGAAGAAGAAGAAGAAGAGGTTTTTGCTCTGGACGTTAGAATCGAGAAAGAAAATGATAATTTAGAACGGCCTTACTGAAGGTTAACCTCTAGTGTGTTAGAGGACTAAAGAAGCCAGTCTGCTTCCTTATGAATATACACCAGCAATCAACATCATCAACAGGGGCAAAGGGGATTCTTGGGTCAATATCCATTACTCACAGTTCAACTACCTTCCACAGTGTTTTGAGTGTGTGTATACAGGTGTGCATTTGATAAAACCTCAGTGCAATTTCAAAGTTTAATACATGACACAATATTGTTTCTTAGAAAATAAGCAGTATCAGACATACAGAATTTTTATTTTTTTATTTTTTTCTCCTTTCTCCCTCTTAAGTTTCCTCCAAGGGGGAATATTTTCATTTTTCTACTAGACAAAGTAATATTTCTGTCTAAACACTGTGGGCCCTTATTGGTGCCAGGGTAAGTTTTGCCACTGATCTCACTGAAGACAGGAATAAGCTGAGAGAAGGAAAAAAGAAAGAGCCAGAGGGATGCAAGATAGTTATCTAAAAATATATTAAAAAAATAATAAAAAAGAGCTTGCTGAAATACTATTTATTACTATTTAAGTAATATGCATTGTTATTTTATAGACACTAAAAGAGCTTATGAGGTCATGCTACAAATTGGAAAGCTCTGAGGTGACAAGTTTGGGCTGATGATAAAACAACAATCCATTACACTATTAATCACGTTTAATGAGTATTCTGAATACCTGCTTTATTGCAGGGCTTGATCATCCTATGCACTGCAAAATACAGAGTCTTTTGTATTCAAACAAAGTAGGTGAATGCAGAAGCAGGAAAGTTATAACTCTGCTTATTGCTTAGCATCTTGGTAAAGAAGAAACTTAGGACTGTGCATTTCACAAGACTGTAAGAATTGTTTTGATGAACTAAATATAAAAATTTAATTTTCTCATTAATATTGCAGAAAGCATCCTTTTAAAATTGTCTGCATTGTTACATTAAATTAACTGCATTTTATAAGATTCTTAACACAGATTTTCTAAAAAATATATTAATATATGTATTTTAGCTTTTTAAAATCTATCCTGCACAGATTGCTTTTGACTGCTATAAATTCTTTAACATGATGTAATTTGTATTTAAGGTGTATGAATTATCTCTAGGCCCAGCACAGTTAAATGGAAACAGCATGATGTAGCTCTCAAGGCTATGCTGGATAGCAATACTTTTCTGTAACTAAAACTCAAATTGGAGCAGGAGCCAGAGCTTCTCTCCACAAGAATGTATAAATGAACAAGAGTAATAGTCTGGTGATATTTCATCAGTCATTTCTTATCACTAGAGGTTAAACTCAAGACTAACATGGGGTCTGATCTGCAGACACTTACTGCAGCAGGGCTGCCTCCAGGAGTGGAGAAAATGTTCTGTAGTAAGTGCTGTGGAGAGATGTTGAGTTTACAGTGAGTAGCAAATATCAAAGTGCAAATTTACAAATAATTGCTTTCTATAATTAGTCCTATCTGCACACTCATTGTACTCTAAACAGGAAGGATGCCACCTGGGAGATTCTTATACTTTACTTTGGGATCTCTCTGTGCCATGGGAGCATTGCAAGAGTGTCTCCTCACTCATGAGTGTCTCTTCAGCATGAGGAAGTGCCACCAGAGGGTGATGTGAAGCCAAGCGAGCTCACCCTGAGCTCTCTGTCCCTGTCCTGGGAGACATCTGGAGGGACCCCAAGTGCACGGAGGTCAGCTCCTGGTGTGCAGATGGTTGGTGGTGCTGCACAGACCTGGCAGACCTTCACTCCCCCACTATTTAGCTACACAATTTGCAACCTTGAGTATTTTAAGGCTGCTGTAAACTGTGCCAGAGCTTGTTCTGGCCAAAGGCCAGGCAAAAGCCAGAGTAATGTGAGTGGGAAAATGCTTCCTACCAACATTTCCCTCAGCTGCCCTCAGCTGCTCCAGGCAAGGCCGTGGAACAGCTGCAAGCCTGGTGAGATGATGGCCATGTGAAAAAAAGAAAACATGCTGGGCTGCTTTGAGATGGTGATTTCATTAAAAAAAAAAAAAAAAAAAAAAAAAAAAAAAAAAAAAAGTATATGTATTTCAGTCAGGAATTTATGACTGAGGTTTAATTCCATGAGTGGAAAATTGTTTTTCACCTTGTTTGGTCATTTCTACACTGATGACTGGGTGTGAAGCTTTAGCACTTCCGTAAGTCTGATTTGTCAGCACTTTGTGCCAGCAAAGCTCAGAGAAGACAGGGGACCCGTAGGGATTGAGAAATATGAAAACTGAGCCACTGCAGCCTCTTTTCTACAATGCAGACTCCAGAGACACTAAAAATCCTGCAGGGCTCTTGATTGGAGAAAGTGTTCTCTCCTAACAACGGAAGCCGACAGGGCATTCAAAAGGTTGTTCAGGTCAAGTCAGCTGGAGCCTGAGATGCAATTGCCTTGAGTTAGTATTAACAAGAAAAGTCATTCAACGTAACATTGAATTGTCCAAACTGAGGTTGTGGGATTGTAGATATTTTTATTTTTATTGAGTGATAATGTTGAAAACAGGGCAACTCGGATGGTGGGTATTTCACATAATGCGTACTTTCAGTAATAGTGCTAGTTATTACAGAACATGAGGCTAGAAATAAGCCAAGCTGGGCCCTATTATGTAACATAAAGAGGGAAACTACTGAAGAAAGTAGTAGTGCTAGCTCATTTAATTCTTTAGAAGACAAGCAATCTCCAGAACTGACTTCTAATACCACTAGAGAACACAGTATTTTTCAGTGTTACTACCTCCCTTGATCACCTGTGAAGATGCCCAGCAATAGCAACACAGAAGTAGTGGAAGGAAAGTCAGAGAAATTCGAAAACCAGAGGAATAGCAGTGGGCAGAAAAAAATTTCATTTACTTTGGCTTTCCTACTCTGAGTCACAGGATCTAACAGAGAGTGCAAAAGTTTGCTGTAAACTGAACCAAGGCAATCATTATGGTCTGATATGCGAAATCGCTGCTCATGGAAGTTGAACTTGTAAAGTACCCAACATGATTTTAGAAATAGACTCTGCAAAGCATATCTTTTGCTGGGTTTTTTTTTTTTTTTTTTTTTTTTTTTTTTTTTTTTTTTTTTTTCTGAGTTTAAAAGGATAGAGCAGGCTTAAATGTAAAAGTCTGGTTAATAAAATATAATTTTTACCAGAGAAATACAATGAAATAGAAGAATCTTGGACTGAATTCTTCACCTTCTGGAGTTATAGAAATAGGTTTATTCATTATGAAGAATGCCTTCTCCTACTGCTCCAAGGAGCCTGAGTCCAGAATGTACTCCCTTGGTCCTGTTATTTGGCTAGCATGAAGAAGATGTAAATCTTTAAGTACCATTAATGCGAAGATTTCAAGATCATAGGATAAGTCTAAGCCATATATAAGAGGCAAGAGATCGATTTTGAGCCTTCTTAAATCTCTAAGTCGTGTGACCAAGCGACCAGTGGACCAGCTGTGGGTGACAGAGTGCCAAGTGAGACTTCTGGACAGGATGGCTAGCCAAGAGAGCACTGATCTTCTCACCCAAGGAATTGCTGTGAACAGTGTTGAGTGGATGTGAAGATGAAAGTCCTAGCAGGAGACATGCCTTTTGTGCTCTTTTGGCTAAGCTTCTAACAGTGAGCCGTGAAGTTGTCATTCGGCCCTTGTCATTCGCAATATGTGAGCCACATGCAAGGCAGTTCCATACAGCTGAAAGGAGTGCTGCTAGATAGCAGAATTGGATTCATAGCCTGCCATCAGGACAGCCAAACATGCACTACTGAGGTGTGAATTATGAAAGTTAGTTTCCAAATGGCCAAGGGGCAATAAACATAAATATAAACTACACATGGGCCCATGCCAAATAATCCCAACTCTCAGGGTGTTTGAATTGCAAGCATTTGATCAGGATCCAAGCTTTGCAGCTGGCCTTATCTCTGTAGTGGCCAAGCCAAAACCCCTGGGTTCACAGCCACATGGCACATTCTGTGATCCAAGGATGCAGTGTCTGATTACCTGCTCCTTTGCCACCTCCAGCAACCAGCCCATTTTATCTACAGTCCCTTGTGCTTTTTGTCTTGCTCTGGTATTCTTTCCCTGTCTTAGCATTTTTTATCTGTTATATTTACAATGGAAGTTTTCTAAACAAGGGACGTGCTTTAAATCTGTTTTGAGCAACTTGGGCTGAATTATGCAGTACTGGGGAAAATCATCAACAGGAAGGAGGGACATGAGTATGAATTTTGTGCATTCCATGCAAGGCTGACAAAGGGCACTAAACTGCTGTGCTTGTGAAAGAGGGGAGAGTAGGCAACACAATAAAAATACCAAATTCAGCTTGGAAGACCTTCTGATATTTTAAAAGATGTACTAGAACTGGTTAGCAGTAGGTAACTATAAAATCTAAGCCAGACATCTCCAGCCATTCCTAGGGTCAAAGACTGGACTCTAACCATCTGTGTTTATTCTTTCCACCTCAAATCCCTCTGACTAAGTGTTAAATGAAGATTGGCAGTCTGGAGATTGCAAGTGTTTTCATTCCCCAGGATGTAATGCAGAGAGAGCAGAATCACTTGGGTTTGCCAAAACACACTCCTCATTTCACCTCCAGCAGCAGCAGCTATGGAAAGAGTTGTGTGATCATCCTGTTCCCAGTGGACTCTTTTTCTTGCTGGACCTTGGTAAGAAGGGGCTGACCTGCAGGTTCTTTCAGAATTTCAATGAATTGAACAAAAATGCATGGCACAAAAAGTGCTTTTAGGGGAAAAAATATTTTCAGTCCCAGTTTCTAATAATTGCCTTTACCCTGCATCAGCAGCATGCAAACAATTCACTTTTAATAGTTCAGAAAAGTACCTAGGAACTCTTAATTCTTTACTTGGATGGAAAGCCATACAGATTTTAGTGGGACTGACCATGCCCCATTGCACAGAGTGTATGAGCAGGTGCATCAAAAGAAAAGAGAGCTTCTCAAAAGTCTGGCGCATTACAAGCTCTGAAAGATGTAATATAGAGGAAGAAAATGCCTTCCCTAATCTTTAAAGCCAGACCGGCATTGAAATTCTACAACTGCTGTCTTTGGTAACAGGAGTAACTAGATGTGACATAAATATTGAAGAATGCTGATCTTTCATGATTTCTAAGAGGTTAATTAGCATGTAATTATCAGTAATTAATATATGCACATACAGACATGAGCAATTGAGACTTTTTTTTGTAGAAAATTTGTCTACTAGCTACACTTCACACTCATCAAATACAATGTTCCCAGAGCAGTAAGACTATTGATCTGCATTATGGATTCTGCTTGGGTAGTTACAATGTATGCTTAATATCCTCATCTTAAAACAGAGTTAGGGGGTGCTGAGCTTGCATCTGGAATTGTCTCCATTTCCTCTTCTGACTTAGTGGCTAAAAAACATGAAATTTTATGATCTTTTCAATCCCTTGTTATAATTGTCTCCATTTTTAGTTGAACAAGTTTCCTGAGGCTACATTTCTGCCTACTGTAATTATATTCTTGACTCATGGTTGCACAAGGAAAAACTTTGTAGACTCCACGCTGATAAAAGATCTCCAGAGATCTCATCTGAACTTCTACGAAATCAAAGGTTAGTAGTACCACCTGAGATGGGTGGGTGAAATCTTTGGTTTCTGACATTTTGAGAAATAGTTCACTTCACTGGTATTTAAACATAGCGCTGAGGCAAGTCTTCATGGATTTATGTCTGATCATTGTCTATCTTTTTCTTTGGTTATTCACCGTCTCCATTGATATAGGCACCATTCTGGATCAAGTTTTCTACACAGACTTTTTCATACAGAACTCCTGAATTGGGAATATGTCTTTCTTTAGCTGAAGGTTTTTATTAGCTAATAACAATTTTGAAACAGTGTAGGTCAGTGTGAGAATCCTTCTTTGTTTTTTTGGCTCAAAGCTTGCTTCCTGAGGCATTTCTTGCGATAAGACTCTGATTGATTTGTTGAGGAGGCAACTAATGGGTGCTAACTGTGTGACAATGGATATCGCTTTGGGAACATTTGAAAGCCCCTTCCCCGAGAACTGCTTGCTCTGTAGAAGAGCGGATGAGAGTACTCAGGAGTGTTTACTGGCGGAAGATCTGGCCTGTGACAAAACAGCTCCAGCTAGGTGTGGGAAAATTGGGGAACGATACCATCGTGTTCTGTGAGAAACAGGATGCAGATGGGCACCCCTGCTCCCTCTTATCTGCTGGCAAGGCCCGGAAGATGGGAACAAAGGAGTTTCTGCTGAGATCCCAGAGCCAGAAGCTGCCACTCAAAGGAGAGCTGACTCAACCACTTTGGATTTGAGCTGTCACTCCAAAGATAGCTGACTTCACCACTTTGAAAGCATTGAAAAGGGGCCATCATCGCCATGGTCGTCGTCGTCCTTCTCACCGTCGTCGTTGTCAACAGGACAACTCTGCCTGACGACCCACCGCTACTGAAGATCAAAGACTGAACTACGAACCTCGCTGGATCCATGGTGGTGACTATCTCCCTCTTGCTGTCTATAAAGACCCCTTGCTTCTTCTTTTCTATCTTTTCTATCGCCCTCCTTCCCTTCCCCCATTACCCTAATTCATAACAGTGTCCGTCCTCCCCTTCCCCATTTCCCTGATTAAGATTTGTAATAAACTGGTCGGACCAACATTTGAACCGTTGCTTCTTAATCTCACGCTGGGTATATAGATAATAAAAGAACCTCCTCTCCCTCCTATAAATTGGAGCGAGACAGTCAGAGACTTCTAGAAAGTAGACCAAAATCTGTTCTGTTCAAAGCCTCCTACAGGAGCCTGCTAACGTCGTCAAAACGCACTTCTTTAAAGTGCAGGTGTAGTTTTGAAAGTTACTCCACAAATACTAATGATCCTTTTTTCCACACAGAATATGTCTGGCAGTATCTTCATTTCTTTGGGCACAAATGCTTTGTTTTCTGCTTGGCTGGGGGGTTGGAATCTGTTATTTTTTCACTTCACCTTTTCAAATCCACCGATATCTTGTCATCATCTTTACCTAAGTTGCTGTAAAAACTAGATAATCTCCAGAGTCCCCTTCCAACCCATACAATTCTGTATAATTTGTTGAACCCTGGTTCTATTGCCTTTTCTTAAAGCTGTCTGCTTAGAGCTGACTATTTTTTTTTTTTTTAAAGTTAGTTAATTTATTTTTTGCTGGAGCAAGATTCAGATGTGATGGGCTTTGCAAGAGCTGCCCTGGCACACATGGTCCCTGATAATTTCACTGAGACTATTGGGGACAGAGGGAGATAGGAAGAAGGCAAATTTTGGTGCAAATCTGCTGTAATGCAGTTTCAAACAGGAACAGGCAGCTCCATGCTTTGCAGTGTCACCTACTGAGACCCCAGGAAAGGCTGGAAGGTCAAACTGTGAGCTATTTCACTTTCATCTATTTGTGAAGGCCACAAAATTCTTTGTAGACATTTTAACAAATAACATTTCAGAAATATATTTTCCCCTAACATCCTGTTCCTTTTTACTTCCCAAGTGTAAAAGCCAACAACAACTCAGCACGCATGTTTTAAGTTGAATAAAAAGATCTGGTAAGAATGCATGTTTCACCCTTCCAGAGGGGTCATTATAAAAGAAGTGAGGTTAAAAATAATGTTAAAATGATCTGTGAAAAAATGAACTCTTCATTTTTCTGCATCTTTTAAGACATTCTGAAATGTCTCTCCACGAACCTTTGTCTCGTGTTCTTTCTTCTCCCTTTGCCCCCACATCCAGCCTCTCCACCTCAGAAAAGCAAAGTTTTTGGTGCCTCTGGCTGGAAATAAATGAAGGCATCCTCAGTGCTCTACCAGCTCCACCCCAGGATGAAGTCAAAGTGCGCAATTCCTCTTCTCACTTTTCTCTTTTACCTCTGCCATGATGGTTACTGTGGTACAGGAAAGAAGAAAACATCCATTTGTAATGGTTCCAAGAATGTTACAGGAAGCACCTCTCTGCTGCTCTAATCTTCATGAACCAATATTAATGCAGATCCTCAGTGAACACCAGAGAATTTGCAGTATATTTCAAATGGTGTTGCTGGTGCTCTACGGAAAACGTTATGGAGTTTTTAAAGGCATCCTTTTAGCAAAATGTTAACAGCCATTCAAGATGATCCAGCATAAGACATCCTGAAATACTTGTAAATGTGTTCATCTTGTCCTTCTACTGTTGTTGTCATCTAATGGACTGAGTTGTACGAAGTTCAAGATACGCTGAATACAGAGCTGCCTTCTTGTAGGGGGATGCTCAACATCACCTTAAAAAAAATTGAGATCTCTTCAGGTATCTCAGACAAGGAGCAAGAAGTACAATTCTTCGCAGTTGCTACTTCAGCAACCGCTTTGAAAACCTGAAAGTCTCTTAGTTTCATATTTTTAATTGCTCAATCCTAAATGCCTATAGAACTTGAGATTCAGAATTCCCCACCCTGAAATTTCAATGTGCAGTACAAATCACAGAATCATAGAATCACAGAATTGCAGGGGTTGGTAGGGACCTCAAGAAATCATCAAGTCCAACCCTGCTGCTAAAGCAGGCACCCTGCAATAGGTTGCACAGGTAGGCATCCAGATGGGTCTTGAATATCTCTTGTAGAAGGAGACTCTCCAACCTCTCTGGGCAACCTGTTCCATTTTCTGTCACTCGTACTGTGAAGAAGTTCTTCTGCATGTTTACCAACAGAGTCAAGTTCTCTGGGTTTGGAAACAGAAGTTCGTACTTTGTGATGAACTGTTACCTGCTGGCCCTGACTGTGAGCAGAGATACATCAGTAGTTTAGTAGCAATCTCCTGGACAGTAAAGGTATGTCAGAGCTTTGGACACTAGAGAAATTGACTTGCGAATGAACTTATGGGTGTAGTTATTAACAGAATAGTAATAAGCTTACCATCACAATGATTAAGATAGTTATTAACATAGTAAATATTTAATTAACAATGATACTTTTTAACATTTATTGGTGCAGTTACAAATTCTTTTATGTATTCTGTGAGGAGGTGTGCTCTGGTACTCATGGTGTCTTCTTGCTTTGTTCTTCCAGATTTTCTCGGTTCTTTTCTGCTTTGTTCTCCCATGCAGTCTTTCCCTCCACATGTTGAATCTTTATTGTCTGTTGCCCCAAAAGTCACTCTTTTTTCTGACTTTTCCCGTTCCCCAGCGAGTTACTGGTCTCCTGTTCTATAGGATTTGTCCCAGCTACACACAATGCATGTTATGAAAGTTGAAAATGTGCAGACGGTAGTGGATCCACTGCACATGTGGCACAATTGCCTTCACCCCAGGAGCTGGGGTAGGAATCTCAGTTCTGGGACAGATTCATGTTCACTCTTAATCTCTTTTGCTAGAAGTCTGTGCAGAACAACATACGTAAGAATAAAAGTGGAATAGTACTATCAAATGCAATTAAACAATATAACAAGTGTAATTTTATAACTGTTAATATTGAGAAAATAATTATTCTGAAATTTAGGGTTTTTTCTGAAGAAAAAAAGTCACATTCAAAGTGGTTATTGCCTTGCCTACATTTTTGGCCATGCTGTGCATTAGCTGGACTTTGAAACTACTAATGGGATTTGCATTGGCTTCAAGGTATATTACAGCAGCTCATAAAGTTCCATGTGAGAGGAACAAGGTGCCTGCTCTTTTTAGTGCTTGCTGTTTCCGTTCTGTGATGGACTGCATATGTGGTAGAGGGGTATGGCATCTTCAAGCAGACTGAGACACATCCCTTCTGCCACCCCCCGTCTGAATAGTAAGAAACTTTTATCTGCATAAAGAGTGGATACTGAGGCAGGGAATTCTGAGAGCACTTTTACCACTGGTTCAAAAGCGGCTGATGAATTACAAGCACAAATTACAGATTTCTGCAGAACTAAAACTACCTTTTGAAAATCAGACATCTTGTTTCCAAAGGGGCATACTTCTACCTGCAGTTATTTCAGTTTATTACTGCTTCTAGCCCATCATGTTCAGGCTCAGATCTAACAGAGCAGCAATGTTTGGCACAGATACCTCGATCACCATTCACATTACGTGGTGTCATGTATGTGGGCTGACTAATGTAACTGCAGAGGACAGCTAGTAGTTCAGACATAGAGAAAGCAATGCACCTGATCCCAAGGTTACATCTCCCTTCTTTATGCACCTTTAATGCAGTCTTGTCAATAGACCAAAATGTATCAGGAAAGCTTTTCAAAATTATGTGTACTTTTATAAATGCATATAAACTTATACATGCATGTATCTACACCTGGATACACAATGGCGAATATGTAAGTACAAAAAATATGGCCTCATAAAATATGACCCTTAATATGCCACTGGATATTGGCTAAGTTAATTAAATTAGTGGTATATAAACAACTTTTTTTTTAGTTATTGAGTTTTGTTCTTATGCATGGTTAGAAGAAAAAACACATACAACAAACTCTAAAGCTGGCTTACAGCAGTGCCATCACCAATACCTTTGTATCTCTTATATGTTTGGAGATGAGGGGTCCTGTCAAGCCTGGCTGGTGTGTGAACAAAGAAGGGATGTGTAAACTCCACCTTCCCAGTCCTCACTTTTGCAGAGGATGCTGCTTTGACCATAACTGAGTCCTACCATCACTGAAAAGGGCAGGGAGGAAACATGTATCAGTGGGGCCTGGCTTCAGCAACTGTAGAAACTTGCCGTGCATTCGGTGCATCATTTTTTATAGCTCTGATCATGACATATGATAGAAGCCAGAAAATAGTCTCTTATCATCATTCTGCAGACAAGAGTCTCTCTTATAGTATGTGCCCTGGGCATAGTCCTGCCAATTTCACTGGCACAGATATGAAAAGCTGTGTTTGCTCTTTTCTGTAACCTATTTATAGGGATTTCTTCTGAATCCCCAGAATTTCCCCTGGAGTGGGGCAACCCTATGCTGTTCTCAGTTAGTGCTATACTATTTTCCAGCAAAAACAAAACAAAACAAAACCAGTTATGTTAAGCCTGAAAGATTTCTATCACAAAATATTTGCCAAATGCAGCGCAGGATTTTATTTGGGGAGTTTTGAGGCAGCTTGCTTCTGAGCTGGGGTGCTTGGGAATCCAAGGTCACCAGCTTGGGATGAGCTAGCTCTTCCCACCTCTCTGCTTGGCATGGGAAGGAGAAAGCTTGGACTTGGCTATAACAAGACCCCAAAGACTACAAATCTTGAAGTCACAGACAGCTGTTCAGAAAAAAAACAACCTCTTTTGCATCAGCAAAACTGAGAAAAATGGCAATTTTATTGAGAGGATGCATGTTCTAGGTAGGAAGTTAATCTGGGAAGTATTATATACCTTAGGTTCTGAAAGAAAATGTTATTGGAATATCTGATTCATAGGAGTTTGTGAAACTTTTTATATTTTGGCTCAATTTTGATTAAAGTAAAGTCTAAAGATCGTTTTTCACATATTGGAAGGCTATCAGTTCTCCTTCTACTACAGGCTCAGTCTAATTAGGTAAATTCTTGGCTTATTAGGCAAAGAGATGTCCAAATAAAACAAATAGCTACACTACTAGTCTCCCTTACGTCATGGGAGAAGTTGACATCTTCACTAGTGTTATTGTAATTAGGATTTGAAAGCAGTATAATAAATAAATGTCATTGCTTTGTCAAAGAGATGTAAGACTTTTATATTAGCTGTATATTTGCCCTTTGGACTGCTGGAAAACAGTGGAAAGAAAGATGGCAAAAATAGAAACACTTAAAAAATAAGATGGAAGAGTAGGCAAATAACCAACATTGTTTTTACTTATAGCTAAGTATTTAAATTTCCATTTACCCTATCCGGTCATGAAATACTAGGGTAAACTTTGCAGTAGTTTTTATAAACACGTTGGAAGAACCTCACTATTTCTCAGTCCCATATCTCTCAGATAGATGCAGTGTCATGTAATGCCTTCTTCATGTTACAAATGTTCTTATGGATCACAAGGACAGGAGCCACCAAAAAGGTTTACTTTGATGTGGGAAGTTCAGGATACAGTGCTGTCACCTGAAATGCTCAGCTGTTGCCACTGAGAAACAGGTGTATGAAGTGTTCCTGAGCATTAGAAAGCTGTAGCCTTTCCAAGGTTTCTCCTCCGTACGGTTTTAAATAACAAGAACATTAACCGTCTTCCTCTACAAAGAAAACAGGCTTATCTAGCTGTGAGAAAGGAAACAAGTTGCCCGCCTTCCAGAGAGCTGTCAGACTAAACTATTGCAAGTGGAGTGGAAACAAAGAATTTGTCTTGAGTGAAGATTTTTGTTCTAAATAAGACATACCCCATCTGCAGGTGCATTTCCATTTTCGTGGAAATTGAATCCCAGAGGGGGGAAAAGCACAATGACCTAATGCAAAGGTAATTACAAAAAAAAAGACAATTTATGTGGGAATATGGGACCTAATGTCTTTCTCTGCATACAGCATTTTACTTAAATGCCAGTTTTCATGTTTTACTTTGCAGAACGTAGATGAGCAGATCAATTGCATAAGATGTGTGCTTCCTCTTTTTCTCAATTTCTAATAAATTTGGCTTGGATGAATTCCTTCGGAAATGAGCTTAATGGGACACATGGTCAGGTGAGTTTCCTGATGGCACTCGGTAGTCCGACCAGTCAGCTGGCTACTACAGTTGGCCCGTAGTGGTAAACTAACTCCCACTTAGAGCTAGTGTCTTTTAATGGTTACAGAAATCCATCAGTCTCTAAAGAAAAATTTGATAGAATGACAGCCGTCAGGCTGGGCAGGCCAGTTACTCTGTTATGTAAGAAACTCGGCCTTCTCTGCACTGTCAAATTTTGCTTGCAATATGTTTGGGCAAAGATCAACCATAAACTGAGACTGTGCACTCTTCAGATTTTGTCTGACCTGCCTGTGGTTTTCTCTGTTAAGTAGCTGCCTAATCTGGGCCACAGCTACATTTTCTTGCATTCTAGATTTTATCAATCTTTTATGTTTTACTTCCAGCATCTCTGTGAGAAAAAGACTTAAGTTTTTTTAAGAAGTGGACCGAGCAAAGCAGGAGAAAGGTACTAAAACACGTAGCGTGAAATAATTGCTAAAAATAAAATTCATTGTGTGAATATTGATTTTGACTGGTAAGGAAAATGGAAGAAGGCTGTGAAAACATATCCTATCTGCCTTACTCAGAACTGTGACTGGTGAGATGAGCTTTGGTTGTGCCTGACACGTGCCATGGGAAAGCACTCAGGCCCATAAAGCTTTCAAGTTACAAGTGCGAAGATCTGAACCCTAGCCAAGGGGGAAGTCCCTTTAGTTAAGAGATGAATATGAACCATGCTGCTGAGTGCTCATCACTGCTTCACACTAAAAATTACGCATATGGGCTTCAATGAATAGCTGAACATGTACCCCAAAGACTTCATCAGTTTAAAAATCCTGCTTTTTTCTCCGAACACATTGTGCATTTTATTACTGTAGTGAGCAACTTCCAGTGGAAAAAAAGAACAGAAGTATTGGTGCAGTGACTAAAGAGATCCTCCTGTTTTTTCCCCTGTAAATCTGATTGTAGTATGTGAAGAGTCAATTCTTTATTTTTCTTACAGATTCCATATATCTAGTCCGTGATTTGCATGCTTTTGATACACAATTAGAGAAAACAGAAACGAAAACAAAAACACATTTTTAAAACCAAACAAAAAGTAATCTTTTTGTCCCCCAAAATGGCTTTGGGGAGTTAGGATATAATCTACTATGATCATAGATCACTCTTTGAACTAGGGTGGATAGGGTGATCCTGTATCTTTAAAAAACAGATTAACAAAATTTTGCATAGCAACAATCTTTTCACTTTTCATCCCCGAATCATGAAAATTGTCTTCTTCCATGATGCTCTTAATAATGAGCCAATCAACATGTTTACCTTCCAAATGGCACATGTAACTATGGAGAAATCCAACTGCCTTAAGTGCAGAAGATACAAAGTTCTTTGGAATCATAAAGTTAAATCCATCTTCAAACAAAATCACAGTGCACTGACCTTGGTCTGACTTCAGCCACAGTTCTGCATATTTTGGGAAATACATCTTGGGTTAAAAAAGAGAGCGCTTACCTTACAAATGGTCCTCAGAAGGCCTTTTCCTCACCTCAGTCTTACTGAAATCTGGCATGTAAGTGGGACAGCCTTTGTGAATCAGCCCTGTGTCTGTCTTATGCATGGAGGTGAGTGTTATTCTGAAAGATGGGAGAAAAACAATGTGATTCAGACTGAGCTTTGCTAAACTTAAATACAGGTTTTAAATGTTCATAAGTCAGAATTCAACTGATTAAATTTACAGCTGTCTAGTTGAAAGCAAGTGATTAGTTGACCTTAGTAGAAGATTTGGGACCAGAATCACCCATATGGGTATAGTCATTCTGACGTTAGAAAACATCTGTAAAACTACTTCCTTGACCAGAAAAAAAAAGTAGGCTCTATTGTTACTTTGTTTTTCCAACCATTTGATGAATGCAGTCCTTTGTCTCCAGAAGCATCTGAAAACCTAGATACTTATCTGCATTTCTCAGCTAAGTAAATTACGATGGGGATCTTGTGGTGATAGCCCATCACAAGCTTTTCAGCTTTTTGATGCTGAATAATTGGTTAGAGAACATTTGAATGGAAATGAGCCAAGAGGAGGTTTCATCTTTTATGAAGTCTCTTTATCAAAAAAAAAAAGGTCCTGCCATGGGAAAGTCACAGCCTAAGTAAAAACTGTCGAAGAATAGTTAGTAATCAGTTTAAACAGACAAAATAAGAAAAGTAACATGAGAAAAAATACTCTAAAGAGGAAGAATGACTGAGCACTTGCATTTGGTTCATTTTCATGTGTTAGTAGAGCTGCAGGGGGCTGTTTGTTTTTTATCTGCGCTACATTGATGGACTCAATGGGAGGATTGGGGTTTAGAGATGTTATGAGACAAGTATTTTGAGAAGAGACTTAATAGAATAAGGGGTGGAGGCATGAAAGATTGGGTCAGGAAGGGAATTTCAGGCAGGGGGGCTCAATTGAAGAAGGCACCAGAGAAAGCTGGCAAAGCTGATGTATGCAACTTCAGCAAAGTAAAGGAGACAAGGGTGAAAGGATGAGAGCAGAGCTCTTCCAGCAGACTTCCTATGCTTCTTCTCCTATCATTTCAAGCCTAAAATGCATGGAAAGGGAGAATGGGGAGGTGTTGCTAGAGAAAGATTGTTGTGGCAGAAACTACCTCAATCTCCCCAGCCTTCAAAAAAGATGTATTTACTGTTCCAAACTGAGAGCTTAGACACTGACAGGTACAGCATTTTAAAACTCTTTTTGTAGATTCCTTTGCAAGAAATCTGCTGTTTTCTTATTTTTTGAGACCATTTGCCCAGGTGTCATGCAGAGACTCTGGAAACTAGGAATGAAAGTGGTGTTTCATTGTTTGCTCCCTCACTCAGACTCTCTTTACTCTCTCATATGTCTCTGAAGGATATATTTCCAAATGTGCACTTTCTCAATCTTGTCTGAATGTTCTTTAGATTAAAGGTCAAAAAATGCAATTCTTGCCATTGCGAAGATACCAAAGAGAATGGTAAAAATGGAGCAGTATCAGTTCTGTGGACTACATTTAAAATACCTGAAAGCAACAGCTTTAGGACTAATTTTTAAAGCCATGCATATGTGTAAAATCTAGCAGCCCTGAGACACAATTTAACATTTTGGGCCATAATACATACTTTATAAAGATCAGTTAAAGTTGGCAGGAGATAAATCAACTTTTCCAATTATTTCAAAAGTATGTAAGCTAAGGCATACCACAACTTTTGATCACAAGTACTTATGGAATTGCATATTCACCAAGTACAACTGTCAAGGTCATGCATGGATGTAGATCATAATGGCTTTCAGTTCGATCACAGTCTGAGAGATCTCTGTCCTTCCACTGACAGCAGTAAAACAAGTACAGTGATGGAGGAAACTGGTGGCTTTGGGGCCAGTAGGGCTTTGCATCCATTTTAAATAATTTTGTATCAATGAAATGGCAACACAATGACAAAAGAGACAAAATGAGTATCTGAAGGGCTTTGTAAGCCTGTTTCTCTATGACTTACCCAAAGAGGATCATTATAAAATTTAATCAGGTTGAAGTAAAATACTAGCTAATAAATGGAATACAGAAGGTAAAAAGCAATACACTATCATAAGAAAAGCCCAAGTGATAAATGTCAAGTGCAGTGTACAGTTCATATGTTGCTATTGCTGCTATCTGCTTTGGAAGTATAGAGTACATATCTACTGGAGCAAAAAAACATCAGCTATTCATTTTGAGCAATGTAATAGCCAATGACATGATGGCAGTAAAGTGAAAACTTTTGTGTCTTATTAAAAGTAAGTATTGCATATACCTTCATATAGAATACCATATTCTCCAGCTGATGAGAGCTAATATAAAATCAACATGCTTTGATAAATAGAGATACTTCTGGAAGGGTTATTCAGTGCTTAAGAGAGCACTTGTCACTTGCATAATTTTAATAGAATTAGCAGACAGTTTGATGGGATTGCTTCTTCTCATGATAATCCATCTTCTCTGTAATACTGGGAATTTCTAGTGACAAATGTGGCCACTAGCTTATATAGATTTTTTTTAAAACCTCATTTTTAATGTCAGTGTCATTGAGCATTGTTATTCTTAGATATGGACACTTGCCAAAATCCAGAGCTGTGCAGTCTCAGATCAGGAGAAATTTGGATTCATTCTTTCTATTTTGAATCTACCCTTTCTTAACTATAATTAATTTTTTTCTTTGTTGTTGTGGATTTTTTTATTATTATTATTAATTATATGCAATTCAATCAAGAAGTATACAGAATCAAAGTACCCTGAAAAGTTTGTGAAATAGAGATGACATTAGAAGCACAGATGGAAATGTGGGCCAGGAGAAAGCAGGTAAACTTAATAGTAAACTGGAACAATAGAATGAACGCTGCTGGTAACATTTTTTGCCTTGTAGTGCAGTAAGATGCTTGACCAACTAGAATATACTTGAAGGCTCTTCCTAGATGTCTTATGGGTGGGACGTAAGAATGCAACTGGTAGTGAACAGAAAGAACCAGTGTGGATTGCTTTCTAGAATCTTTTTGAGGCTTAATTTCTCTATGCAACCAGATGATGGGGAAACGGCTCTTTTGCTAACCTTGGAAAAATAGCCACCATAGAGATTAGAACCAATTAAAATTCTCTTATGATTTATCATCTGCTGCTTATTTAAAGTCTGAAGTAGGAAGGGGAATGCAAGCATCCATCACTGCCTGCCTCTTTTCCAACTGCTATTTTTGCCCAGAGGAGTTTTTGTAAGCAGGCACAGAGCAGCCTCCAGTGTTACATGATGCACAGCTGAGCTAGAATAGGGAAGGACAAATGTGACCCTCACACTGTGCAGTCAAGACTGAGACACTGATAAGCTATCTGGGAGGATGGAGTGTAACAATTGTACAGAAACAGTCTTAAAGGAGTATGAAAGTTATACATAAGGGATGAAATGGCCGCAGTAGTGTTGGTGGGGAGATAACAGAGCCTTTTGGTACTCAGAACTAATGCTTCCACAGCTACCTCCCTGTAGGAACCCAGTGTAGTCTTCTGCCAGATCCAGTATCACTGTGAAGCTGGAGGGCACAAAGTAGCAAAGTTTCTTTTGGGGTCTTCCGTAACCCTAGCTTATTGGACAGTCCTCATTTGTAAGTCCTTTGAGTTTTGCATGCGATTTTCCCTCCCAGCTCAGATCATTTAGATCTCTCAGGGGACTCATTTCATCTGGAATAAAAAATGAGTATCTGCCTTGGGTCTCAGGGCTGGTCTGAGGCAGAGGCAGTATTTAGCGTTGAAGAGGGAGATCACTTTAAACAATCTCAACATACAAACATACAAATCTTTCCAAAGTATTTGTGATTTACTGGAAATAGTTTCAAACACACATTTGAAATTTCAAATAAAAAAGCTCTGGCTTTGGTGAAAGCTGAATATGTTATAGAATGTCATATTCGTTCAAAATCTATATGAACTTGTATGTGTGCATACATAATTATATTGTTTCTAGACCTGGGGGTAATATAAATAGTATAAGAAAGTGTAATTAAGAAAAAATGGTCTGAAAATACATAAGTAGCAATTAGCTCTCAGAATAGAGAAATCTCAGTTTTTGCAGCATGATTCTTGAAAAGTGTAGCCACAAAGTAAAAATACGTCCTTCATCACAGAAATATAATGTCTTATAATCTTATATATTCATTACTATGATCTTTTTTTTTTTTTTTTTTTTTTTTTTTTTTTTTTTCTGTAGACAATCCAAATGTGCAAAGAGAAAAAGAAAGGATAAATTGAATGCTGAAGATGATTGCAGGTGAGATTCTGTTGAAAGTGTAAAGGCAAATGAAAGCAGCTGAAGGATTCCAGTTTTCATTATCATAGTTGGACTAGTGCACATTTCAGTTGCATGTAGTGCACAGCATATGAATGAGCTATACATTGGTTGCACCAAAAGTAATGCCTCCTATTTGTTTCCACACAAATGGCAAAGAGCACGATATTGTTTGATAGAGCATATTCTCAGCTACAAGACTAATTTTCAACACACCACCACTAGCTATGCATTTTCATCAGTGATGAACAGGAGCCTACAAGCCACGCCTATAATGGAATGTAATAAAATAATGATGGGAAAGTTCAGCTCCTACAGTCTTACCACCAAAACCTTCTGACCTTCTGCCTTCTGACATTCTGGATCAGTGTAATAAAATAGGAGACATTACTTTAGGAGCAGCCCTTATATTTGCTGTAGAACATAATGTAAGAAAAGCAAGAAAGCTCTTCTAACAAAGAAAAAGTGGGACTGTCTTATCTGTTTGGTATAAGCATGGCAGTTTTTCTAAAAGAAAAAAATCTGTACTATTAGAAATGAATTTGGATAAGCTGAAAAAAAGACTCCCAGGGAGTTCTGCTTGAAATGTGGGTAATTTTAAGGTCTGTATAGCACTTAGAAATTTTTGTACAGGACTTTTCTGTGGATTCTCTGGAGTGTAACATCCTGGGTCCCTAAAAGATACTGCACTGGCAGATCCAGGGGTCTAAATCAGATTCAGCAGCAATTCCTGGTTCCATCAAAATCAGAAAAACCTCCTTTCAGACTTACTCTTGAAGTAGTTCTACTCAAAGGCCTGTGGTCAAGGTTCTGTGAAGTCCTATGCAGAGTGATTGGAGTAGTTTTGAAACCAGCGATATGCAGAATGAAAAAGGAAAAAAAAAAGAAAAAAGGAGGAATAGAGTTATAAATGATTCCATGTAAATATAATGCAGTAAAGAGGAAATCATTCAGTGAATTGGAATAGGACAGGACTTGTTTGATGTGTTTATGTGGACATCATAGAAAATATGTACAATGGTGTGTGTCTTTTTGTATTTCTCATTGTATCTGAATATGCACAGACCACCATTAGGCTATTTCCTGGTTTACTCATAGCAAAAAGGGAGCCTGAAATGAGAGTTAAGTAGCTGCAGAAAATCATGCCAATATGCTTCCTAAGAGCATCTGGTGTTTGGCATCTTGACCCCGTAGACAGGAGGAGAGCTTCTGTGTGTCATATCTGCAAGATGAAGGGTACTTTTTTCTGAAATGTTGATTCTTAAAACTAGGAATAAATTATATCATTTAAATGAAATAACTTTGCTTTTCTTTTCTGTATTTCTGAGTCAAAGGAAGTGCCCGTGGATGAGGGTCATAATGTTCTCCTGTCTGCTTACCTGTTATAATTATTTCATTTATTTGCAGTTTTTTCTTTTAATTTCGGAAGGAGTGCTAATTGTATGGCTTTCTAGAAGATTTGAGTTCTTGATGTGTTTGGTTCACAATGTAATATTTTTGTTGCCTTGCTGGAGGACTGCCTCCTCCAGGGCTTGACTCTTCCTTCTCTATTCAATGGTGAGAAAGAAGAGTCTATAAGGCTATCAGATTCTAAGACATGTTAGTTTTTCCTTCAGCTGTTTCGGAAACTTAATTTTCCTTTCAAATTGATTGTCTTTTCAATCGTTGTATGTTGTTGTGGACAGAACAACAAATATCAGTGAACATCACAACTCTTCAACAGGTGGTCAAGGCTCTGAAGAAAAGTGTTACTGTTTATGTTCATTCTCGTAACTTTTGAAAATTCTTTCTTATTTGAATTTGCATTTGCTTTAATTTGATATTGATAACATCCAAATATTTAATTATAATTTTTTATTCAAGATATGTAGCTCTCTCTTATTCAGCTAGCTATTAGGTTGCAAAAAGTGGCAGTGAACAGTTCTTTTCCTTAGTTTGCAACATTTAATACGAGTGATATTTCAACATACATGCATAAGAGATTAAGTGAATGTATGAACAATCCTTCCTGTGGCTAAATTTTTGTGTGGTAAATGTATCCTCATGTTAAGGACTTGATAGAATACATAAGGCACAGAACATGGTATGTATTACTTGAGCTTGGGTGGTCTAGTAGATGATTTCCACAGCTCGAAGCCTCTTGCCATTCAGTGAATATACAATACAGTATTCTTCCATGACTATTTACATTCTCTGTTTTTTTTGTAGTAACTTCAAAGGGATACATTAGGCATTTCTATCCCTTTGCCTCTTTTTTTTTTTAATCTTCTTGAAGATGAATTTTACTACGGTGTCAAAATATAATACAGTCCACTTATTTGTTAGACACAGAGCTTATTTACAGAAGTATCATTATTTGTAATGAGAAAGAGCATAATCCTGAAGAGCAGTCATGGAAGAAAAATCAAAAAACAAGACTAGGAAGCTCTAAGAAAAATAAAGCACTGCCTCTTTTATCCCATCAAAGCCTTTGTACAGTAGGAGAAATGATTAAGAAGGCACTGCAGAACAGAAAATCTGAGAAAAATTCATTTTTATTATTTTAGAGGTTTCTGAGCAGGCAAGTTCTGCAGTCCTCTTGAAGCTCAATTATAATTCAGTAGGAAAAGGCAAAGGAGAAAGATTTTAAATGGAAGTTAAAGAGGACTGAATGTAAAGTGAAGATAATGAGATCTTTCTGTCCCAAATATAGGCAGGAATATATGCTACATGTAATTCTTAAATGACTACTCAGTTGTACCATATTTTACAAAAAGTCCCCCAGATTTCTCATTTGTAAAACCAGTCCGAATTTTCAAGGGGCAAATAAAAAATTGCTTGTTAAAAACGAAATTAAAGAAACCTAAGAAACTGTGACCATCATCGCAGTGAAACCTGTATGCTTCCATCTATAGAGACTTCCCTTTGAGGTGAGGATCTCAGAAAACTGCAGATGTGAATCAAACTTCACGATGACGATGGAAAATATTTTAGTTTTTTTTTCTAGAATAATCAGACCTATTTGAAGTCAGAAAATACTGTTTTGTCAAAATCAGAACAATGTATTTATTTGCTGGGCTTTGTAAAAGTTTGTCTTGATAACATCGACTGTGTTAGGCGCATGTTTTGACTATTCTAACTGTTACGTTCCCATACAGGACATTTAAGAATGATGGAAGTCCAACAGAGGGTCAGAAAAATTGTTTTGTCCCTACTAAGTGGAGATCTTTCATTTTTATAAATTTATTTTGACTTTTTGATAATGAAAATTCTCAGAAATTTTATTGTGTAGGAACTTAATGTTGTTGACCTTCTGTTAGAGTTCAGGATGAAAGAGTAATTTTTTGTAACTTTCCAGAGACTGAAAGATTTGAGATTTTCATGAGGATAATTCTATCAGATTTTCAGAGCTTTAAGCCTTGCTCTGTAAGCAGTACTGCATATGTTAAAATTTAAACAAAAAGTACCTAATCTAAAGTCTACACACTCATGATTTAACTGTGTATTTATCTACAGACCAAAAATTTTACAGAAATTTGAAAAACAGCAACCACTAAAATAATCAAATACAAATAAAAAAAGAAAAAAAAGCATCTCCATCTGAAATGGCATCAGTGTTTTTTGGCATGATATAACAATATACTCAACACGTTAACCCCTGTCCCTAAGCTTAGCACACAGAAACCTGAAAATAGACAAAGGACAAAGCAGATAAGATGGATATAAGTACTTTATTCATCATTAAAACTGGCTATTTCAGATAGGCTGAACTGAATTAAAATATTCAGGGAAATAATATGCAATTACTGAAAACTGGCCAGTATTAATAATAGTAGTTTTTTTTAATACAAAGCATTGCTGTACCAAAAAATGTCCAATTTAAAATCTCACTCAAAATAAAACCAAATGAACTTTATATTTATGAATAATACATACAATTTCCGAACTATCCTGTGAACTAGCAATATTAGCAACATGCACCGTATACATTTTTGCATACACATCAGAAAGCAACAGGATATGCTCTTTTACTTCAAAGGCCGCCCCTGTATATATAAGATTAAACAAAAGTGTCTCTTATTGCTTACTCAAGGTTTTGAAACAGATGGGGCAGCAAGTAAATCTTGGAAATAATGAAGATGGATTCATGTAAAGCAGGAAACAACTCTGATCATATATTTGAGAATGAAGGTATTAGAAAGAGATGTTTGTGGGTAAGGGAAGAAGAAAAGGCAGGCAGAGGAAAAAAAGAAAAGGGAACCATCATCACAATTTACTTTTACTTCAAGGCATATTGGTAGACAACATTAAATGAAAAAATCACTAATCTCCAAGATCAGCAAGTACACTGAAAAGAGTAAGTTATTTGCACTGAGGCAAAATTGGCTTAAACACTGAAGGCAGAGGGTCTTCTTCAGTGAATTTCATAAAAAGGAATGCAACTAATGGCCCTCCACATGGGTAATCATTAAGGATGATTCTGCTCATTTTTTATACCTGTGACCTAGAAGAGGTAATGCAGCTCTCTGACAGAGAAGAAGCTGGATTGAAAGACCAGTTATCAAGTGAAAAGAAGTGTTTGAATTGAGTTAGACTAGAAATGATGTGATGTAGAGCAGAGATGAGACTGCTAGTGACAAGCAGATGTGCAATAGAAAACTCTAATAAAGAGAAGGATCTCAATGATGTTATCTAGAATAGAAATTTTGTTTATTAGATTCTGAAGTTAAACAACTGAGAAAATTACCATAAATATAAGTTAAAATAATGTTTGCCTGAAGACAAATATTACTGAATATTCAAACAAATCTTTGAATGCATGTTACAGATAATGTATTTATGTAAATATATCCACACTAGAAAAACACTCTGATTATAAAGGTAACTATCAGCCGACCCAAAGCCTAAAAGAAAGATGAGCTTCTTTCATTCCTTTGTCAATAACTTAGTGATTGAATATGGTGTTGAGTACTTTCATGGCAGAAGCAAAGACTTAAAGAAAGGAAATGTCAGGGTTTTTTTTTTGTACTGGGACATCATCAACATGAACAAAACTATCTTTTTTTCTTTTTTTTTTTCCTTTTTTTTTTGCTATTATGCATCATTATTTTCTTTCTGTTTCATATTTGGTGAAGCAGTTACAAATGCAAGTAAGGGACATATTTTCAAAAACTGAAGTTTTTTGAGCCATGCTTATACTGTATAGATATATGTAAAAATAACATATTTTGATGCTGATCAGAGTCCATCTTAAGGCATTAATATGATGTCTCATTAATCTGGACTTATATAAACAAATGCAACATATATAATTCATATTACATAATTACAGCATAAGAGAATATAAATTCTCTTATCCTGGAAGCTTCTAAATTATGATAGAATTTTCTGTACTGTAAACTGCTCTTGGCTAAAATCTTTTCCTTTCAAATACATAAGCTGAAAATTGTTTCACTCACTGACCTGTGAGCCAAGTTCCCCAAAGCCTGATGCAAATTAAAATGGCTGAGTTATAAATATCTCTGAAAGTAGGTTTATAATGGAAACACAACCAGATCTTTCACTACAGCAGTACTCTTGGGGGCTGTTAGGACAGTTTATAGAGCTATCAGCGCCAAACTATAAGTTAATGAGGAGGAGCAATCGACTGTAATAAAACACCCCTAAACAAGAAGAGAGCATTAAAAAATGCAGGCACTAAAAATTCCTGTTGGGCTTCCCATTAGCTATGTCCCTGTATAAAATTGCTTCTTTCATCATTCTGGAATATGTTGCCGTGACTTCTTACATTTTCATGTGCTGAATTCAGTAAGTACACTTTTATAGGCCTGGGGAAGAGGTGTATGTGAAACTTAAAGTCAGAAGGCAGTTGTCAAAAAGCAATTTACTATTCTCCTCTCTTCTCAGCCTTACCTCTGTTCTCTATATTATTACGTGACTGGGGATGCACCATAGGATGACAGCAAGATAAAATTAGATATGGCTCCATTTGACTTTTGCACCTTTTCACATCAATCTGTTCTCGCAAGTTTTATTGTTAACATTTGAACGTAGCAGAGAGTACAGGTGTCTATGGCAGGCAATCAGTGCTTGAGAAAGCTGCACATAAAGACAAGGCTTAGTTAATGCTAGGCTATTGGGGGAATGTACATGAGGGAGACAATTGCTGTTATTCTAGGCATAAGAACACATCACTAAGTAAATGTAATGTATGTTATGACAGTCATTATAAAGACAGCATTCACTGCAGAAGAGATAACAGAAATATTCTTCTCATTTCAGGGATGACTGGTGATTACGTAGAGTGATCAGATTTTTTCTCGTTTCCAGCCAGAAGTCATTGTACTTGAAAAGGTACTTAAAAAATTGAGACTGATTATCAGTAGCTAATACTGCTGAAGGTGGGCATGTACAGCTTTCAACTCACCTTGATTTTTTTTTGCACTGGGACATATAAACTTCAGGAAACATTAAATAAATCCTTTGTGTTGGACTGAGATGTATCCATTAAGAACAAAACAAAAAATGAACTAATCCCCCCAGTACATTTGTTTATTTTTCCTTCCTGTTGGCTACATGCAGTGTGAACTGAATGCATACACTTCTTAACGAGAGTAATAAAGAGATAATTTGGACAATATGTATACTATATAAAAAGACACACAGTATTCCTGTGCCTGGCTTAAATTAGTGAGTGGTTTAAGAATATGAAAGAATTCATTGTGTATAAATTCAACTCCCCCAAAAACTGTTATTTAAAATGCAATAGCATAATGAACCCTTTTAAACTTATGGTAAACTGGAAGGTGAAGGGTAAAGCTAATGGAAGGATGGCTATGATTTTTGGAGCTTTGCTCTATAATGAAACAGAACCCCAAATCTTCGGAGTACAAGAACTGACATCCCCTTTGACAAAATGGAGTTGTGCTGAAATCCAGTTTCTCCAGTCTAGACCAAGACAGTTCACTGTGGCCTCCTTTCCTATGCATAGTGAATGGAAAGTGAAAATACAGAAATTAAGCAATCTCCAGTTCTCAGTTTTGTTTAATAGGATGCCGCCTTGTTCCTAAGAATGCGACGACAGCTTTTAATCTTAAAACCACAAACAGGAGAGCTTCAGAGGGGCTTGCCAAGCTACGTACTGCTCTATGTCTGTGTTTATGGGAAACCCATTAACTTGGTCTTTCATCAGTGTGACTGCTCTCATTCTGCACTGTGCTGGAGAACTTCCTGACACGGCCAGAGATTGCTCTGCACCCATATGGCTGCAAAAGTGGAACACTGGTTTCTCTGGGAACAGGTATACCTTGCTCATGCTGCCTTCAATGCAACATGCCTGAGGTCCATCTTCCTCACCTTCATGTGCATCTTTGTGGTGAGGGACCACAGCTGGCTAAGGGCTTAAAGCATTATTTTGGAAGAGCACAAAGGGCTGGAGGGAGGGGACCTTGGGATGAAGGAGGACTCCTCCAGCATGCCCTGCTTCACCACTGTAGTTAAACAGGTTTACTCATGCAGCAAGGCACTAGGGTCCTTGCAGTCTTGATGTGAGGTTGAGACTGTGCATGTTATAGCTCCAGTGGCCAAGCTGGTCATGTGCTACTGATATGTAGAGTGTTATGCTGGATGCAGCATGCAAATTCCCTAATACAAGGAGTTTGACTTAATTCAAGTACCATTTTTATCCTCTTGTGTCTATAGTAAGTCTTGCAGAGCAAGGCAGAATGCTTTTAAAATTTAATAGAGATACTTTTGATTTTTAATCCTACAATTGTTTGTATAATGGTGAAAAATAATCCTTCAGTATGTCTGCTGGGCTCTTCAGGCACAGTGTGTTCATAGACTTGCTATATATACTTCATATCCTGCACAATTTCAGTGGAGGAAAAAAAGAAAAATTGCACATTCAAACTAAATTGAATTTAAAACCTCTAATATGTCAGGTCACAGAAGGCATGTACACATTTGAATAGGACTGCTGCTTTGGAAACTGAGCAGCTCTGAAGTACATCTACATGTTGGTTCCTGACTTCATGCAGCTCCATTAGGTAATGTTTTAAATATAAAGCCACTTAATGATGAATGTTCATAAATGAAAAATCCATATTACCCATAAAACGTTTATCAAACAGCAGTGCCCACATATTTTTAGCACACATAAAAAAATCACATTAATCCATATTGTTGTGAAACTCCTGATCTGCCCTTGAGAGTCTGTTCTAGGATTTTAAATTATCAGTCTTAGAAGGGAACCTTCTTGCTTCATAAGTAAGTTCCTAATTTTTTTAATAGGCAGCGAACAAAGCAGAGGAGGAACTAATGTGGAATAGCTTAGGTTGGGGGTACTTTAATATCACCATAAAATTTCTTCATTTAGAGCTGTATGACTAACTGCTCAGAGTTCTTATTTTCTTTAAAGAAATTATGTGTTGAATCGACAGACATGCTGATTACAGAGCCAAAATTTCCACAGTGGCAGACCAGGCAGAAGGTATTCTCAGTGAGGGACCACTGTTATTAAATACACTGTCACAGAAAATTAGGCCAAAAGCAGATCACACTTAAAGAGCCTGCACAGCAAGGCACACCCTTTCAAATTAGTCTCTCCTTCTGCAATCCACAGAGTTTGTTCTGTGCTGGAGTTTAATTTAATTCAATGCAAATCTTGCTGTAGTCAACCTTTTGGCTTCCACCATCTTTTCTCCCATGTTTTGCATGTTATGAAGACTATTTTTAAAGTTAATTAGCTTATCCAAAATAAAGCAGAGAAAGATGCAAATTCCAAACTAATGTTTAAAAGTACTATAATATAAAAATTAACTATACAATCGTAGCTGTTAATTTTCTTCCATAGCAACTGCTTTTCTAAGAAAGAGAAAGAAAGGCATTCTCAAGAAAAATTATTTTGAATACAGAAACCCCTTATAACTAATTTATTTGTCTCTTAAAATGAAGTAGTAAATATTGAAATTAAATATTAGACAATGGGAAAGGAAGCAGCTTGGATAGTGGAAACACCAGTACTGAGCAGAATGATTCTATAAAGAACAAATCTTGACCAACATCTGCCATCAGGATTGCAAGTGGTCCCCACCCTGTAGGCTTCCTGTTCCACATGGACAACCTTTGTGTTCACTAAACATAACGAAAATCTAGACAAGACAGGATTGCATGAGAAACATCTTCAGGAATGATATTGAATCCATAATGCACAATCCACTTAATAGGAGCTGGCAAAACATGAGGAAATGCACAATACTGCTAATGATTGTTGTTTCATTGTGCAAATAGAACCTACACATCTCAGCCAGACTGGTGAACTCTGTGATGGGCACTGCATGACCACCCTGAAGTAGTCAGATGTGTCTTATCTCCACAGACATATGGTCTCATCATGCCGAATTGAACTAGGCCAGGACCCCTAATGCCATGATGAACATTCATTTTTTGGTTTATTATCTGAGACCTTCTAGAGCTGATGTATGTGAGCAAGGGAAACATATGCTAAAATTCTCCTTAAAAAAGCAGGAAATGAATGCTCTGGTTGAAGCTTCTGTGAAACAAAGGTGCCAATTTGAAAACTTCAGTCAACAAGCTGTTGTCCATGGTTTGTCATGAAATATATCAAGTCTTGTTCTGTGTAATCTGTTCCTGCTTCTACTACTGAAGTCAGTTTTCATTTCCTGTTCGTATAACAAAATGCATTATTAAACTTTCAGACAACATGAAAGAGAGTAAAAACATTGCAGTATAGTACTAGGAATTAAAAAGTTCTTGTCAAATTATGTAAATGGTCTAAAATACAATACAAAGCATTTCAGTAAAGGTGAGTGATAAGTATTTCAATTACATAGGCATAATCAACCCCAGACAATTACAGGGAGTAATGATGCGGTAGGCAGCAACTCTGAATGGATTGCAAACTCAGCTTAAGTAAAATAACCAATAGTTATATTTGAATAAAAACATTTTTCATGCTGAAACATGAAACCAGGTGTGCCACAGATAGAATGCCCTGAGTGCTTCCATCTTCTGCAGGGTGAAGTATCTTGCATGTCATTTGTGACCCTATAAATGATGCTCTCCCTTGATACTTAATATTTAGAAGTTTGTTTTTTGTGTCACTTAACTGGTCTTTGAACTGGTCTTTGGAAGTCATATTGGGCTAAATCTCTATCTGCTATATTGGTTCACTCTGTGCAACTAGTGCACCCAAATCTTACCACTTACCACTTACCAATAGTTCTGTATATTGTACAATGCTGGATTCTGTTGAGTTGCTTTATATCATCCGTTTTTATCCTGAGACTATTTTTGGAAGCTCAAAAAATATCAAGGGAAGATGGTTCACTTGCATTCAGGGGCAGGCTGTGTGTTAATCACATTAAAAACCGTAAAAGTGACAACAACAAAACACTTCTATATCTTACCAACTTCACCTGCCATTTGCAGAGAAAAACCCAGATGTCCTAGAAAAAATCTGGCCAAGTGACAACCTACTACATCTTATACAACAGCAGATATACACATTTCTTTAACTGTGTACAATTTTCCATGGATTTCCTGGTGAATATTTGTACTATCCTCATTTCAAAACACCAAATGGCTCGCACCAGACAAAGAATAATGAGGTAAAAATGTTTTTCTTCTTGGGAAATATATCCTTTCAATCAACAATTGGACTAGAAAAGAAACAAAAATGGAGATGCAATGTCCTTTTGTACTTTCTGTAAATCAAAATTTCATTATTTTTTATTTGCTTTTTTTTTAAAATATATTTAGTTTTAAGTAGAACACACACTTAGCAACTAAATTTAAGATACTGGGGACCTGACTTCTGAAAATGTTTAAACTTTTTTTTAGGTAATTATATTCATATGATTAAGAAGATTAATTAACATCTGTCCTGCGGTTTTATGGAATAAACTGATAATTCAAAAAAATGAAAGTGAAGTTGTGATGTCAAGTAAACGGGAGTTCAATTTCATCATTGCACACTGGCGCAGCTGCTCTGTAGACAATACAGGTAAGATCCATCTCCCTTAAATTTTCAACTTTTCAGATTTTTAAAAACCATCAGGTAAATATTCCATTTACTCAGTATCTGCTAACACAGAAATAATTTCCTGTAGCTGCAGTAAGTTGAGGAGTAACAGTAGATAATTCAATGTGCTACGCAAATATACATGTTCTTCTATTATTCATACCATGACATTTGTTGGTGTCTCAGGAGTAATAAGTGAGGCTCCTATTGGTTCATGAACTGCTTGAATTATGCATGGTTATGGGTAGGCATTCACCATGTACAAACTGGTTTTGAATCATGCATTTCCTGGGGGCAATATTTCTCAAGGTAACTAGCAAACTTTTAAGGTATTTTAGCCAGCTGAATATTAGTAATTACTACCGTGGCAGTGATCCCAGCATGCATGCTTTCTTGTAAACGTGGGAGATAATGAATGTATAAATGTTGGGAGGTTGGAATCATCATTGTATTTATTCACACTCAAAGAGGTTTTCTACTTCAGCTGGAATATAAATTATGACATCAAACTGCTAAGCATCTATCTGCAGTTCAGTTATCACTATAAATAGCTGTCCACAAGAGGGAGGTGGCAGTAGATCATATGTTGTAAGTCCAGAACTGTACAATTGTATCCTAACTAACAGTCCTGCTACATTCTCGTTTTTAGGCTTTTGTATCTAAGTACCTCTTTAGTGTGTTTTTAGTTACTAATTTGTATGGACAATTCTGGCTATCTATAAGGGCATGAAAACCCATTAGTACACCATTCATTGCGTAAATACAGCACATCGGTTTTACCAAAGGACAAGTCCTTTCAGAAAAGGACAATATTTTCTTGTTAACAAATACTTTTTTACTCAAGAATTCATTTTTACTCAAGTAAAAGCCAAAAGGTGGCTCAAACACTGCAAATTTTCTTGTCTTGCATGGAAAATTTCAGATCACTGAGCTACATAATCTCAATTATTTTTAAAATAAATCATATTTTAATTAATGTGTTTCTAAGATTGTGACACAGATAGCTTGTTTGATCCTTACTGTAGGAAATAGAGGACCTGCTTTGCCCTGCATTGGGCAGCAAAATAGCCACACCAGAGAATATTCTGCTTTCTTAGCTATAAAATTGCAAGCGTCCTCACATTAAGCACTAACTTGCCACTCAGGTCTAGAAGTTTCATCTGGAGCTCACTGAGCTGCCATTAAATGCCATTTTTTCCCACCGCCAAAAACATACTGAGATTAAACATGCTGAGAATTTAGGAGTCAGTAAAATGCTGCGGATCTGTCTCCTTTTTAACCTTTGAAGAGAAATTTACTTATTACATCATATTTTCTACTGTTTTGTCCAAACCTAGTTTTGAAGCAGCAATACTTCTGCCTTCTGCCTTGGAAAATGAGCGGGATAAACATTGTAGTCAGAATATATCTCTTGAATTTTGGGTTAAATTTATCTTGTTTTTCATTTCATTACTTTTAACAACACAAAATTGATATCTGAAGCACTCGTGTGCTGCTTTAACCTTTGCTTTCCTAAGTGACAATGGCTGCTGCTGCAAAAGGGTTGGAATCCTGCTAGGAAAAAGACATTGTAAGGACTTTTTTTTTTTATCATATTGTTTCTTAAGACATAGAACTCCTTTAGAAACCTTTTTCCTTTTTTTTTTTTTTTTTTTTTTATGCCTATAATGATACAGGAACATACCACAGCTCGTTGGCAGTAAGTATAGCAACTTGCTTTATTTGATAGGCACTGGGAAACCAATATCTGTTATAAAAATATTTTTCTAATCTATGTAAAAGTAAATATCTTCTAAGACCACCTCAGAAAAAAAAAAGAAAAAAATAAGTCATATAGAAGCAGAGCTCATAGGCTTTCTGCACATTTTACTTGCAGGCTGTGAATTTTTATGGCCATAAACTCTGAAAGCATTTGGTATTTGTCCTTCCTATTTGTAGTTTGAACAGTTACACTCTGCGAGTCTTTCTTTACTTTTGTCCTACCCACAAAAAGTGGCTCATGCAGCTCAACAGGCCAAGCAGTGCTCCAGAGAGTGGCTCCTAATGACTCCAGTGCCCTGTTGTCCTCCATCCTAGCTGTTCCAATTTTGATTGCCAACTCTATATGCCCAATTGAGCCTTGCAACAGACCAAAACCAGAGCCTGAGAGTGCAGCTCAGGGCAGCAGAGCTTTAACAAAAACATGAGTATTGGAAGAAGGAACAGCGTGCAGGAGGTAACCCAGAGAAGCTGCGGATGCCCCGTTCCTAAAGGTGTTCAAGGACAGGATGTATGGGGTCCTGGCAGCCTGATCTAGCAAGTGGCAACTCCGCCCGAGGAGAGGGGTTGGAACAAAATGATCTTTGATGTCCCTTTCAACCCAAGCCATTCTGTGATTCTATGATTCTATGATTCCACGTGCCTGTGACTTCTTCCACTCAAAACGGGCCCCTGCTCTGCACCTACTCCTTTCCCTGCAGTATCTGCCTTTAAATGTGCAATGACCTTTTGTCTAAATACAATGCTAGGTACTAGGTGTTCTGAGCAAGCCCTGAACTAGTAAGAAGGGGACTGATTTTCAATATGCTACACCTCTACATCTCTGAAAACTTCTAGCTTATTTTCATAGCTTAATCTGTGACTATGTGATACAGAAGGAAATTGTGATGTCTTCTGTTTGGATACTATTTTGGAAGTAAAGGAGTACATGACTAACACATGCCTAAGTAGTTGTCAGCTTCGGTAGTGAGTGTTTGTAGTGAACAGGTTACAGTTGTAAACCTCATGGTTAATTTTATTCATCTTGAATACATCAATGAATGCTTGTTAATCCTAAGCACTTAAGAGGTTCTCCTGACTTTTTATGGTACTCATCTATGTAGTTTACAAAGGTGTTTCTTTGAGTGTATTTCACTGAGCTCTGTACTCAGTACTGTAACAGAAACATTCAGTGGCAAATGATAGAAACAATTGTGTAGTTTACTGGGGCTGCATCTGCTGTCTGGTTGCTATGGATATTTTGTATTGTGTTTATTTGTTATTTTTAACTTCAGGATTGTATCTCATAATTATTTTTCTTTTTGGTTTTTATAACTTTAATAACATAGAAAGAAATCATTAGCAGTACTTGTAATTCACCGGTGAAACTTTTTCAAATTCACTATGGACAAACACAAATTTTGTTACAGAATATTTTTCAAATTATGAAAGGGAAAAAAATTGTAGACAAGATGCATGCATGTGTTTGAGCAGGACTTTGAAAAAGAAAGGCCTAAGAGTAAGTGAAAATCAAACAGCTTCACTCCCAAAAAGACCTTACAGAACTGATTGTCACTTTCATGCTTCCCATCTGCAAGTTGGAAGTACTTTGTATGGGAAAATAAGGAAGATGTCTTCCAAAAGTAAAATCTAAATGCTTCTCTGTTATCATTAGCAGAAAATCACATTAATTTCTCTACTATTCATTGTGATAATGATATTAATCAAACTGCTCCCTGGATACTCATGTAGATGTAGTATATAATTCTATGGAAGCTCCATTATAATTTAGCCTGAATTAACATTCATTTGTTGCAAAGTGTTATGGGAAAAATATATTTGTGGACTTCATGGAGGATCCTATTCTTCTACTGTGAAAGAGGCCAAGCAGATAAAGCATGAGCCTGAATAGATGTTGGGTGAAATGAGTAGATGCAGTTGCATGTAGAGTGCACTTAACAATCTCACAGCATAAAAATGCAAGGCACTCAGAGCTGTTATATTTTCAATGGCATCAAGAAAGTGTTGAGAGACTCTGATATTGTGGTTAGGATTAATGGAATCCCTCAGTATCCTCATTAAATTTAATAAACTTGTGTGATAGGAATAATAACACTTCACATCTATATTGCATTGCTCCTTTTGTCAAAGATCTCTAAGCACGTTATGAGCACTCTGGAGTGGAACATCGCCATCCACCTTGATAGAGATGCTCTCCTCTTCCTGTTGCTGATGACACCCCCTCCTGGGAGATATCTCAACACAGGGTCCTGCAGGAGCTCTGCGTGGGCAGGCTATACCCTTTCGTTTTGGTACCTTGAGGCATTTAGTCTTATGAGGAGCAGCTGATGGAATTGGCATTGTTCAGCCTGGAGAAGAGAAGGCTCAGGGTAGACTTTATTGCTCTCCACAACAACCTGAAAGGATGTTGTAGGGAGGTGGGAGTCAGCCTTGTCTCCCAGGTAACAGCTATAGGACTTCAGCTACACCAGGGGAGGTTCAGGTTGGATGCCAGGAAAAATGTATTCTCCAAAAGAATGGTTGGGCTCTGGAAAAGGCTGCCCTGGAGGGTGGTTGAGTCACTGCCCTTGGAGGTGTTCAAGAACTGTGGAGATGTAACACTGAGGAACATCGTCTAGTGGTATTGGTGGTATGGTGGTGATGAGTTGGTGGGTGGTCTAGATGATCTTAGTGGTCTTTCCACAAACCTAACAATTTTACGAATCTGTGATTATAGTTAGCAGTTGCCTAAGGTCTAGTGCTGTGTGTTAGGACTGTTTTTTGTTATTCCATTTTTATTTTTAAAAATTAATTACATGTATCTACTGCTTTCAGGTTTTTAGTACCTTTATCCTGATTCTTATTCCATGTTCTTAACTGTGTTTATACTGCTCAAATTCCACTTTGCTTCACTGGGACTGTTTGTTTCAGATGCCATGCAACCTGTAGTCCTCAAATTTAGAAAAATGCTTTGTTGCATATTTTTAGTGGATCTTCGGTGGTCAAAGGCCCCAGAGGGCTGTGGCCCATCTTGTCAGATCAGCTAATGATCAAATGCTTGGGATTTCTCAAAGTTTCTTCAGCTCCACTGCAGCAATAGCGAATTCTCCTTCTACGTAAAACCTAAGACATCCACAGCTCTAGGATTGTTTTACCTGGTGAAAACTGTTCACTAATTTTTAAAATATTCCTCAATTCCTACCTCTCTTTTTTAAGAGTCCAGCTCTCTTCTGTTTGATCCATTTTTGACTGAGATGTGAATGACGTTAAGCTGCACAATTTTCTGCTCACTTAGGCTAGGAGAATGACCAGGTTCTTCTTTGCACCAGGAGACTGTGCTTAGCTGGAGTAAGACAGATCTGCTGGGGGATAAGTAATCTGTGTATCTGGTCTTTTGGCTGTTGCTGAAAAACTTCTGAAAAATGAATGGAAAGGAGGGGACTTAAGGATGTTTTTTCTTTCTCCTTGAACCTGTAGATTTCTGCCTTGCATTGGCTGATAAAGATCAATTAGAGTTGCATCCCCACCCTTATTCAGAAGGGAGAAAGGCTGACAATGTTTACTATTAGAGGGGACAGAACTTCTGAGCAGCTGCAGACAAAGGATATCACACTCTCCAGCTTGAGGTGAAGCACTGTCCATGCTGCCTAATTTTTCCTAGGTGCTTTTAGCAGCATGGAAATTTTGTTCTGTTCCTTTTTTGCCTTGCTCATCTGATTCTTCCAGATTGCCACTTAAATGCACATGCTCCTGCTCATTCTACCTCACACAAACAAGTTCTACTATTAATTATACTTGCCTTCCAGCCCCACTATTCACAATCCAGTAAACAGAGATATATCTAACGAAGAAGACAGGAAAGGGTGGGAAGCTGGGAGATCCATCTCCAAGTTTTGCTCCCAGGTCATATCTCTTTCCTTGCTTAATTATGCTCTGTAAAGTTTAAAAGAGCTGTGCTAGTATATGGTGTAGTTAATTATATTGCATTTGTAATCAGGCCATAAAAGAGAAACCCTTGAACCACAGCTATATTGTTCCAGGCACCGCAGTCTGTAGACTTCTCTCTTTGAATTTTGTTCCATGTGAGCCAGCGGTAATAGGTTCTTGCAGTATCCAAAACTCCTGCAGTCTTTTTCAGTCTGCCTTGGCCAGCAGCCCATCAGCTGTTCCACAAACAAACATACATTTCTTTCTCTATTTGTTTCTTCTTTTTTATCCCACTGTACAAGCAATTAGCTATTGAGTCCATAATAACCCAATCCAGTCCAACCCACATGATTATTTTGCTTCTCATCAATTTATTCAGCTCACGTAGAGGGTTTTATCATATTTACAATATCACAGCTATTTGTGTGGGAGTTATAAAAGGTAAGGAGTAATTTTAGGGAAAGAAAATCCAGTTGTAGGCTTTGGCTGTTTTTGTTGAGCTCCAGAATGCGGGGGTTCATTCCTCTGCTTGGGAGGGGAAATTCTGGATTCAGTCAGCAGAGTTCAGATCCACTGAGGGAGGAAAAGAAATGCGTAATTAAACAAACAGAAAATCACTTGGAAAAAAAGGTTTTGCAAACTTCAGCTTTTGCAAACTCTCTTTTTGCAGAATTATTTTCTTAAGTATTAACACACATCTCTAAACCTCGGAGATGGACTTCACCCTCATCTGTTATTACTTTAAAGTGAATTTGTTATCATCAGGGAGGGAAAAATGAATGGCACGGTGACTCTGGTTAGAGAGGCTGGATATTTGTGCGAGGTGACTTTTAAACATTGCTGCTGCTGTAGCCCCATGTCCCCACAAGGTGTGCACATGGTTTGGCCTCCACATTTCTAGGCCCCATGTTCCTCACTATGTGCTTGGTGAATGCTTTTGGATCCAGGCAACCATCCAGCTCTACTTGAGATCTGACTGCAAATCAAACTAATAACTTCCTTGGCCTGCAGCAAAAAGAAAAGGATAATAATGCCTTCCCAACTGCTTCATTTTTTGCTATTATTAGGATTTATTGACATAACAGTTGTATTGGGAGGCCCAGCTGAGGCTCCCAGAATGAACTCCCTCAGTCCCCACCCTTCTCCCTGATACTTCTGCTTCATATACAGTATGATTCTGACTTGAGCATGCAGTGCATTGTTATCCCCTTACATGGTGGCACTGTTCTCATTCTGCCATAAAAATAAAGCTTTTGCAGAAACAGCATGAAGACTACGTTTTCTATATGAATGGCAGTTCATGGAGTGATTCATTTCAGGTTGACTCATGAGAAACTTATGGGCTCCTTAGTCTTGTTAAGATGCTTGGTTTCATTTCAGATTGAAAAATTCTCCTTCTAGAGATAGGAGAGGAAAATACTTTCTCATAGTCACTTTTCTAATTCAAGCCTTCTTCCTCCAGAGATACACATGTACTTCAAGTTTCCAGAAGGATTGTCTACACTAATGCCAATGTTAAAACACTCCTAGAAATTTTTGGTTGCTTTATAAATTTCAGTATATTTTGATCTTCATATAGATACTGGATACTCCAGAAGAGTAGAATGGATCAGTTCCAGCAAACAGCACAGATGAAAGCTATCTGCATGGGTTTAAATCAAATTCAAGTACAATCACTGTAGATTAAATCCAACTTTGAAAATGCAAAATTTATGGAATTTGCATTTTTTCAGGGTGGACTGTGTAAAACTGCATTATCTGTTGCTATAGCATTACGTACTTCTGCCAAAATAGTAGCATTGGACAACGCTTATTGTTCTCATTTTAGCATTGAAGCTCATTCAGTGCCATTAAGTGCCTTTCTTCTGGTATGGAGAATGAAATGCCATCTGTGTAGCATAACTTGACCATGGCTTTTAATGGGGGTGATTCTTCCCAGCACTGCATTGCCCAGATCGAGCTTCTGAACAGTGGCCAGACTCCTCCCAGGGCTAATGTTGCTCTTAATCTTTCTCAGGGGCACATGGGAAGAAGATCCAAAACAGTGGCCATCCATCTGTTTTTGCATTTCCTGACTGCTTGAATTTGCAATAGCCTAGCTAGTCAGTGCTGTCTCTCCTAAGGCACATTCTCTTGTAATTGAGTACCGTGCCATCTCAGCAGGCTTGTGAGCTCAATTTTTTGACGGAGTCAAGTTCAAGGAGAGGTCTAAGAGAGAGGCCAATACATGGCATCTATTTCTGTGTATCTGTGTATCTCCTCTGATAGAGATTAACACAAAATCTGCCATATGATCAAGTTTCCTTCCAATTTTTTACATGCTGTTCCTCATGCAGTTTGAATATATGTCTTTATTAATTAACAAGAGCTTATGAAAAGCAGAAAGAAAATCCAAGAACAGAGGAGATGAATGTGAAACTAAGGTACAGAGGCTTGAGAACTGCTAGAAGCAAAGAAAACAGCAAGGAAAGAAGAAAAGCAAGCTCTCAGTAGTGTTAAAGTGGGGGAGAAAGAAATAAGGTTTAGGGAGGACACCACTTCCAGCAAGCCAAGTTTTCTTGGCTGAAGAGGAGCTGTTCTTCATCTTCAGCTAAGCCCAGCTTGTATTTAACAACCTAATTATTCTTGCTTAACAACCACAGCTCTCCATCTCAGCCTTCAGACTTGTGTTGAATGCAGTCTGATGCTCGCTCTGCAGCACGTTTGCTGCAGCCTGAGGCTCTGCATTTTGACAACACTCCAATGAGACCTTTTGACCTTCCCAGCATCATTGCAGATGCTCAGACAATGGCTGTGCTGCACAAAAGAGAGCTGAGATGTAGGTAGGAGAGAGGTATACATGCTGGGGATTCTCTGCAAAGCTCTTGTTAAATTCAGCCCCATGGGGTGCAAGCACTTACCACTATGAGGCCAAGTCATCAGTAGAGTTTCTGAATTCTATAGTTAACCTGAAGAGAGGAGCCTATAAAAAATAAATTATAAGTCTTAATGAATGGCTGCTTTGAGTATGGATTATACACTGCTAGCAATATGCCAGTGTTTACAGCACATCATTAGCCTGTAAGAGCTGCAGCAATTGAACTTTTGTATTTGTTTCAAAAGTGCCACGGTACAACATTTTAGTCGTTCTGTTGCAGTAACCACTGGTTGTTACAAATCCCTTCATGAATGCATTATGGAAAACTGGGGCAGAGTTCTTCACTAGCTAGCCAAGTGCATGCCTGCTGGGGCTTTGTACTAGGAAACAGTGAATAATGCTTTTAAAGCCAAAGTACAGTAGAAGCCCATTTTACACATATAAGCATGTTACACAAAACTAATTTTCATTGAAGTACCCTGCTGGTATGTGAAATTTATATTGTTCTACAATGCAGAATTTATTTTTCAGGTTTTCCTTCAAGTGGGCTCATTCTTGTATTGCATTTCACCTGTTAATGTCCTCAGAATAACTTACTTCACTAAGTCTATTATTTTGTTGAGTGTTCATGTAAAAATGTCTCATTGTTCTTTTCACTACGGTCTGGTGCACTGAAAATTTATTCTCAAAGGTTATACAGTACATATTTAATTCTACCCTGCTTTACCTATTGATATTATTACAGGGAGAAAAATCATCCTGTTTGACATCCTAAAATAAGGCTACTAGATGCAACACTACACAACATGTCACTGATGTTGCAACTTATCTAAGGCGATTAAGATCTCTGCTTTCAGATGGAGCTGGTATTTTAGAGAATAGTTATCCAAGACTTGCTGATCCACATGATTCATGTGAGATCTAATCCACATGAATATCCTAAATATTTATCTGTGTTTTAAATCAAGAGGAAACAATCTTGTGATGAACCTAACTGAGGTCACCGTGACATTAATTACAGTGCACAAAATAACTTCATGCTTTATATATTTATTTAGAGAAAGACAACTAGATATTAAAGCTTTTATTTCTAGATCTGGAGATGAAAGTTACGTTTCAACATTTACCACAAGTAATGTGTGCGCATATGTATATATGTACATATATACACACACACACAAACACATAAACAACAAATAAGTAAACAAAAGATAATATATAACTAAACTTCCAGACAAAATATAACTAAACTTCCAGAAAACCTAACACCACCTCTTCCCATGAATCACATTGAAAATGGTCAATAGGCAACGCTTTACTTTGAATTTTCTGTTTCAGCTTCTGACAGTAAGGTTCCTCCCTGGGGTTCCTATCAAGTAAATTGCCTACAGGTGCTTGACTCTTTCTCTCTCCTTACCTTGTATCAATGGAGAAGGGAGGGGGGCAGGGGAGTACAAGGGGCTCAGGTTCAGGAGATTGGCACAGCACTCAACCAGGGGTATCTTGTACTGCGCCAGGATACGATGATACGTGACAGGCATGGATCATCTTGGAATTCAAGTTACTTCAGCTGTGTTTTTATTGCAAGGCATAATTACAGGTGAGGATGAAACATGCTGGACATTTCAATCAAGATAAAGATATAGATCTATGAGGGCTGCTCTTATTTTATTATGTTGGCCCACAGTATCAGAGGTGGATGTTGGTGGTAGGGCAGTTAAAGCTGAATCTTTCTACCAATATTCCATTACATTTTGTTGCTGTGTAACAGATGGCAGTAGAGGGGCAGTCTGACAAAATAGTGTTTGACATGGAAGTGTGGATGAAGCAAAGGTGTGCGACTGAATTCTTAATGTGGGACAGATTGCACCCATTCATTGACTCTTCATGAATCTTTATAGAGACCAAACGGTGAATGTGAGCACAGTGAGGTGGTGGGTGGTGCATTTCAGCAGTAATGGCAGTGACAGTGGGTTACCTCCACTGGTGCAGGTTTTGATGCATGCAGCATGCAGGCTCTTGTTCATCACTGGCAAAAATGCATAGCTAATGGTGGTGACTTTGTTGAAAAATAGTTTTTTTTGTAGCTGAGAATGTGCTGTATCAAATAGTGTTATTGTGATCTTTGTATCTGTTTTCATTTCCATGGAAATAAATAGAATACATTACTTTTAGAGCAACACAAGTAGATGATATGGACATATTATAAGGGATATGTCAGATGCTCTTTATGGCCTTAAGCTCACATGCAGATGCACCCTGAGTTTTGTCCGCCTCCTTCTTACATTTTCTTAACCAGCTCTGGAGTAGTTAAAATCACTGCTGAAGCCAAGCAACTGATTTTGCAATATCCTCATTACTTTTCCAGCTCAGGAATCATGGATACATAGATACCATTTTTTACAATTAAAGATGCAGATGTTTGCTTCTGGTATTTCAATATTTTCTTTACAATTATGACACAAAAAATGAGGAGAAATTGGAAAAAAAAAATTAACGTGGAAGGAGAGGAATAAAGAAATTGAGAATTATCTTCATGTTGACAGGTAAGGACCATTTGGAAAATTTACGTATAGGTGTAAAAATCTGGAACCCTAAATATCGTGTAATACAACACTTGATCTGAGACACTTCAAATGCTTGAATGAGCTGAAAAACAAATTCATTCATTCAGTGGTATACAGTTCTCTGCTAAGTTATTTTGAAATCTGTGCTATGCAGGTGCTGTAAGACATGTTAGTATCACAGGAGTGATACATGACAATAACTTCTGCATTTTCCTCAAAGCCCCACATCTTTGCCACTGACCATAAGTGAGCATGTGGGATTCCTTTTCTAGCACTCCTTCTAAAGGCAGATTAGATTCAAGAGCAGAGAAGGAAGATGGTTGCAATGATTAAACTGTTTGGCCTGCCACCTAAGAGACTTGTAATATAAATTATTGCTTGAGCTTTTAAAACAAATAACTATAATTTTAATTTAATTGATTTTTGACCTTGCACTGCAATTATTCAATGGTAATTTACCTGAGCATAGAAGAGCAGCAGCTGCATATAAACTGTGAAGAAAAATGCTGTAAAAAAATATGTGTAGCAGAGAAAGAATGCATTTATTACAGGTTAGCTTACATTTGTGCAGTAGCCAGCTGAAGACCTTTTCCTTTTCCTGCAATGTAATTATCAGAGGCAACATAATTCACAAGGAAAACTTTGAGAAACATATGGAAGTCTGAGCTATGTAAACAGTAAAAATGCTTGCTTGAAAACAGTTCTATTGCTTTCTTTTTAGGACTGTTTTTATTATTTATTACAAGACCCAGGAGTGTGCTTGGGATTTCAGAGAACAAAGAGGAATAGCAGGTCTCCATCCTGAGCAACGCATAGCCCAGGAGAATTAAGAAAACATTAATGCATAGGAGGCCAAATTTTGTTCTTTGTCCAAAATAGCCATGGTTTAAGAATGAGGTGATTCAAATTCTTTACTCAATATTCAGTCTATGATTTTGGAACTAAGAAAAATTTCCTATTAACTGTTCATGTTTATCTCCATTTCTTGATGATCTGTATGTATCTTTTTAAGTTGAACACGGAGTATAATAGTAAGAACTACTGTTGCTCTTGATAATATCATAGAATTATAGAATTCTTTGAGTTGGAGGGGACTCATACAGGCCATCTGGTCCAACTCCTCCCAGTGAACAGGGGGTCCAACTCCTCCCAGGGACACCTACAGCTAGATCAGGTTGCTCAGAGCCCCCTCCAGTCTGTCTTTGAATGTCTGCAAGGATGGGGTACTCATCATCTCTTTGGGCAACCTGTTCCAGTGTCTCACTACCCTCACTGTAAGAATACTTATTCCTTATATCCAACCTAAACCTTTCTTCTTTTAGCTTGAGATCATTTCCCCTTGTCCTATCTCAACAGACCCAGCTAAAGAGTCTGTCCCCTTCTATCTACAGTCACAGTAATCTCTATTGCAATGTTTCCCAAGGTTTCACACAAGTGAGGGTAGTTTTTAACCATTATACTCGTACTGTTGTAAAACATGGAGAATTGCTCTTCACTAAGATGTAAAGGGAGATTGGCTTTTGCAGAATAAACGGGAGTAGAAGGAAGGAAAATCTGTGCAGTTCTAGCCTTGAGTTTCTGCTCTTCCAGGCATGGAACAGCAGTCAGTGCTAGTTAAGGAAAACATTATTTTCCTATCAGATAAATTGTAAATCGGCCCTCCAGGTCTTAAGATATTCTAACTTCATTCTTACACTTTAGTCACTTTAGCAATATCCTAACATATCTTCACTGGAAATTGGAAAAAGAATTAAAAACTTTACTGCAAAAGAGTAAAAAAAATCTTAAATTCAACTACATAAATCATGACCCTGACTTGAATGAACCTCTTGAAATTATCTGATAAAGGATTCAGTGATACTCTTGAAACCAGCTGTCTGTTAAAAGCCCACAGTTTCTGTAGAGTGGAATAGAATTTGGAGGATGGGAATCGCAGGAGTAATTGATAATTGACCTTGATGCTTAGGCATTACCAATGTCCCATTTTCAGATTTGCTACCAACATGACAAGTATTGTCGTGTGTGTACTGGTGAGAAGAACTGTATGCAAGGTCTTTCATTCAACCTCACCTTTTCCCCTTCCCTCAGGAGATGAGCTGCACAAAAATTACCCATGGTTTATATTCCCATTACAAGTGGTGGCAGGATGTCTGAGGAGTCCTTATGATTTGTGTCCTGTACTTATTCAAGGGGCCAAATGTGCCAATAACGCGCTGTTTAACTGCAGCTTCTCTGTCTGGATACTGGACAACATTCCTTGCTGTCCTCATAGCATTCACATTTGAAGCATCTTGGTTAGAAGTTAGAAAGTTAGTTCCTGGCCACATGTCAGATATGAATTGTTCTAGCAATGACAGCAAAAGAAGGCAAGAGCAGACAAGATGGCACAAGAAAAATGAGCATGTGAGAAATATTAATTCCTCCTGCTTGATTACATCCTGCCTCAAAAAAGCTTTCCATAAGCATGGCAGTGGTTGAGTATTTAACATTTACAACTCCCACTATGTTTATACCAGAAGAGATAAAGCTGAGGAGTTCTGAGTTTGTGGTAAGGAAACTGATGAAATAAAATTGAAGAGTGAGGTCTGAGCACAAAGCAAACAAAGAGAATGTAGATAGATGTTGTTAGAAATGCTGATTTCTGAGAAGAGAGAAATTCCTGCAAAACCAGGGTTTACCCTGGCTCTTTAAAGAGCATAGGTACCAAGAGAAGGGGAATCAGAGAACAGGACCAGATTGTAGTGTCTCTGCAACTTTCTCTTCAAGAATTCAAAAAATGCGTCCTGCTAACAATGATGTATAGAGCAGAAATAAAAGGTCTCTATGAAACATACATGTATATATATATATTTAGCACAGAGAAATACATAAGGTGTTAAAATTTTCGGGGCAAGTCAGGAAGATCAATGAACGGTCTTACAGCGAACATCCGTCTAGGAAATTATTCATCAGTGATACACAGAGAATAATTGCAACTAAGTTGGACAGCTAGCTCAAAAACAGAACATAGAATGGACAAAATTAAGTCACAGAATACAAGTTGCAGATATACATGAGAAATGAATGTTGCCAGGAAATGGCAAATGGATGTGATCACAGAATCTTCCCAGACAAGACAGACGAGCAAAGTACAAGGCAGAGAAAAATGGCAGGTGCTCTCTTATTCCATCAGTCACTTGGTATCAGCAGCTGCTACTACTAATATGATGTTATCTGTGTTATATACAATCAAAGTTTTATATTTTCAGTTGGTTTTCAGCATAAGACAGAGCTTCTGTTTAAAAGAGAAATGTGCACTCATTAGGGTTGCTGGGACTGCGCTGTGGCAGAGCATTGTGCAGAGGTTGCTTCTGTGCTGCTGCCGTTGGAGCAGAGCATGGAATTGGTGAATTAATTCATGTTTTGAAAATATTCTCCACGGGATCACTCATAAAACATGGACCTTGTTTGCACAAAGAACAGAAATAGGCAGCAGTTGTCAGCTCTGGATCTCCATACTCTTCAGAAAACGAGGCAGATGCTGTTCTCTCTGCACTGTTGTTTGCTGTACGAGTAGTCAGAGTTTGTTGGTATAAACCCACATATGATTAATGAGAAATTTATGAGGAAAAGCACAGGAAGAAGTGTCAACTTGAGGGAATTCCAAATGGCCTTCACTGGCTCAGAAAGTATTGGGTTTTTTTTTTTCTCAGTTATACCAGTTAGTGAAATCAAGTACATTACCTCTAAATAAATTACAGCTATTTTGCTTATCTTTGAGAAATAAAGGAAAAGAACAGGACTTCGTATTTGGGCACTATTAATTATTTATGTGTACATAAGAATTTTTACATGCATGTGGAATCATAGTATATCTCACCTGCAAAGCTGCAATCAGATGGGTCCCAGCTGTACACTCTAGAAAGCTAACACAGAAATAGATATAGCCACTAAAAGAAAAATCCTGCAGTCTCAATGGGAACATTAATGTGCCCAATTTACAAGCACATGAAGCATCCAGAACACATGTTCCCTTTGTTTCCTGCAAAGAGATAAAAATAAAACTACCTGTAGTTTATGAATGTCTGTAAAAGAGTTTCATGAAGTAATTCTGTGAATTCACATTCTTCTGAGCTGCTTCTTCTTCTGCTTAAAGGTTGTCAGTAATGAACGAGTGCAAGTGAACAGGTCAGGAAATATAGCTGTGAGGAAGTCTGGAGGTAAATATGCCTCGCTGCCCACCTGGATGTGATGTGAGGTGACTGAGTGACTGATTCAGTATGCCTGAGCATGAGTAAAAGAACATCCTGATTCAATATGATTGCAAAGTTAAAAGATCATGTGTGTAAATGATCATCTCACTGGCTGTACAAGTAGAAGATGAGGTGAAAAGACAGGAGTAAATGAAGAAAAATGGGAAAAAATGAAATGCAAAATAAATGGTGGAGAAGAACGGTCTCAGATGGCCCATTTCTGATAATCAGTGGGAAATCTGTATTAGCAATTAGCTTCTAAGTAGGAAGAACACCATTGCATTAATTTAATGTTACCTGCACGTAACTTATCCCCAATTTCTCAAATCATAGAATCATAGAATCTTTCAGGTTGGAAGAGGCCAGCAAAGGTCTGGTCCAACCTTCAACCCATTCCCACTGTGCCCATTAACCATGTCCCTCAGTGACACATCTCCATGGTTCTTGAACACCTGCAGGGGCGGTGACTCCATCACCTCCCTGGGAATCCTGTGCCAGTGACTCCTCACTCTTTTAGAAAAGATATATTTTTTCTAATGTGGAGAGTTTCCTGACTCTTCTAAATTGACTTTGCAAATAGGCATGCAGGACACTTGCAAAGGGGCTGGCTCTTCCAGAAATCTTTGCAATATGTCTTGTAAGTTTTGACAGGAACAAATTGAAGGAGAATGAGGGAAATATCGAAGGCAAGACACCTCCTTCTGCCAGGGAATTGCTAGATGTACAAGCTCATTGATTTAATAATATATATTCAATTTCAAGTTATCTACTTATTGTAAATTAGTATATTCTTTGCTGCATTTAGAACATCTGCTTGTGGGTGGAGGGCATTAAATAGAGTTATAAAATTCCACTTAATTCATCAGCCATTTTGCTTTCTGTTGTCATGAGAGAAATTGCAACACAAGGCAAAGCAGCAGCAAATAAAACACTCTGATACAGCTGATACATCTACCTGAGGGAAGTGTAAAGATAGTTCACAAGACAACTCATCTACCTGACAAATTTAACAGGAACAGAATAGCTGAAGTATCACAACTTGTAGCAGGCAGTTACTCTGGATTAAACTAGAGCCCTGCTCCATATGTGAATGTATTGGCAGAGTTACCTTCAAATTGTTTCACCCTCCTTCTGTGGGATTTACGTGACTACAACAACAACAAAATGCATAGATGTGTGTGTGTGTGTGTGTGTGTTTGTGCTTGTTCACCCCTCTATCTCAATGTAACAGAAAACAGATTTAATAAGTAAATAACTAAGATATTCCTGCTTGATTATTTGTTTTAATGCTCTGAAAGAGACACTGTCTTCAGCAGCTTCTTTGACACTCAGTTTGATGGGAATTAGATACTTTTCTTTGAAGCTATAACAAAGTTAAGTAAGATTATACTTATTTTCATCTAGATGTTTTTTTTTACCACACCAATTTTTAATATTCTGTAGAATACTATTTTTTTTCAGGGTATTAAAATCTGTAATAATAATCTTTTCCTGGTTCAGAAAGGCTAAAAACCAGTCTTCTTTTAGACGCCATTAGATGTTCCAAAATTATGGAAATACTTTCATGGATACACATATAGTAGAACATCTAGTTTTCTCCCGTTGCCAGCTGAATGCGTGAGTGGATTGAGCTATATACAGGATGTGATTAGTACTTTAGATTATTGTTTTATAGAGCTGAACTAGAAGAAGAAAATCCTGCCTGACTCAGGGCATTGGCATGCTCTCTCAGTGAAAGATAGCAAGAGCAAGAGCAGTTGACGTTACATACAATAAACCTTCCTGTTACTGTCACAATTGACAGTCATGTTTTTTGGAGTGGGAACATTATCCTTATCTCTTGGGTAGAAATACTGTGTTTTTACTGATGATGTGCTTATGAAATTTGAAAAGATAAGCGATCATAAATTTAATATTGAAAGACTGTGTGTGAAATTAAATAAGAGGCAGCTGCTCCCTAAGCAGCTTCCAAAGTTACAAGTAGCAATGTCAGTAATGATTCAGGAATAAATCCTGAAGTCACTGTATCATCTTCTTCTTTCCTATCTAACATTTGCATCATATATCTACTCAAGAAAATAATGCAAACAAACAAACAAAACGCCCCCTACTCTTCTCACTTACGAATAGTAGTAAAATTGGAAACAAGTATTTCATAGAATTATAGAATGGCTTGGTTTGGAAGGGATCCTAAGGAACATCAAGTTCCAACCCCCCCTGCCACAGGCAGGGCCACCAACCTCTGGATCTGGTCTAGACCAGACTGCCCATGGCCCCATACAACCTGGCACTGAACACCTCCAGGGATGGGGCGTCTGCAGCCTCTTTGGGCAGCCTGTTCCAGCACCTCACCACTCTTTCTGTAAAGAACTTCCCCCTGACATGCAATCTAAACCTTCCCTCCTTGAGCTTGAAGTATTTTCAGTGTTTCTTCAATGGCACTGGTGTTCCTCTGGAAGGAAACATTCTGATGTGGCCCATTCCTTCTTCTGAGTAGGAAAGATGAGGTCTGAGCATTAGCCAAAGTGAACTTTGGAAAAGCAGAGAGCAGAAAGTGTAGATCCCCTCTGGCTGCTGTATGCTACTTTGCACAGCCTCAGTAAAGGCCATGAGGATTTCTTACTTCATAGAACCGTGTTGTTCACTTTCTTTTGAGCCCAGGCACTCTTCAAAGGATACTTTGTAAAGCTTTGTGTTGGTGACATACTGACTCCTCTCCCTTCTGTCTCTTCTCTGTCACATCACAAAAATGAAATCAACAGGCAGTTAATGATCATCTGCTTAAAAATGCCTTCAGATATCTCTGAAAACTACCCAGAAAAGTGGATTAGAAGGAGTGGCTCAGGAATCAAACATTTTAGTTAACTTTTTTTCTCATACTTGCTGAACGTCTCCTACTAATTCGTTCTGAAGGGGGGTGCAGATGGAATTATTCTGTTGTCACATTTGTCAGTCAGTGAAAGAGAAAGCAATGTAGGAACAATAAAATGTAAAGGGCCATGTGATTTCATAATTGGGTTTTTCCTTATAATTCTGGTTATCCGATGTTTAATGGCCAGGTTTCCTTTCCACTCAAGTTCACAGGGCTTTTCTGCTGATTTTGGTGTTACAGATTCCTGACTTGTTCTTTACTTATATGATGATTTTGGATTTTAAATGTCTGTCAATTGGTGCTTCAGCAAATTCTTGGTGATCCATCAAAAAGGCCAATAGGCTTTTACCATCTTGTCAGCTATTTTTTTAGCTTCCTTTATTTTAGAGTATTGAAGTTCACAGATAATAATTTTTCCTCTTCCTTTGTTGACAGTGGGAACTCTTGCACTAAGTTTTAAATCATGCCTGAGACTATGCGGCTCTATTAAAGCTCAATCTGCAGAGAAAGCAATTATGTCACCTTAAGTGGGACTTTTCCCTCTGTCTCTTGCACTCTCTGATGATCTTACAGAGAAAATAATTTATGAGACTTTAAAAGTCAAAACAAGCCCTCAGAGATGCAAAGGAGGACTGGGACTTGCAATTAGACATTACATTATGTGTGTGTAACTAATCACAGAGGTAGCTTTCCTCACTGGCAGTAAGACATGACCAGAATTGTTGAGGCTGTGGGTGTGCAGAGTAGGAAAGTCAGACACCTCGTGTGTCATTTGAAGTACCCATTGCTAAATTCCAGATTGAGAAGACAGAGAGGAATAGAGATGTTTTTCCAATTCTTAAGTAACAAGTCATAGACAGACAGGAAGATGCAGGAGGCGCGGAGATGGCATTCCTGTGCCTGTGTTTAACAGCTTCTCATCTATCACCTTACATCCTGATCGGATCAGTTCTGACTAACAGTCAAAGCCTTATGAAATAAGGCTTTATAAATAAGGCTTATAACATCAAGCCTTATGAATCGTTGGTGGTCTGCCTGAGAACTGCTGATTTAAGAGGCAGCAGTCCTTTGTCCCACCATGTTTCTTTTATGGATGTTAGCATCATCATCCAAGAGGCTACAAAACCAGCTTTTGAACTTCCCCTTTACTATATTTAAGAGGACAGCAGGAGCAATTTCATACCGGCAAGCACTCTCTGTTTATGCCATAAGAAAACACTCTGACATTTTAGATTACATTTCATAAAAGTCGCTCCGCGCAAATGATATTGAAATACCATTTGGTTTCCTCTCTGCTGTGACTCAATGTTGCTTTGTCAGAAATAAACCCATTTTGAGAGCTTCTTATTCTTTGTGAATGTCCTGTGGCAGAGATGACACTTAGTGGTGTTTTTCTGAAAAGCATACTTAGGGCTCCTTGTTTGTTTTTTAATAGCTATTTCTAGATTTTGAAGTCAGGAGACATCCAGTGAGGACCAAATCAAAGCCTAAGCCCACTAAGTCCGTTCATGAAGAGGCTTAGCAGAATAAGTACAGAACTGGAGACTTCTGTCCAAAGTACTTTCCCACTAATTGATGGGATGATGTTAAATAGCTTGCTGGAATGTTTTCCTCTTTTCCATACTGGGATGGGAATACAAATTTTTATTTCCATTTGTTAATGTGATCGGAAATTGAAGTAGAGAAAAGACACGTTATAAGCAGTCAATGCTTAAACAAAATGTAGTAGCAGTTGCAGAATTAGTGTCTATGAAACTACATGCTATGCAGACTGGATTTTTTACAGCAAAGACACACATTCCTCCCAAAAGCCAATGTTGGAGGGCTCTGGTGGAGGCTGCTAGGGAGCAGACACCTCTCAGAATTCCAGACACAAAGCCAGCCTGGGCTCCTCTGCTCCTTTCACTCTTTATTGAACAGTGGGAGTCACATCTAGGAGGCATGGCATGTAGATTAGTGTGGGTTTTCTCAAATTCTTTGAAGATGTAAAGCATAATTTGGGATTTGAAGTGCATTTTGAGTGCTAATAAATATTTTTCCGTGCTGTTTTTGAAGTGGATTATCAAAACTTTTCTCCAGGCCTTTGGGATCTTGAAGAGCAGTCACTTAGAAATGGAAAAGATTGATGATACCTGTAGCAGTACTTCACTGAGGGAATAATTAGTAACATCCAGCTTGAAAAAATGGCATTCACCACTTATTCCTTTGCCAGGAGCTAGAAGGTCATCCAGAGAAATCACCTCTGAGTGAGAGCACTGCTCGGGAGCAGAAAGCTTCATCCGAGGGGAGGGTGTCTCTCAGGAGCATCTGAGTCTTGCAGTACTCCAGTTTTCTCAGGGTGACCTTCCAGAGTTTGTAGACCATGGGGAAATCTCACCAATGGTGAAAGATTTATTCCAGCATTTTTCAGGGGGCTCTAAGGAGCATCCCCAGCAAGGAGGGACAGACCTGTGCCTGCTGCCCTTGCCTGGCATGCAGTGCCTGAGCTCTTCAACAAAACAGGAAAAGCACAGATAATTGCATGACAATGAGGGCAGCCTCTGGGCTCTGATGCTTCTGTAGTACCGATGGGGTTTTTTGAATGTACATCTGGAGCATGAGCTTCCCTGCATTGGTTTCCTGGCATAGGACCTGGTACTTGCCAAGGGGAAGAATTCCAAATGCCTCGGAGATGTCAGCATAGGGCAGCAAAGCCTGACAGGACAGGTGTGACAGGGATGGGGAAGGTGTCTCCTCTTGTGCCGTACTATCGCTGTGACAAAGCATAATGCAGGCTGACACCGTTCTGCAAAGGTTAAAAGAGGTCGTGGCTCTCCATGCAGATGCTGCTCAAACATCTTTCCAATCGGCAACTTTTCTAAACAAAAACAAATGCTCACTATTTCATCTACTGCCAATGTACATAGTATTTAATAAGGTACTTAATTAGGTGTATGTAAATGCATCCCCTATGAGTTAATCTTGGCTAACATATTTTACCTTAAATAGAGGAGTCACAAAGATTACACTTGCCTAGAACACAGCCCTAAGAGGGGCTGCACTTTGGGCAGGAGCACACTATTTGCCTGCATTCTGTGAGGTTTATGGAATCACACAGCAGGACCTGCCTCGCACCTCTCTGCTCCAGTCAGCGGCACGGCCCCAGTGTTTGGTGGCACTAAGGATGAGAGCAGTTTCCAAACCTACAATAAGCAAATCTGACTGCAAATCTGAAACTAAGTCATACGTAGCTTATCTCCCTAGGGATGTTTGCTATGCACAAACAACAATGCTTCCAGCTGAGAAAGCCATTCCCAGCATGCCTCTTTAATAGAAGGAAGTTAGCACTAAATACTTCAGAGTGTGCACCCATGTTCTGCTTAGCAAAGCTCCATTTTCCTGTTTTAAATTCAGAGCTTCAGCTCCCTTGATCCAGAAGGTTAAATACTTCAAATCACATCAGTGCCCTGAGATGGTGAAGGGCCAGCTCAACAATGATGATTGCAAGTTGAAACATTAAGAATGCAAATTATCAGCCAAGTGACAACTGTTAAGCTGTATTATAGAGCGTGCTGCTTCTTCTTAGCAGGAATGCAGATAGAAATGATGCTCCTGTGAATTATTTTTTAAGGCTGGGGGGGGAGGGGGGGGGAATGGCATAATTTAAAGTACAGGGAAATCATTTGTTCTCTTGTCCATTCATTTGCTGTTTTGAAAACAAGCAAGAGTATCACCTCAGGAAATCTGCAGCGGAGATCCATCACTAGGCAATGTCCTTACTAATAAATACAGGATGATGAGGAGTAAAGAAAAATTAATAAAAAAGCTTTGGTTCAATAATCAATATGTTGTATAATATCATAATCAGTATGTTGCATAATATCATTTCTCCTTGTTAGACAGTCTAGTACTTTCTGTGAGTTGTAGATAGCATATTGTAGGATTTAAAGGTAATGGCCTATGGCTACTGACTGCTGACGTATCATAAATACACCATGCTGGTAGAGCTTGTTCAAGTACTTTTGTATGTGACATTGATTTCATCTCTTTCTTCTGCCAAGAAAATAACTTTCTAGAAATTCTGTGTTAGATGTCAGATGCAAAAGAGATTTTATATGAAGTCAACAGCCAGCATGGAAGTACCTCACATATGTCCCTTTACTTGTTTTTAAGTTCTGCATTTAAGCCTCCTGCCACAAATGTAGAAGTCTGATGATGACCTCAAATCAAAATATAAAAACCAAAACACAATTGCTAGAATAAAATAATAAAATAACACCTCTCTCTCCTCCAAAAAAAACCCCACTAACTGAATGATTTTATATGACATATTACACAGATCACAGAGTAAATTATTCTTCATTACATGACACTTCACCACTGACTCCAACAAGAGTAAGATCAAACCTTGTCTTCTTCTAAATAGTTAGGGTAGTCTTCTATATCTGCCAGTGTTTGTCATGCACTTGATGATCCAGTCTGCTATGGTGAATCCCATGATCATGCTGCATTGGTATGTTTTTTGTAATTGTTGAGAAATACATCATTTTTACAAAAGCTGACAAAGGTGTTAGTGCCCGCCAGTGTGATTGCATTGTCTTACTGAAACCCATGGAGTTACTCTCACCATACAACGTCCAACACTTTTGTGACCTATATGTGTCTTATTCACTTATGAATACAACAGCTGCAGACAGCCTGCAAGCAGAAACTCAACTGAATGTAAATACAGGAACCATTTATAGAAAAATCATTGCTTTAAAATTCACAGATCCAAGTACCCACCTTGCACAACTCAGTCAGAGCCAATCAGGTTTTGTTAATGTCCTGAACTAATAATCATTGTCTCCAAACGCAACAAGAGAGTATTTGTGCTCTTGTACAGAAATTGGTGATACAGAACTACTTCTGATATCACACTACAACATCTGTATTTTGCAACTTACCTTGCTGTTATTTTCCTCAAGTAAAAAATACGCATTCCTAATAGAATGATTCTCTGGTGAATTTTTTTCTAATGTGCTAACTATCTTGTAAAGTATGATGCTTTTTCTCTTGCTATAAGCAGTGCTGGTTTTTTGGTTTTTTTTTTTGTTGTTGTTGTTTTTTTTTTGGTTTTTTGTTTTTTTTTTTTTGTTTTGTTTTGTTTTGTTTTGTATAAAAACAATGTGAGGTTCTGGCATAGTCCATTATTTTTTGAGACATTTACTTTGGAGATGCCCCTGTAGACTGCCCTAACTAACAAATGTCTTTATTTGCTTTGCCTTTAGTACTTGAAAGTCATTTTTTCCTTGGCATTTTGAATAACAAGTTCTGTGAGATAAAGCACAGTGAAGATCTTTTGGAAAAGCATCTGGAATTCATCTGTGTAAAGAGTAAGTATAGACATGTAGAAGATAGTGCTTCTAAAATGATTACTCACCTTCTTGATTTAATAAAGTTTTATAGAATTCCAGATTCAAGTTAATGTGGCTCTGAAACAAGCAGTTGTATTTATAATATAAAGTAGCAACTAATCACAATTGCTCATTTACTGTACCTCAAAGTACTTTACAAAGGAGGTAAATATCATTGTGCTTAATTTATGAATGGCCCCACTGGCAAACAGAGAAGTATGACCAAGTACCTTACAACTTTTTCATCAAGCTATTATAGACTTTCCAAAACTGAGATCACACATACCAGCCAAGAAATTTACATCAAACACAGTTCAATAGGAGGATGACAGATAACTATAATATGCAAGCATCTCATACTTCAAAAGGAGTTAATAAGGTACAATATGTGACATAGGTTTGCTGTTCTGCATTACTCTTGGGGTTAGTCATCAGAAAGAGAGAGACCTCTGCTATTGTGGAAAATAGTTTCTAATTCTTGTCCAGAGTTGGACCACATGAAATAGATTTGAAGTAAGTTACAGCTGCTTAATGCTGTGGGAGTGCAGAAATGCTCGTGCCTAAGGAGGCTGAAGGGACCCTTCTGAAATTTTAAGTAGCTTGTTCTGACAATAACAAATGTGTCACTGGAAGCTCCTTTAAGGAGTGATCATCTTCCTTCTTTGTGAATTGAATCTCCCCCTAGAAGCTTGAGTGTTTATTGGAACGCCACCTTACACAATTCCTGACAATTCAGGTAATGTGACTTTGACTGTATAGACCATAGTGGTAATTTGGAGGAAGTCTGATAGGATTAAGGAAGTGTCTCTTCTGTCCCTAGCCCATGAGTTAGCACTGAAACAATGTGATAACTATATTTCCTGAAACAAATTAATAGAGATATTGGAATGATATCACCACCGTTTCCTACTGCAAAAACATTATGATTGTTTCACGTGTCCTAATGAAATCTTAATGTCAAGTACCGTTTATCAAACAATATTTTTAAATAATAAACTAAAAATGAAGTTTCAGTTAATACAGAATTCTTCAGCATTGCTATACAACACTTCAAATTTCTGAGCATGATCGACTATTTTTATCAAGTCCTCCAGGTATACAGGGTGCGACAAGCTTTTTGAATTTCCCAAAACAATTTTGCCAGTGCACCTTCACCCTGATTTGTAACTTCCTTATTATTCTAGTCTCAGGCTTTTCTTGATGAGAAATGGCATGTTGTGCCAAATTGCACAGCAGTCTCTGCATTGGTAAGAGCACTGTAAAAATTAAGCACCTGTCATTTTCCAGTTGCAACAAATAATATAATTTCCCACAAAATCAAGGCTGAGATTCATTCACTGAAGGTAGTTCAGCATGGTCACAGCACAGCAAGAGAGCTGCCAGGTTGAGCCAGTGTTTGAACCTAAATTCTTCCAATACAGTTATGAATAGAAGTGCAGCCCTGGATTAGAAAAGAAGGCCTGAAAAACATACATATGAAGGAGTAATTGTTGTTTTTGCTGTGAAGAGCATAGGCTTGGAAACTGCATCCTGCGTCATTGTGTCCAGTCCCCTGCTGTCTTAGGCAACCACAACATACAATCCTTTTCATAAATTTATCAAGTTCCATCTTGAACCCAGTTAGGTTTCTTGCCCCCAATGGGAAGGCTGTTCCCAAGCCTCACTGTGCTGAGGGTTAGAAGTATTCTTCTAATTTCCAGCTCACATTTATTCATGGCCAATTCAGACCCATTTGTTCTTGTGCCAACATTGTTCTGTAGCTTAAATAGCTTTTCTCCCTCTCTTGTGTTTACCACCCCCGATGAACTTATAGAGAGCAGGCTGTCCCTTTGGCCTCTCTCTGTCGTGCCATCCTGTTTGTACACGAGCTGCAATCCCCCTGAACAATGGATGAGCCATTGTTTTAGGGAAGCTCGCTGCAAATAAAAACAGTGCTGTCTTGCTGTCCGGGGATGGGCAACATCTATCATTGGGTGTCAAGCCCTCTGGAGCTCAAACACAGCTCAAAACAGAAGTGTAATGTCATGAACCAGTCACAACAGAGTGAACATAATGGGGATGCTTCAACACATTTCCCCAGTTAGCCCTTGCTACTTCTGAGCATGGAAGAGCAAAATCTGTCAATTAAGAGACAAAATTACTGGTCCACAATGGCTAGGAAGAGAAAATTACCATCAGTAATTGAGCTAAACAAGTATTTCCAACAATGTAATTGTGTCTGTTGAAGGAGGAAAACATATGCGTGCTTTAAGACATAGTGGGAATAACTAGCTAGAGAGCCTAGTGTATGTGAGCTTTCTCTTATGAAGGTTCCTCTGTGTGTGCCTAGCTTTGCTTGGTTGCAGCTGTTAACATCCAGGAGGCAGTTTATAGAATTTTCTCGAGACCCCCCACAGTTTTGATACTGAAAGGCTAATATCGTATTCCCTGACACACACTAGAGCAATTTAAAAAGGTTCTGCCCCCTTGTGTATCTTGTTTATGTGTTTTTCCCGTGCTTCCATAATTAGGAAATCTCAGTGTGTCGTAACATAAATATCATTTTCTCAGTGAGCAAGATTCAAAAGGCAGCATGTCTTATAAAGGGTGTAGGCCTATTCAGAGTTCTCTCCCCATGTTTTTATGTATTCTACCATGTATGTGCAGTGTAATATAAATATTATATCATATATTGTATAACATTACATTAGATCATATTATATGATGTGGTGTTTGTGGTAGGAGAATTAGAAATAGTGGAATCTTCTGGCAAGGCCTCATAGCCTGGAGACCAATGACCTTGTAATTCAGTCTTGCTATGACTACAGATGCTGTTTTATTCATAGGCATCTCGCTCTCTTTGAGCTTTACTAAAATATCAGTTTTTTAGTCATACCACAATGTTCAGAGGGCTCTTTACTTTCCAATATACTCATAATGGTCAGAAAATCCATCCATATTTTATTTTCAAACCAAGAAATAGATTCCTGTGTGCTGCTCAGGAAAAAAAAAAAGTTGGACTCCAAAAAATTCTGCATACTCTGAGCTGAATCCAAGAAAAAGTGGAAAGGGTAGATAAAGTTAAAAAAAAAAAAAGTGCCATAATTAATTGAAATTAAGTGAATTACAGCTGCAGTAATTCCTGCAGCTTCCATTCCTGCTCTAGTACTTTAAAAATGCTTTGTCCTGTCCTTAATAGCTTTTTCTTGGTTTCACATGCAAAGGTGAAAGGCTTCTGGCATGTAATTTCCAGGAAGCTCTAGTTTGTAAATCACACATGTGATAGAGATTCTAGAGACAAAACAGAGAAATGGTCTCTCTGTGATAAAAGCTATCAAAATGCTGTCTTTCTATGCAGAATGCTGGTGCATACTTTTGAGGAGATGATGTAGTGCACTGTTCTGAAGCGCCGCTTCAGCATCATTCTGGAAAGCATGCATCCACAAGCATGCGCACGTGCTCACTGAGTCTACTTCCACAGCATTTGATGCCAGCACAGCCCCTAATGACAGAGCTGGAAAAACAGAGTTGTTCTCAACTTGTAGCCATCACCTCCTCATGTTTTGGAGGCAGACTGATGTGTACAGCTCCTTTTTCTCAATTTCTCTGCCATTTTGGTGAAGACATTAAGTCTGCCACAGAATCTAATACTGAAATAAAGGACCTGCTTTTGGTGTGAGTGCAGTGAAAGAGGGAAGATGGGCCTAACTCTACTCCCAGCCAATACTTCCTGATATTTCATGGCTTTGGCTGAAACAGATTTTCTGTTGTCCTTGACACATGATCAGACTCAACTTCAGCTCATGTATATCTCAGCAAGATAGATTTGGCAGTGGGAGTTGGTGTTGGTATTTGCAATAAAATTAAGCATTCTGGGTGCAATTGATGAGACTATTCCCTTGAATCATCTCACTGTGAATCTGACTTCCTTTCACTGTGAGTTGGATAGAGGCCAGTGGTTCATCAGGGTGCCTTGGGCCAGGAAGAACATTAGAAGAGAAAGAGAGAGGAGATTTATCCACTCTGTTGGAAACTAGTCCCTTGGTGATCAATGCTGATTTGCTTCTTCTCTGGACTTTCTTTCCTGTCTTCATGGATTAGATGCTGGTAGTGTGGAGAATAGCAATAAAATTGTTCACTTGCTGCATCTGGTGCAGGGAAACTTTCCAGAGATTATTAGTTTAAGCATTCTAGAGAAACATAATAAAAGGGAGATCATTATTATAACGTGTATGTTTTAGGGGATCCATTACTTCAGTGTCTTGGCATTATTACATAATTTAAAATAATAAAAACAATTATCCTTTGGAATAAAGAGGACTTTGAACATGCTGAGGTATATGTCACTGCTTATGAATTTGTTAGGCAGAGAGCATCTTGGCAAAGCCTTTAGAAATTAAATAAAATGTAAGCTCAAGTGATAAATTTTTGACAGGAAAAGGAAAGCCACAAGAGTTGGGTTCAGCGTTATCCACAACAAAATCAACTTCCTCATTTCCAAACTCGGCATCAACATAGTTCAGATTCAGCTTGTTCTTCCCTTTGTGATTTTTGCCTCCCTTTATGACGCACAGAAATAAAGAGAAGGGGTGATTTTCATCCACAATGGATGTCATTTTTTCCCCTGGACATCCCATTAAAGATAAATCTTTGGATGTATTGGGATACAGAAATCAAATGGAAATCCCCAATATCGTTACCATGTCCCTAATTCTCAAGCTGGAAAAGATCTTCCACAAGTTACTCAAATGCTTTAGGACTTGATGCTTGTGATACCCGTAGCAGTTTTGAAATGGCAGCAGGAAAGCCCAAATGGAAATAAGTGGGATCTGTAAGCTATCTTGCTCTTGAAATATAATTATTTTGACACATGGCAATTGCCTGATGGATATGTGAGTGACTTGGATCTGGGCATGAGGGCTTTTTCCCTCACAGCTTTTCCTTCTGCATCATTGACTTCTTGAATGACTTGCATAATAAAGGTATTCAAAACTGCAAGGACTCAGAGATTTTGAATGTGAGACTGTTGTGTTTTGAGACTTCAGCACAGGTTCCGTTGTCTCACTTTAACCCTCCAACTTTGAAAATGACAGCTTTCATTTACTTGATTCAAAAAAGACTTGGGAAACCCAGTAAATTCAAATCAGTAATATGCCTACCAGACACTGCATAAAATGTGCTACTTAGATGCAAATTATTAGTGATTATGTATTATTTTGTCAGTATTAAAATACATCAACACTGAACATATTGTCATAGATGCTGGAGGATGTGGTGGGGCTACACAGGCGATTTTTCTTTATAAAATACCATGTGTTTGGCATGAAAGTTAATTGAGGCAAATGTTCTGTTTCAATAGATGTCATACAGCCACCAGAGTATGGGGGGGATGACCCTCTCCCACATTAGCACAGCACTGAAGGACTAGCATTATGGAAAGTATCCTGGTTTCAAAATGCTGAACTGCTTTCATCTCGCTTACTCACTGCAAATTCCTCTTGAAGTCAGTGGGTGGCTGGTCCTAAAAGAAATGCTGGACTGAGAGCTGTGTTTTTCTTAGATAAAAGTTACGCAGAGTTATTGCTCTCTCTGTCCCTTTCTCTGCTTTCCCCAAGAATCCACATCAGCAATTATTTGTATTGGCCACACCATTATGTTAAACAGAAGGGGCTGACTTACATACAGCCCACACATAATCACAATCACCACGTAGCACAAAGCTGATGTCACCTTTTGCTGCTAATCACATAATGGATTTTGTTTTTGGTCTGTGCACCAGTACAAAATTTACTAGGCTAAATAATTCCAAACGAAAGAAATTACTAAGTCCTTCAGACCTTCAGACCACCAAAATTCAGAGTGAAAAGAAAAATACAATGGCATCATATGAATGTTCTGATTTCTGATTTCCATGATCCATTTTTCTTTTCAATCTGTGGAACAACACCCTCCCAGGCTGAAATGTTGATGAATTCCAACCTTCTTTTCATTTTCCCCAAAACAATCACTTTATCACCAAGACACATATGAAAAATTTATTCCTGTCTCTGCTTGGCATCACTGCCACCTCATGGATTAATGAATTCCGTGTCCTCTAATTCCCCCACATTATGCACCTCTGTGTTATGTGAGTAGCCAAATGTATCAAGATTAATTTTAATGAATGTGAGTCACTACCCATATTCAGAAGGCAAGACTGTTATGTTGTAAGTTAGCACACCATTAGCTGTGCTAAAAATAAACAAGCATTACCTGTATGAAAACCTATGTAGTCAAAGCACACACTGGGAAGTACCTAAAAAATGACAAAAAAAAACCTAAAACAAAACAAAAACAACACATGAAGAAAAACATAGGCCAGGAATGGTGTTTATGCTGCATGCAAAGGGAATAGAATAGATTGTGAATGCTATCTACCCTGCTTTTAGATACACTGGAGTAAACATAGTGTAGGACCTGAAGATTGCTTTACCAGGAAATTCAAATTCAAAACATTCAGTGTCATTGTAGGTTTTATCAATTCTCTGCTGGGTTTAATTTAATTTAATTGCTAGTGTTGAAAGAAAGAAAAATAAATGAATGATTCTTTGTAATACCAATTTTCCTCTATGTTTTGGTTGGTGTAGAGCAACTATTTCTTCTGTGGCTAGCTGGAGATTTTAGAGTTTGAAGATCTAAACATTTCAAGGTCAGCCTGAATTTGCTTGAGCAGAAGGCATGCATGGCTTGGTGGTGTGGTATTTCTGTTCCACTATTTTCATGACTCTTAGTGTGGTGCAATGGGAAAATCTTTGGTTGAGTCTCAGAAACCAAGCCCATAAATCAGTAAGTCAATCAACAAGTCTGGGGAACAATATGTTCTTCTATTTTAATTTCTTTGTGGGAAATGTGTAAATAGATACTGGCAATGAAACTGGAATATAATGGGTACTTACAAATTAAGGCATCCGATGATTTATTCTCTCTACGTGCAATGTGAAAAGAGGTTACGCTTTCTGATCTGTTAAAACCCTATTTTTAAAATAATAAGATTTCTTTAGTTTTCAAGGATGAGAATTGCTGTCTTCTGACCAGCTTCCAAAGATGTGGGAAGTTAGCACACTGAGAAGAAAATTTAGGGACTCTCAGCAGAACATTCTGACGTGTCCATGTTGGCACATTATCAGAGACCTACCCGTGGCACTTCACACACCACACAACAGCAGGGCAGACCATCCCAGGCAGGGGTGGCACTTGTCACTACAGACTCAATCTGTCCTTGTACTTCACCCAGCGCAAGACGTGTCTTTACTTAGGTGTTTCCCTCTGTAAAACTGTATGACAACACTGGGCTTACCTGTTTCACAGCAGTCTCTGGAGACTGATTAGTTAATATTTGCACAGAACTGATAAATGTAGCCATAAACTATACAATGTAAAGCATTTGCCAGAAGAAGGAGAAAAGGTTTGAATTGTTTTGTCCCTATCCCTTTGCAGATGAAGTGACACAAGCATTTGAACGATTGAGGAGCTGTCTGTACAACTGATCTCAAGCAGCTAATTTAAGCCCCACTTACTGAAATCCTTTCAAACAAAGCAAACAAAATGTATTATATGATGAGATTTCATTATGGAAAGCAACAGAAGTCATTAATAAAGTTACATCATCCATTCCAGGAAAATAGTGCAGACATTGTGATTTAGGAAGACCAATCCTGTATGAAAGAGTCTACTAAGTATTTACTACAAACAGCTGAGGAATGGAATTTATAGCTCAAAAAATGTCTACAAAATCTCTTGCCAACCTATTTTAAATAATTCTGTTGCTTTTTTGTTGTTGTAAAATAAGACTATATTTCTGGATGACTTATAAATGGGAGGGAAAAAAAATTACATTTGGGAAACAAATTGTTTGCAAATAGTAGTCTATCCTGCCCTAAGGACCTGATTTTTAAGGTGTATGTGGGCAGGCAGACCATAAATGGAATTTTCAAATGCTTCTAAACATCTAAATGAGGTTCCTATGAATTTTTAAAATCACATTTCTGCCTATCCAAATCTTGGCATGCATAAATGCCTTTAAAAGCTGATCCCATGTTTTTGCAACATGAAAGGCATTATCTGAAGGTCCATTTCCACCACAAGAGGCAACTGCTATTACTGTATCACTGCAGTGTCCTTCAGATGAGGTGAACCAGAGTAAGTCAACACAACTAAGGAGTACAGCAACAGAGAGGGCGTTGTGCTAATTCAGGCTATCTTCTACCTTATCACTAGAATACCGTTAGGTTGAGTGTTTTCCCATCTTCAACCTCTTCTTTCAAACTGTAAGCCAGCATAAACTTAAACACAGCCTCAGCTGTGCAGGAGAAATGATCTGGAGAAGGATGACAAGGAGTGAAAAAGTTTCAATTGACACATATTAACAGCCACACTTCAAGGCATGATTTAGTACTTGAGTTTCAATTTAAGACACGGAGCTCATCCATCTTCTTCTGTAAGGATATATGGTATTTCTAAAAATATAATTCCCGATGAAGCTAGCTGGAGAGTATGTCCTGAGTTCAGCCACAGATGTAAAGACTTAATATTGGTTTTTGAACATGACAGACGCCTTTTCTTTTTCAAAAATATGGTAACCAGATGTGGCAATAATCACTCCAAATCCAGTCATAGAAGTGCATAATTCAATCCTAATTTGAAGTCCAGCAAATTTATCTAAAAAACAAGCTATGAATCAATAAGTATACCAGTGGATTACAAGCTGTTTATTTGTACCTGTAAATTAAGTTACAGCTATAATAATTGGAGATGGATCCAAGAACTGGGCTAGAACCACTGGTGAAAGAAATGTTCTCTAGAAAACAAGACACTGTTCAGCTTCCCTTGGGAACAGTGATTAATTGAAATTCACAATAAAGGGATGTGAAAAAAACTAACAACATATAAGCAAAAACCACCATAAACACCACCCTGTAAAGAAATCTGGCTAGCTCCAAACCCTGCTGCTGATAATTCAAAAAAAATGTAGCCATTAATTTAAAACAAGTATCTTTGATGAGTTTTCTGAATTTTTCTTGTCAGTTTTCTAAACACTATTCTTAAAAATGACTACTATTTAAAACACCATTAGGTTTAGAACAATCTTAATATATACATTTATATTTTCATATGAAGAGCTTCAGAATTAAAAAACACAGAGAATCACGTTAGGAGGGTTCATATGGGGAGGGTAGCATTCATATCATCTAAACAGGTTGTTTTCCTTCTCAAAGTGGCCCATTCTGTTTGCAATGACTTAAAAATTCAGAATAAAGTCCCAGCAAAAAAATCACTGCACTTAAATTTAAAAATGATCTTTTTACCTAAAATTTAGTACTCCAGCAAAAGCTTCTTTCACTTAATTCAGTTGATGAAATATTTCTATAATACAAACACAGACAGATGCAAAATCAGTTCATGCAGATTATGTTAAAAACATAGCTGAATTATTAATATCACAGCATTTGATCAGCTACTTCATCACATTTTTCAGAGCAACAAAGTCTTCCCTTACACCTGCAGAAACAGGCAGCTGCACAAGGTGTCTCCTTGCACTGAAATTACTTTCCAGCTGCTTTGTCAACAAAGTGGCTCCCCCTAGGAAAGTCTTTCTTGCCCTTGAATAAGTTGAAAGATTCGTTCTGCTCCATAAATATGATCGATGTGTAGTACGACAGATTTGCTGCATCTCAATCTTTTTCTAATCTCTTCCCACAGTATCATCAATACCCTCTGTTGCAAGAAATTTCTAGAACAATTGTATGAAGCTGGGAACACTAAGGACTGCCCCTTTGCTCTCCAGCAACCTAGTGGATGCTCCTTGGCATCTTCAAGGAAGCTGTCTGAGGAATAAGCGCAGCAGGTGTCAGTGACTAGCCTAGGGATCTCTGCACAAGCTGCTCAGGAAGAGGCAACAACAGATGCCAACTTTATTAAGGCCTTCAGACAACACAGCAATAAGGACAGCTATGTAATTGTCAGGCACTGGGGGAGGAAAAAATCACAGAATTCCCATTGCCTTTCCTAGTCCTGTGCTTCCTGGATTAACTGAGCTTCCTCCATTGAAACCAGTGTTTGTCAGTGAATTCATTGCTTCTCATTCACAGCAGGAGCTGTTGCACTGTCTGGAATCAATCAGCATAAAAATGCTCTTTTTCCTATTGTGGACTCCTTGTTACAGTTACTGTTGTGATTGATACCTTTTGAAGGTCAACCAAAGCATATAAATGTGATTCTGTGGGTATATTGGGTGCAGTTGAAATGCTCTAAGAAGCCTTTTAATTACTGCCATTAGAGTAGGACAGACAGTGAAAAATATCTAGTGTGAAACAGAGTTTTGAAGAGAATCTGAGGAGGATGTTGAAAACCAAATTATCCAACAGAACTCCAGCTACCTCAACACAATCAAACCTCAAAGATTTCCACATTGTGAATTATGTTGGAAGATATCATGCGGAATTGAACTACAGAACTTCATAGACAAATCCTTTTCTACTTCTTTCTTTTCTTATTTATTTATTTAAATTTCTTGGACCATTCCAAAGGATCTTCGGGTTCCAAAAGAAACAAATTTAAATTGCTACTTACTAACAAAACCAAGGAACTTTCAAAGGCACCTTTCAGAGAGTTTTTCTTCGTACTCATCTTCTTCGTGCAGGTGTTCTCTGTTGAGAAGGACATGTAACTGCTTGGCTAGAAATCAAAACAAGAACTCTGACACTGAAAGACATCCCTTTTGAATATTCTCTGTGTTCTATGCTCTACTGCAAGCAAACTAAACAATATCAAAATGTGTGTGTTCTTTTTAATATAACAGGCTGATCTATGTGAACTATGTCTAATTTTTAAGGCCATGCTAATATAAGCATTGAAGTCAGAGAGGAGCTCTTAAAAGAAAAAGAAAATAAAAAGAAAGAAAAGGCTGGCACCTTTTCTGAACAGAGGTCATAAAATAATTATAGACTTAAAATGAAACCATTCATTTTTCAGTAGTAAATCAAAACAGATAGGTAGATATTTTCCCAGACAATTGTACAACAAGACTAATGAAGTCTGACAGGATGAATGGTAACCATGGCTCTATGTTTGGCAGTGCGGTGTTTGAGTTTACCCAGTCAGAAGCTGAGACAGGAGCAGTTCTGAAAAGGGACAGCCAGAATTCCAGACATATAAAACCTGACAGATCTAAGTTTCTAAATTAAAATGGAAGGGCAAGAGATTGTTTAATTTCCTTCAGCAGGCTGTGTCATATCTGTACTGAAGTAATGTGCAATACAAATTTCTGATTCTTTTTTTAGCTTATGTACGTAATGTCATTTACTAATAGATTATAATAGATTAATAACATATGGAAGAAAATCTTCTGGAAGAAACTTTGAAGGCCAACCTTCAGCTGTCAGCTGTTGTGCATGTTTTTCAGTCCTTAGATCTTGTTGGAAAGGAAACCTCTTCAATTTATTTCAAACTATGTCCCAAAAACAATAGCCACATCTCAGGAAGTGCCAAGCTCTTTGCTGGTGACCCTACGCCATTTTTTTATTCTCATATACATTTCATTTTGACTGACAGACAAAGAGGAAAACCAGAGTATCTGTATGTAGTTCAGAAAGGAGAAACAAGTCTCCCATATGTTTGGATTTATGTGATCATAAACTGTCACTTTAGTTTGTTAGCTCTGAACACCAATTTTAGGTATTATTAGCAATGAGTTGACCAGCCTGATGATAATGACTTCTTCATTAAGTAGTGCGTCTTAGTACTGGTAATAATAATTATAACAACAATCATAGTAATGCAATTGTCAGAAAAATGGGTAATTTGTGAATTAATATCTTGGTAAACTTTGCTCTTTTGATTCTCCATTAGATGACAAGTAATGGCCTTGAACTTGTAATTGTACATTTGTTCTGAATCATTAACACCTGATCTCACTAGTCATAATGATTTTATTGACAGTATCCAAATCACAAAATCGATTTTGCTTCTATTAGGTAAAGAGTTCATTTAATTAAAGTCAGCATTTAATAAGAGGGAAACATTAACATATTATGTGTTAACACATAATGTGTTATCTGTTTTACAATTACAGCATACATTCATCTGTACTCTTTCCTGTGGCTTAAAAAAAAAATTACACGACCAGCACTGCAAGGTTTATATTTGTGCTTGCTTCACTTTGTCATTTGGATATTTGTATATATTAATAGAAAATAGCATTTGCGTGAGGAACAACTATAGATATAAATCACAAAGAGAATGCACCTCTGAGAACATAACAGAGTGATGAGGATTCAGCAAAGCATAGTTGTCTAATTGCTTCATTTACATAGACACAGATGTTCACAACGAAGCATCAATTGTACTGGAAACTCTAACTTCTCTGTGAATGCAGTTAGAGTTAGATGAAGGTAGGCTAAAAGTGTACTCTGAAAGCAGCTACCAAATGCAAATGAGCTACAAAGCAGTTTCTATATTGTCTCATGTACCTAAAAAAAAAAAGTAGCCCAACTAAGAAAAAGAGAGGACGGAGTCTGAATAAAACATGCTCTACAAGATTCTCATTAGAAATAAAATATCACTGAAGATGATTAAAATTCTGTTCAGTGAAAGAACAGCTGCAGTTCCACCTAAAGCTGACAGCAATGCCCATGTCTGGTATCAGCCGCTGGTTTCCCCACTGATTATAGCAATATCCCCTTATAATGCTCCCTGGACTCATGCCACTCCCAGCTGCCACGTTTCTGGCCACGTGCCCCTCATCCCAGTAGCAGCTTCATCTGAAGCCTGGCATGTCATGGAGGTGTCCAGTGACTGCACTTCACTAAAGAAAAACAAGCCAGGAAATTAGAAGCTATAGATGGTATAGACAGTGGGGAAAAATGTATAGTAAAAGCAGTAATTTCCAGGGAAGTGCAGGAGGCTAAAAAGCAGCAGTCTGGGTGTATCTCCTCACCTGTTGCTAGGAGACGTAGGTCATGACCTGCTATAGAAACTTTTAAAAATGCTTCAGTTAATACATCTGTATTTTATCCCACTTAGAAACAGCAAACTGTCATGTAGCTTCTCCTCTACACTGTTTCTAAGGAGAGAGCAAATCAGACACTACACATGACAGGATTTGCAAGACACAATATATAAGAGATTTAGAGTCCCTGGAAAATGATAGGCATCTGGTGTTAAATCATCTGTCATTTTCCTCTCCACCTAGCCAAATGGCCTTCTTCAAAACAACAGTAATCCCACCTATTACCCATCTTCTTCTGATGTGACCTGCACCTCCGCATGCTGCCCAGTGATGCACTTGATGGCTCACTATGATGAGAATGAGTAGAAACTCCAATATGATAAGTTCCGAGGATGGAAAACTCATGCACAGTTGTCAGATCCTTAAAAAAGAAAAAGCAAAAAGTCTTGTTAATAGTTAAACTTGACTCACTCATATCTTGCCAATATCTTTAAATCCATTGCAATGACATGGTAATTCTGTTGTGATCCAGAAAAAAAAAATAATTGTAATGATCATTAGATGTATAAAAATAATTATAATTAATAAACTAAATAAATAAATAAACTAACTAAATAATTAGATGTAAAAAAATAATTGTAATGATCAATAGAGATTTCAGTTAAAGAAAATGGTATTTCAGAAAACAGTCCACTTCCACTTTGGTATCTGCATATAATGGCTGATATCCCTACTACGTGATGAGAGATATGGGTAGAAAAATAACAGAGACAGTTATCCTAGATACCTGAGCTCCAGTAAGAGCACTGACCAGCCAGTATGGGGCTGCTCTTGATTGTGCATCAGATAGTACTGCCTAAATTTGTTATGGGTCTGACTGGCTCACTACTGATCTATGCAGATAACTTGCATAGATTTCTTTGTTCAGCTTTGGGTAGAAGGTACAGGTGCCACTATGCATTAATTGCCCACAGACTTCAAAACAAAAAGTTTTAAGATATGCTAACGTAGATTCTTAGTTCCTGCAAATGCAGCTCATGGGGGTTTTCAGCTGACAGGCAATACTTGTTCTACTGTTTTTTAATAAAACTGCAAGTGTGAAAGACACAATGTGCAAAAGGCTGTGCTAGGTCCAACACCCACCTACATTCTTCTGCTTTATCATATTGATCTTTGCCACTGTTTGTGGGAGTCAGCAGCGTCCATGCATCTTGTGCCTGGTTCTATGGGATATAAATCGTCCCAGAGAACTTCTGCAAGACAGGAGCATGTGGGTACTGAATATGGCTAAATTACTTCCATACCACTGATCTTTCTAATAGTATCTTGAGTGAGAACTCTGGACTTCCTTGTCTGTTGGTAGACCAGACTGCAGTGTTAAATAAAAACCAAATTCTACTAAGCATCTGATCTCTTTTTAATTCCAGATTTGCAGTTCTAGGAATGGCCATCAAGAGAAAAACAAAACAAACAACAACAACAACAAAACCACAGGACTAAATAAGGAAAGAAAGCAAGAGGCAGAGGGTTAATATATCACATATAAATAATACAGAAGTAAATGTTGCATAATGATGGATTAAGATTGAGTAGTGGCTATCTCTAAGTAAGAATAACATAGGTGCATCTAAGAAACACGTTTAATATAGTATGTTACATACTACACCATGAATGGGATACATACAATTCTTTTTTTGCAACCCTTGGCTTAATAATAGTGGTAGACAGGGATTTTGTGCATAGCATTTTACAATGAGATGTCATATAACTTAAAAGTAATGTGATTCCTTCTGAATTTTGTGCAATGAGCCTTGCTCTGAGAACAGTTGGGAAAACTGTTTCAGCACACAATGTTCACCATATATTATCCACAGCCTATGAAGTCAACTTGCACTTTTGCACACATCCTCTTAGCGTCATCTTAGACTGACCACCATAAAAAGTAAGTTTTTAAGGTGATAATCTCTCAGGCCTCAACAGACAACAGAGCCTTTGTAGAGAGCTTTAGGCACCAGCCCCAGAACTGCAGTTAACTCAGAAAAACTGCAAGAAAAGAAAGGAAGACAAAGGCACGACAAGGAAATAAGCTGTGGATGTTGAATTCTGCATCTGAATTGCATAGTGAGTATAGATTCCACCAGATTACAACAAGAGTCAATCTGGAGCACTTTGTTTTCTTTGAAATCTTCTGTAATATTCCGTCCAAGTATGGTATGATCCTTGCCAGCTGAAAACAAATGCACACAGTTCCCTCCAATTGCAGTTGTGTCACATGTAGGAGAATAAGGGAGACATAATGTATTCTATTACCTCAAAGACTATGACAGTTCAATTTAAAACAAATTGAAAGGCTCTCAGTGACTTCAGTCTTGACCAGCCTGATTCCAGTTCTTTCTCCTTTTGGTGCTGCATCTAGTGTCTCTCACTTGTGATTTCTACCACACCTCAACTAGGGGTGAGCAAGGGTACATTTACCACTGCTTTTTCAATCACAGATTGGAAAGCAGCACAGCCTGTGAAATGCATGCTCTGGAAAGCACAGAAAAAAATGTGACTGTTTACAGCGTATTTATCATTCCTTGTGACCTAATGATAGCTTCACGTGTGCTCGACAAGCAGCAATGGAAGGGATGCCTAAAATGGTTTAGTGAGGAAACAGTTTACTGAAGAAATATCCCTGTTACTCATCATCCACAAAAAAGGATGCAGGTTGTATTTGATCCCTATTATTTGGTCTTAACAATATGAGATAGGTAAGTAAGAAACAAAAGTTGGTCTGTCACAATGAGGTATACTTTTTAACTACCAGTTGGCACATAGCATACGTCTGAATCGTTTGATAAGTGCACCATTCCAAATAGCCCAGATCTCAATGCATCCCTAGCCAAACTGTCATGACTTCCATCTGCTCTATGTGGCTGTTTTCCTTCCCCCCAAGAAATGAGGAACTGAGGAAGGGAGAAGCATATGTATACAGATCTGACCCCCAAAATGATGGTGGCATTGGGCTACACAACTCAATCTGTGATCTTGGAAGTACTTCCAGGTGCTGCTTATTAAACATACCAAAGAGTACTCTGGCAGAAAGCCTAGATTTCACGGTATGGAAAAACTGTAATAAGCTGTTGACGATGCATATATGGAGATTGGATATACAAAATATTCTAAAACTTCTTTAACTCAGCTTCTTCCAGTGCATTGGACATCCCATGCATTTTTTCTTAATTGTTCCCTCAAAACAAATAATTGTTAAATCCATACATATTTTGCATGCATCCTCACAGGGGAGGAGTAGAACAAGCCCATACACAGCATTTTCAGGTTGAAAGGATCCGACAAGCATCAACTAATTATGCTACTTAGAATAAAAAGAAGAGAGACTCATCTGCATAGCTATAGAAGAGCTAGTCTCCCCTTTCAATTGAATAGCATATAGGCAATACAGACGAGAGTCTAGAGCACTATTCATCTCATCTCAAAGCAGCCACCTAAAGTAAATGAGATGCATGTAACCAAAAAAACACCATCTTCTCCCTGTTGGCTGCAAAGACAGTTTACTCTGTCTGCCTTAACCAAAGGAGAATATGGATAACCAAACCTGACTGGGCTAAACTACTTTCAATAACATCACTGTATCAGTTATATTCAGTTCAATTATATCCAGCAATTAAAGCAATGGTTTCAAGATTTGAAGAAGAAATAGGAAAGCAGAAGGAATTTTCCTATGTAAGATAGGACACTTTAGTATTTGTAAGCAATATCCTTCTGTGGTTTTCCACAAATGGACTGAATATTTGCTGTTCTTACTATGATCGCTAGTTTCTAGAAAAGAAAACCTATTTATTTAATTCTGCAAGGTTTCTGGTTCATGTTACAAATGTTAGCCCTAATCTCTTCAGACTGAAATGCTGGTAACACCAACTATTTTAACTGTCTGTAAAAGGCAATCTATAAGACAGCATATAGAGTAAATACTAAGTCACAGCTTGAAACAGTGATGGAGCACCTGGTGGAAAGGCAGGGCCAACCTAGGGAAGCTCAGGTGCATGCAATGTATCTAAGCGAGCAAAAGGGTGGAGCGAGGATCCATCATTCCAGATCTCAGTTATGTTTGGCAGGGAAGGCAGGGATATTTTGCTGGAGGTCCGTCCCTACTTGAGGTTTTCTAAAGGTAAGCAAATTTTCTTTCTTTGTTTTTATATCTATGGTTGCTGTATTTGGGTTTGTTCTTATTTGCTGCAGCCTAGAACTTTATTGACCTGCTATTATTGCTGTACTTCTTATCACATTACAGCATTACACAGCAATGTGATAGTTAAAACTGATTGTCCTTATATCCCTTCAAACTATGTTGTCTTAATTATTGTATTTTGTGCAATATCCTGCATGTTCACTTCTACAAACAATCATTTATTTGTTACAAAAAAATCCTACTTAAAGAGTCATGAAGAAAAAGCTGATGTATAAATTAGTTGTACTTCCTTGTGGCCTGTCTCCTGAAGACGTACATGGCCAATTTGTTTATAAAAGTCACAGATGCATCTTTAATGCATTAGGCTTGTAGTTAAACTTTTGGTCTGTCTTTTCCATTCTTCTACATAACAAATACAGTAGTCATGTTCAGCCAGAGCAGAATCAGACGTTTTTTTTTTAATGGTGATAATGTGTAGGAAACAAAATTTCTAAGGATCGCTGAAGGAATCTTTTATTTTTTTACAGTTACTTTTTAAGAGATAGTGTGCCCTAAGAAGATAAAGTAGTCCTATCTGCTTAGGAGCTCTGTACTCGATGTACCATGGTTTCTTTCACGTTATTCTTGATCTTCTCGATTTTTCTTTACTCTTTTAGGAACTTTATCTAGAAAGTTACAAGAAACAGAAAAATAAATAATTGCATATATTTGCCAGGTGTAGAAGATAGATGCATACAGTACATACATTGGGCTACTACTTCATCATGTTATGTTATGATGGAGAACTCCAATCACGATGATCCAAGTGCAGAAAGCATAACAGGAGAGTGAAAATGGAGAGGGGTACAGCAACAACAAAAGCCCTAAACAAACCGAAAAAAAAGCCACAGCCAAGAGAAAGCCAATGCTCCATAACAATTCACTTGCTGACGAGTCAGTGAAGGCTGTTTGAGCTAAGGTTGTAGTCAGTGCCACAACAAGCAGCAGCACTAGCCATCTGGGAGCCTGAGGCTTGGCAAGATGGTTGCAAGTACAAACCCACCCCCTCATCTGAGGGAAAAGGGCAGCAAAGCATCTCAGTTACAAATCTCACCAAGTTCTGAAGACTATATTGATTTTTGTTCAGCCTTTGAGTTCTAGGGCAAATATTCACACAGTGAGACCTCTCCTCCCCAGGAGGATGGAAGAAAGAATGACTCATGAGTCAGGATGACAGTGCTTTGACACTGGTAGAGGCTCTCACAGCAAAGCACAGAGCTTTTCTATGGTCCTTTGATACAATTTAGGGCAACCACCAGCTGTCTTCAATTACATCAAGAAGGCATATGAAGTTGCAATAAGTTAATCATGCTCTCTATACTGGAAATGTGAGGAGTTGTAAGTTTTCTTGTTGTAAGCTATTACAAAATCCCCTCATTGAGATGATTAGCTGGGCTTAGCTTACTGTTCTGTTATTGCATATGTATAGCCAAATGTAGATAGATTAACAGTATGGCAAATATTTTCTGTCATAAAGTATCTTTGTCCTTGCATGATAACTAGTTTTCATGGCTTTTTCTAATACAGTTAAAATTGAAAAGAGAAAAAATAAGGGTGATTCTTTTCTTTCCCTTTTTCTGAGGTCTTATCTGAAAGCTTTGTTCTGCCCAAAGTATTGTCTCATCCGTGACACTTGTCAGTATCTGCCCTTACCTTGAAGCACAGCAAACCTTTATAACTTAAATACTGGAAAGTAGAAAAGAGTTACGCTGGGGATAGGAGAGGAGGCTATATGTCAGGGCTACTATGGAAGTAATGCCTTCCATGTTGTTAAATTGACCCACAGTGTCAGCAGGCTGATGTTGCGGTATGATAGAGGCTGAACCTTCCCACCAATATTTCATTACATGTTGTTAGTGTGCAACAGATGGCAGCAGTGGGGCAGTTTGACAAAATAACATCTGACAGAAAAGTGTGTATAGAATGAAGGTGCGTCACTGAATTCCTTCCTGCAAAAGAAATCGCTGATGCTTGCTCTATACTGATGTAGACCAAACAGCAGAAGTGAGCAGTGTAGTTTCCATGGAAATAAATAGGAGGCACTACTTTTGGAGCAACCTATGTTGTATGTATATAGAAGAATAAGTTGAGGAAAATTCATAATAAATCTGTTCAATTTTGCAGAGAGGGGAAAAAAAAGGAAAGAAAAAGAGAGAACACCTTTGTTTTTCGATTCTGAATCTGACAAGCTCCAGTTCAAACTTCAGTCATACAGCACCTCATTCCTTCCTGCCCATTATCACCTTTACCAAGGACCCAAAGTGTTAGATTATTTTTTTTTCAGTTGTTTTTGAGCAGCTGTTTTCTTCAGAGTACACCCTCAGCAGACTCTGAACATTCCAGTTGCCATCTGTTGGTATGCACAGATGTGGTCAGCTGTCCTTTTGAGTGATAAGTATAGGGAGTTATCCTCAAGGTAGTGAACTGGGAGGAGTAGGGTGCAGCTCAGCCTCTTGGGCTGTGTTGCTCTTCAGGGTTGGTAAGTTTAAAGGTTAATAAAAATTATTTTTAGCACCAATGGCAGCAGTTGTAACTTTGAATGCAGATATGGCAGAAAAACTGGGGACAAAAGTGTCATTCTACATTGTGACTTTTCAAAGCAGAGCTTTACCTTTCAAAGTCCCTTGTTTCCTATGCATGTGAATAGGTTTCTGCCTTCTCGCTGTCCTGTTCTGCATAATAAATCCAGACTTCCTACTGTAGATTGTAAGTAAAACGGCAGCTTCCACAGAGACGAGGGATAAGAAAATTTTAGAAAACGGGCAGTGTTTCTAGGAAGTATTCTGAAAACTTATTTTCAAAAAAAATCTAGCATGCTATGCATCATTTTTCTTCCACTAGTTCTTGTGCTTACAATGCTTTGTTACCGTAATTAATGCTGCTTGCTTTGCATTTCAGTGAGGTAAATGCAATGACATTTTCAAGTGGTTGGAATAAAACGGAAACTGCTATCTCTGTGATTAGAAGTCATCTTTATTGAGGCTAGTTCAAAATCCAATCCTGTGGCTACCCATGCATATGAGATACGTGACAGAATATTTGGAAATATTTTGAAATAATTGACTGTTACGGAAAGAAAAAGGTTTTATTAGCCACAAAGTACCACAGCACAAATGTATGTAAATAATACGAAAATCGTAAATGTGATTACTTACACAGCTGTTTTACTTGTCCCATTGAATTTAAAGAATCACATGACTCCCGTGATCATTCACACAGAACAAATAAAAATCAGAACAATCATACCATGGTCAACAAGTGCACATGGACTTCTTGGTGAAAAATAACTATATTCATAGAGAAGAGAATAACTCTAGCAGTGAAAAAAGGAAATGTATTTCATACTCTAAGCTATGGAATGAGTATCTACATGAGTTCAAATGTCAGGAGAAAATATGAAAAGAGAGAACGTGAGAGAGACCCAGATTCAGCCTTCAGGAATCTTGTATGGAACGCCTATCACTAAATGCAGTCAGGTCAACTGGAGAAAATTTGATGTGATCTTGATGGTGTTAATAATCACAAACAAGAATTTGTATCCATATCTGAAAGAGAAAAACTTCCAAGATAGCAATATAACCTCATTTTGTTACTTATTCTGACAGCAGAAATTAATTAACAAAATGCAGATTTAAAGGTGGTAAAATACACATAGAGAGAGATCTGCTGATATATGAAAGGCACTCAGAAAAGAAAATACATTCATGCAGTACACCTAACCACTAGCAATAAAAGTCTCTCAGAAAGTGTGTGTAAATCTCCTTATTACTGGAAGTCTAAAATAAGAGGAAAGAGGGGGAGTGAATTACCTTGTTTTTTTCTCACACCCTTTCCCGGAACACCTGTCAATGCCCGTAGGGACTCAGAGATGAAAAGGCAGGTGGTCCAGAAGGTGAGAAACCCACACGAATTTCAGCCTCAACTCTCAGTGGTGTCACGCAGCACTGTGGAAAATAACTGCTCCAAATCCCAGGGCAACAGTGCATAGAAAGGTCCAAGTATTTGCTAGAAAATTGACTGGGTCCCAGAGGATTGATTCTTGAATGTCTGTCTAATAGATAAATCCCTTATAGACCATAATCTCCCTGTACCTGCACAGCACAGCTAATATGCATGAAATTCAGTGTGCTTTAGGGGAGTAGTTCTCAGTGCGTGGCAAGCTAGTTTGTGTTTATAGGTGAAACTAGTCTTAGGGTCACAAATTCTCTTTTGGTTTCATTTCCAGTGACTGCTTTGGTCCTCCAGTGAACAGCATGCAAGCACTGCCTTTCTCGGGTAGATTGTTGGAGATGGACTTAATAATAAAATTCTTTCAATGTACATCAGCTTATCCCAAAATGAAATTAGAAGATACTCTTTACTTTTAGTATATAAGTGAGCATCACCCGTGCACAAGAAAGTGAAAAGGATTGACTCAAATGTGTCTTACTGTACCCTGTAGTCAACAGAAGCACAAAACCACAGAATTGTAGTGACTCTCATCGCTGGATTTCAGCAGAAGTGTGGCACATCCCAGGATAAATTCCACCTCGGTGAAAGCACAGCCCTCAGGATTCCCTAGGGTTACTCTTGAACATGTGGAGATCAGGCTCCAGCTCTTCCTGTTAGGTAAGGTATTCTTAGCATTGAGCATTTGTTCATTTCTTGCTTGCACCAGGGTCTGACTTTCTTGATTCCAGATGCTTGTCCTTTAGAATCTATATGAGCCAGCGGTTACACATGCAGTATTCTTTGATCTTATGGTATGAGCTTCCTACGCAGCAGGAAACGGCTATTTTTTTCATGTCAAAATCGTGCCATATCTCAGAAGGAAACAAAAATAAGCTTTTTCTTCTGTGCCCCAGTTTTCATCACAAAACCTTTGGCCCCTGTTGCTTTTGTAAGATCTTTCCTCCCTGTCTGCCACACGAACTGTGGGAAATCTTTCCCAAGTGCATTTAAGCCCTTCCCATCAATCCGTTCCAAAAGTTGCTTTACGTTCAATTCAAACACTCCCTTCTGCTGCTGTGGGTTTTAGCTCAGAAATATTAATATCACCTGAATTGCCTGGCCTTGAGAGGTCATCTTCAAAAGTGTAGTAACACTCTTCTTGACCATTACTCTGTGTTGGCAGAAGGGAAAGAAAATGAAACTGCAGACAGCTTTGTACCTGATTTCCTTACTTTTAAAAGCATTTCTTTATCGTGTCAATTTCTTGAAAATATTCAAAGAAACTTTATGACTTAGGTCACAGATAATACTAAGACATTGTATTAGTAAAGGTGTGAAAGGGTACAATAACTGTAGGGTTCCTTATGTGCTATATATTTTCAATAGTTGCATACTCCACCTGTAATAAGATTTCACTGCTCTGCTCTTCAAAGTTATAGACCTACTGCTTTGATACAGGACTGCCTTTTAGTTTGTGGATCATAAAGTCAGTCACAGTATATGCAAAGGAAGTTTTGAGGGATGAGAGTAAAAATGGGTATTGGGAAGGGAGTTCAGGCTTATTTCAGGAACTTTGCAGCTTGTGGCTGAACCAAAATTTGTGCAGGCATTGCTGGAAAAATGTGCCAAGCAGGCTGTTAAAGAAGCATAAATGCTTCTGTAATTGACTTACGGATGGTTACCTGAGGGGTCAGCGCTACACGACGCTATATTATAGTCATTTTAATGCTTTACTCTGTCCGTTTATGCATTTGGTCCCATTCCCAGAATGACTGAGTCACCTTTATAAACTTATGGCAAAGAAACACAGTGACTGGGAAGGGAGCAGGACAATAATATCTGCTTAAAGTACATCCCCACCATTCCCAGAAATGCTGGAGAAAACTGTCTGATCTCTTTTATTTAGCACTGCCAGACACCCAGCAAATAGATCCATGCACAACCCTTCTGAACATAAATTCAGAATTTTTAAACTCTCCAAGGCCCCATGTTTCAGCTGCAGAAGATGTTTTGAATATGTGTGTAGGAATAAGCAAACAGCAGCATGACAGACAGCACTCATGACTCAACCTTGATAATAGGCAAACCAAATAGTCAAATAATTCACTGTAATTCAGCCTAGCAATTTAAAATATCACACGGTTCTGATTCTCTGGCAAGCTACCTCAAGTAGGGTATGATATATTTTTTCAGCAGTTTCAAAGTGCCAAAAATGTGGTATTATTTCTCAAACAGGAAACAAATTAATGAAGGATATGAGAGGTAAATGAAAACATGTCACAGAATGAAAACATAGTTCAGAAGCTCTTAATAAATTAAAAGTTACAAAAAGCAATTTACAGAGTGTTTTATGTATGTCACTACGATGAGGTTTTATTGGTGTGATATCATAATTTGGCCGTCTCTGGTCCCTTTCTCTTGGCAGCTCTAGCTCTAAAGACATTATGCGCTTGACATGCCAGCTCAGGAAGCTGAATGCCAGAGGTCTGCTTTTTTTGGGCAGTAATCAGCAGGACTTGTAGGTTTACCTAAGGACTTCTACATCAATTCTCCACGTATTGCATCTTGGGGTCTTTCTTGTTTGACTTTAGTAATTGCTTTTTTGTGCAAAGAAACTGACTAAAGTCATCAGGATTCACTGTGGAAATTGCATGGTTTTCAGTTGTTTTCCAAATTTCCCACAGAATTATCTGTGTTTACAAACGTATCCAGATTTTACTTTGAACTTTATTCCTTTCTCCTGCCCTTAAAGATAAATGAATTCCTAAACATGTTTGTACTTGCAAATTCATAGATTTATACACTTCATGCCACTTTAATCCCTATTAAACTAATCTGGAGTCATGTCAGGCCAACTATCCACAATAAAATGGATTAGACAAGCCAGTTGATCAGAGATAGAAATGATTCTGGATTTTTTTTCTATCTAGCCTCTGTGCCTTTAAAGAACTATTTTCATACAAATAATTTTGTTCTCTTAAATTCCTTTGTGATTAAGCTAATTCAAAAATAACATTGGTTCTTAGAGAATCATTAGTGTGAAGCAGAGCAGACAATGCTTTTAATTAGGGCTTTTTGTACCTCCTCTATCCATTTAGAAATAAAATTACTTCTGTATTAATTGATTAGCTATTTTAATTTACACAGCAATAAGTGCTTACATGCAGTGGCCACGGCTCAGCTTTGTTAAATAATTTTCCGAGTACTGCTGATATTTTTTTCCTGGAGAAGTGAAAGATGTTTTGTTTAAAAGCTTTGTGATGCATGTACTGTAGCTTCTGACAGTTCTTCTCAGCAGAGTGTAATAGACCTCTCACTGAATTTTAAGGAAGTTAATATGTACTATTTCAGCTTTATTTTTATTTCTAACAGAGACTCTTGTATTGCTAAAGGAATACATAGGTTCAAATTACGTGAAAGACCTCTCTCTGTATAAAGGGAGTCTTAGGCTTGGAAAGAATGGTTATCTACTGAATTCTAAGAGGAGAACTGTGTTTTTTATTGTATTTATAATTCTTTTAATATTTGAAACAAAGAAACAAATTAACACGCTTTAGCTTATGAAAGGGAATAGTCATTAAAACTGGTTGTTGGGAACCAAATTCTTCACAAATTTTTAAAAATGGAAGAAATTGCTGTTTTTAATAATGGATTAATATAATTAGATCACACACAATCTCTGTTCAATTAGCCACATTAACAGAAATATATGATAAGAATATTTCTATAATGCTGCTTTCCACGTTTTGTTTTGAGAACAATAGCTTGACTTCTCAGCTATTCTAAATTCTTCATACTGAAAGATGGAAATACAATGAGGCTGTATGTTACTTAATTATAAATTGCCTCACTCAAATGACCTTATACTGGTTGGTTGTCTTCACAAAATATCTTTGCAGATATTAATCATAACTGCTTTCTCTGCCTTTCTTCCACAGAAGGAAATTTCCTGGCCACCTCAACACATGCACATCACATTGCAGCACGGCAGCTGGCTGACCCATTCCTACCTACCTTCACCCATCCTATCCATTCTCAAACTCTTACTCCCCACTTAAGAATGAGACTTCCACTGTCATCCCACTCCCTCCATATTGTTGTGCCATGGTTGGAACAACAGCAGACAATGCTTTATCATTCTCCTTATCCGTTGAAAGGATTTGCGCATGGTATGGATGTGCATAAAATTCTCTGATCCTTATATATGTGAGAACAGTGGAAAAGGAAAGAATTCAAGAGGTTTTTTTATACAATTGTTGGTATGCTCTTCAATGCAGTTTTTTCAGGCCATGACTCAGATAAAGAAGGGAACAGCTAAATGAAAGGGAAAATGAAAATGAACTCTCCTAATAGAAGTTTAAAGTGAAGCGTCTGATATCCAGAAAAGACCAATTTTGAGCACAGAACTGCAGCTCATACTAAGCAGTTTTGCTGCACTTGCTCATTCCTGTTTAAATCAGCTGTCTTTTCTGAATCTTACAGCAACGCGCTCATAGAAGCAGCTAAGAAAAAGCAAGGGTTAGTAAAATAATCTCTAGTGATATCCTCCATTCTGTTCTGAAGCATGGGGGAAGGGGAGAATAGTGTTCAGAGGAAAGAATGATATTTACTATCAAACAACTTTTTTCTCTCCCTTACCTATGGGTGAAGCTTCAATCATTTAGAAACCTCTAAATGCAAATATATGTTTCTAGTTGAATTCATTCAATGTATTTGTTTATCAGGAAGAAGACAGAAGAAAAAGAAAATTTCCTTTACCCTATATTAAAAAAAAAAATCACTGAGTATTGAGGCAATCATTTTAGTGTGTTCCAGCACTTTGCTGCAAAAAAATCATCAAATTGATGCATTCTGCTGATTGAATGAGGACCAAATCCTTTTGGAAGAAATAGGGAAAACAAAAAAACAACATGTAATCCTGTGGTCAGATACTGCATATTTGGGGTGTTTTGCAGTTCTAGAATATTTGACTTTTTTGTCAGGATTTATCAGTCTTTAAGATAGTTTTTACATGCTGTATTTATAACTCTGGCTTGTGCATGATCTTTGTTTCCCCTACCTTGTGTCTGTCTTAGATGTTGCTTTACATCTAGATTAAGACTGAAAGCTCTCAGGATATGAAAATTATCTTCCTATAAGTATGAAAAGCAACTAGCATTTGACAATATCATAACTGTTGTAATAACAATAACCTGAGTTACCATTTTAAGTCACAAAAGGTCACTGCTTAAGGAGACAGGAGACATAAGAAGGTATGTTCTTAAGGAAAACTCTTTTGGTATTAAACATCTCAGCATTTATAAGGGTGCAAAACATTTTTCCCTGGATGTGTTTAAAAGCTGTTTGGATGTGGTACTCAGGGATATGATTTTGATGTGGGTTGTTAGAGTATGGCTAAGTTGCAATTGGACTTGCTGTTCTTCAAGGTTGTTTCCAACCTGAGCAGTTCTATGATTTCAAGAAGCTGATCTTACAGCTGAGTAATTGCTAGCTATTTTACAGATTGTCTGTATTTGGCAGGAGAAAATGCAGGAAATAAGTTCCTTCCACTTCGCTGGCTATTGCTGGTGTAACTTGTCCTACAGGAGTAGGCATGGTGACAGAAAGAAACTCAAAGGGAAGAATCTGATCAAACTTCTCTGGAGTATGTGAGTATTTCAAATCTATTGTATCTGAAAATACTGTGTTAGGCATGCATCAAGCAGTAAAACATCTGACAAAAGCTTTCTAATTACTGTAAAGGTGAGCTTCCCACTGAGCTTTCATCAAAGTTTTAACCCAAACAATGATAATCAACAGAGATGGTGACAAATGGAAAGGAAGTGAGGAAGAATAGTGACATTTGGTGCTGAACCATATGTGCGTGGTTTGAAAGACATGACTGAATTGTTTTTGGTGCTCTATTATTCTGACATTTAGAATGAGGCAAGTTTCCATTTCCATTAATGTACTGCCAACTCAAAGGGGAACTGTCGCAAATTTGAGACTAAAGAAAGCTGTTCCTCAAACTTCTCTTGAGCATAATCAGTGCCCTTGCTAGGCAACAGTGTAGTATCACAATGTATAATCTAAATGATTCTTACAGCTTCTGCTTCTTAAATACAAGAATGTGTTTTATACCCCACGATGATATGGCATCACTTTGATAAAAGATGGTGGGTTTATCTATGAATGAAGAGCAACCAGTGCAAAGGATCTCTGTTCATCAAGATTTTTTAGTACTAACCTCTCAAGTAAAGCCACTGAGGAAAGTGACCCGGGTAGAGGACATTCAGAGGAAAGAACCTGGAAGCTTGGCATCTTAAATTGTAACAAAACCCCCAAATTATGTGATAGAATAGTGGGGTGACCAACTTGATTTATCCCATTTAAAGTCCTTGCATATCTTTACAAAGAAAAACAAAAAACAAACAAACAAACAAAAAAAAAAAAAAAAAAAAAAAGGAGAAAGAGAAGAGGTAGTGGGAGGAAGCAGAAGGTAGCATAAGGTGACTTGGCAATCAGGATCCTGCAAAGAAGCGCTGGACTCCGTCCTTCTCTGAAACAACTTCTGGATGCTAAAATCTCCATTAGCTGTTCAGCATCTTTACAAACAACCTGAATTTAAAGGATTTTTCTGACATAGTGCAACAATAGATGAGCAGTTGTGGGGATGACATTCAGTGAAAAAAGCTGAAGGGATGATTATTCAAAATCCAAGTCATCAGTGTGTGCTTTCTTAACTAATTAACATTTTCCCCATGTGACTGCTTCTCTCTAAAGGTTTGGTCATTGGCTCAACTTAATTCTCCCAGCAAGCAGTGATTGTTTTTCAGTAATGGAAGAAATCACCCATACTGCATGATTTTGTTCTTTGTGCGTATGTGTGGCTGGCAACAGTTTAAGAAAACTTCCAGGTAATAAACTCCATTTTTTTTGTTTTTTACTTAACTCCTTTTCCATAGCAGACTTGGAGCCCAACTTCCACCATTTCAACCTTGCTGGGTGGAAGAACAAACTCACCTAGTCTTCAGAATAGTTACGTGCTCCAAATTAGAGCTCTGAGCTGATCGTGCTTTCCAGCTCTTCCTGATGCTCATTCCTGGAGTACTATAAAGACAGCTGGAAGTTTATTTCCTTGCATGATTCACAAAATCCTTTGAGACCAATACAGGACTTTGATGCCATCAGGCACTTTTTTTTAATTATTATTTGGAGCAACTTCCTCATCCTTCATCAATGTGACTTTTGTACCCCTTTTTGTGGTGGTTGTCCATTCTGCTAGCAGAATGCATTGAGCAAATATGTACGTGTCAGTGTACTACAGTTATAACTTGACTTCATAGAAATGAATTTATTGCTAGAAAAGTTGGGAAGAATGGCAGTCATGGCTTCAGAATCCCCTCATGGAGAAAGCGATGCAAAGATTAAATATGCTGTAATAATGAAGTATATGCTGCTTCAAAACATCCTTCCATTTGATCTCGAAAGTTGGACCTTTAGTGAGAATGCAAGGCATGAAATGAATGAAGGCAAAGAATAACCAGGAGAAATATCCAGGGAGAGAGGCACAATTTCAGTATAAATCAGAAGTTAGCTTGGAAAAGATGCAGGCACAATTCCTAGAAGTAGTGCAGAATTGTGAACTGAACATTGAATTCACCTCCCTTTTAACTCTAGGTGAATTGGGATTATGAGTAACACAGTGTCATGTGAGATGGGGAAATAAATGAAACCTGGAAAGCAGCCAAGTGGGGAAAAACAAAAAAACAAACAAACAAACAAAAATCTACTGCTCTGTTTGCAATAGCTGTGGACAAAAAAAACTGTGTTGGATAGTTACACCTTCAAAGGAAATAGTCATGACTCCTTGCTTCGATGTATGATGAGTGACTTCTTGGTTCTGTCTCTATTTGCTACAGACAGCTTCAGAAATATCCAGGATGTGAATTAGTACTTTTTGGCAGAATTGCTACAGCATCTTAAGTTCAAAGTAACTGCCTTGGTGGGAAGGGACAGACAGCTTGGGTTATTCAGGCAAGACCGGACTGAGAGTAAATAGATTGGGTTGAGAAGTCTCAGCAATAACACAGGTAATCTATGTTCAATCCATTCCACACTATGGTGAAAATTTTTACCCTGTAGATGCTTGCTATCCTGGATTTACTTTATGTGTTTTTTTCATGTATTTGAGCTTATGAAGCACAGGAGAGTTGTACAAGATTAAGTTTATTTCGGCTCACAGCATGAAATTTGACTCTCCGATTCTCTGTAAAGTTTTATCAGCACTGTAAGAAGAGACAGTTTTTTCTGTATGAAGGTCACAGTATCCAGTATTTCTATTATTAGTGCATACCTGTAACAGTTTTCTTGTATCTGAATGGCAGTTATCATTATATTTGGTCCCTTTCTAGCAACAGCATGTTGTTGTTGAATTCAGAGATATAAGTTCAGAAGCACCACCAAAAAAAAAAAAAAAGAAAGAAAAACCTGTGTTTTTATTGCCATCATTCTTAGTTGCTAGAAGTTTCTTTATCAGATTCTAGTGGAGATATATACATATATATTGTTTTAAAGAAAGATTTTTCTACCTGGGTTATCATCTGAGATAGTTTGAGGACCATGCTAACTTCAGTGTAGTTTGAGTGAATTCATGGCACTGAATATTCATACAGCGTATGATACAGACACTGAACCCAATTTAGTAAATGAATACTTGTAATTTCACCAAAGCCCCTCTGAGAGATTATTATGCAGATTTATGAAGGAATATTGCTGAAGCAATTCTTGGCTGTGTTTTCAGTCACAGAGGACTTAAAGTATGTAAACCTAAAATAATTTCAGACTTATTTACTGTCACTACTTTCATCTTCTGAACTTTGCTGACATCATTTTTCTTACTGTTCTGTATCCAGCACCCCCTCCATGTCCTTGCCCTTGAGCAAAGAGCCAGCGTCACAACACCTACAAGTGTTGCCAAGCTACTCCCAACAATATCCTTGCTGCCATAATGCCAGCAATCTGTTCTAATCCTGCTACTGCAAAATTGCATTACAGGCACGGGAATGTGTGGACACAGGCCTGTGGGTATTATCACTCACCTGGAAATGCAGAGATTGACACACATCCAGATTTGAGCAGACTCTCACATCTCCTCTCTGTGATGAAGATTACCTCACTGTTTTGGGAGTGTCAGCCTCCTAAAACAAGGAATTTTCAGGCAGAGGAATGAAGGAGATACCTGACAGTATATTGCTGTCACTTAAAATTCATCAGATGTGCTTTATGTTGTTTGCTGCATAAGTAATTTTATAGGCAGTGTATTTTTGAAAGTGTGACAGACCCGCATGTTTTTGTAGCAATCTCCTGTATTCACTGCATCACCTTCAACTTCATCCCTCTGGATGGCCGAAAGAAAACTCGTTGACAATTGCTAAATGTCTCTTAAAATAACAGCCTATTCTCTGATATTGCTACCAATAAGATTAAGTTAAAAAATAGATAACTATCCCTCGCTCCACTCAATTTTACTTCTTCTGCCCTGCTCATTAAGGAAATTAGTCACTGTTGGCCATCTCAGCTTGAAGGTGGGCACTAGACCAGAACCTGAATCCGAATTCATACTGTGCCATTCGTTCTTCAGCAACAATAGTCTTACCTTGTGTCAGATGAAGTGGGCAGTCTTCATGGATGTGTCCCACAGGCTTCTGAGGGCCACAGCAATAGTTAAATTTTAGCATACTGTAAATACCAAGGTTCTTCTTGGTTACATTTCTTGGTGTACCGTGTTGCAACATATGCTACATGGAAGTGAATCTTAAAGGCCAACTTCTGCTCTTGGATCCAGATCTCCTTGACTTCAGTGAGAGTGCAGAGCAAGGGAGCCTGCTGACACCTGCAAGCAGTAAGTAACCATGGCAAAGTCTCCACGGGGGAGCTGCGGGAGAGATCAGCAGACATTTCCTGAAGGTCTTCTGTGCTTCATGTAAACTGTCACACTGCAGCTTGTTTTAATCATGCTTTGCACGGTGAGCATGCGCATATGCATCTTGAACTCCTTTTACAAATTTTTATTCAATAGAAAGGGGCAACTGAAGCCTATGGGTCAGGAAGCTGATCATCTGCAAGTCAGGGAGGCGTAGCAGTAGAAGAGATGGAGATTGACTACAATGGGGGGGGGGGGGGGGGGGGG